>NC_090930.1:360365424-360679767 GCF_040938575.1 Ambystoma mexicanum | reverse complement strand
AATAATCTGATGACTACCAGAAACCAACTGCAAAGTGCAGTGTGAAGGACACATGTTAAAAATATCAATAACAAGAAGAAAAACATGTATAGACTAGCAAAGGTTTTTTCACTGAGTTAAATGTACACATGACATGTAACTAGTTTCTGTTGAACTAAGCGGCACTGGAAGTGCATAGCTGTTTGTTTTAAAATAAGTAATAGCCAACATCAGAAGAAGTGATTTGAGAACTGTTTTTGTATTCATCTGTATCCGCAGGGTAGATTATTTGAGTAATATGGTAATGTTTGATTTGTTTGTTATACCCTATGACACAGGGTAACTGTTCACACTATAATTACTAGGTCATAAGAAGGCTATAAATAGCCAGCAGAGGGTGAGAATATTACTAAACAGGTAACCTTTCTTCTAAATAACATAACTTAACACTATACGTGCTAATGCAATATAGAACAAGACAGAATTATGTCATGTAACACACTGACAATCATTTGTGCAAACTATCTATTAGACGATCTCCATCGGTATAGCAACTCACAAAACCATCCGAGACACCCCCCTCACAATGGTTAGTCGCCCAAGGGACGGTGGTGGGGCACACACGTCACACCTCACACTATAAATAGTGCAAGCTAATGGCGGCCACATTGGTTCTGACAATATGCAGCCGCAAGTAGACTTTGGGCCTAATTCCGAGTTTCGAGGTAGACATGGCGCTATTTGCTTCATGGCTGCCTCCAGTCCCCGGGTCTGTGTCCGGTCTGGTTGAATGGGGACTTACCGGGACATGCCAACCTGTGCGGACCCGGTAAGTTCCCATTCAACCAACCATTCCCCATTCCCATATGAGCCCCCATAGGGCTCAATGGGAATGAGGAAGGCGCTAATTACGGGCCTGCTAATAGCATACCCGTAATTAGCGCCCTGGTCCCTTTGCGGGAGCCGTAAAGAACGTGGGGTCTGACCACACGTCCTTTGCGGCTCCCGCTAAGGGACCTCGGAATTGGGCGGTAAGGGTTTACCTGCACCGGTCTCCTTAGCGGTGCCCGGTATCCTTTACCGGCCAACTCGGAATGAGGCCATTTATATTCAGTAAGCAATGTTACTCAATGTGTACGTATCGGAATGCTTAGGTAACTTAAAGTATGCAGGCCATGGGTACCCAAAGACAAATAACTGTAGTAGATCACAATGTGTAATTGATGGTAACAGGCACTGCGGGCCAAAGGAAACGCTATTGCTGAAGGCACCACATCCGAGTGAGAGTCAAAGTTAGCAGTACAATATTACAAAACAAAGATACATTATCACAATCATGCATTTATTATTCGAGATAGCTACAAATGCTACAAACCCAATAACTCTGTTAACTCTATTTTTTGGGAGGCAGGCTCAATACTAGCATCAGGCTGCTAATAGTAAATATTGGCAAGAAACTGAAGTGGTAACCAACAACATCATATTACAATGATCGTTCAAATAGTAAGAGGTTCTTTTCTTCTATATTGTATTTGAATGAAAACAGCTCACTGATGATGGAAAGGGTGGCAAACTTTCTCTCAATGATTAGAACAACCATTATCGTTTGTGATACAATATGTGGCATTCATTGAGAGAGCACATAACCACTGTAGGGTATCAGGTAACATGTGGCATTTATAATATCAAACCTATACTTTTTGCATTAACATATAGATCACATGAGAGTAAATAACTTTCTGGAAAAACAGTGTAGAACATATTGAAAAATTGTGTTGCTCAGATTATCACGTTGTTTCTAGGCACAGAGATTATACCCAGTTATGAACAGTGTAGAAGAACACATTCTGCAGTCTTCAAGACTCTCTAAAGTTGTCTGCAATTTGGGTAAGTCGTCTCACGCCTGTGTTTCCACAATTATGTATCAAATATTGACACAACGTGATTGGTAGAGACGTTGGAAAACATCTTGAATGTTCACGTTTGAATTGATTTGACCAATTATGACCAACATGTAGATATTGTTTATCAACCGGGAACTGTAATCTAGATAGTCTCATGGAAACAGGTTCTACATGTTCCTAGTACTAGCAGCTTTCTTATACATGAAACAGTTGTAACTTGGTTGTAATGGCCTAGGGACCAGGATATGAACGGCTATTTGAAAAACAGCCTTTGTAATTCATAGGCTTTCAATGTGCACATGACTATTTTGGTTTAGAATGAGAGAATGCAATACTAATGAATTTTGTAATTTTCACATCTTTTTCTTCTTGCCCTTGCAAATCCGTACCCTTGCCCAACCCCCTCTCCCTCTCATCTCTGTCTCTATCTCTCACCAATTTGGTTTGTGTTTATTTTTTGCTTAATGTACTTGTATCATATTTCATTTTGTTATGTTTCATAGTAAATGTCTGGTTTTGAAAAAGGCCACGAGCCGAAACACATGTCAACCAACGGACAAAATAACCATCAAGTAGTAGTATAAAATGATACCTTTCATCAGCAATTAAGCTTGACAGGGGGACCGCCCATTAACCCGGAAGTCCCGTCCTAGTGGAAGTCCCGCTCTGGAAGTGACACCACGCGGGTGACACGGAAGTCCCTCCCGACCGGAAGGTCTATTCCGTAAGTGAGGTACTGGTGGTTAATCGGAACTTGGGGTCTAGTGGCTGGGTTACCCCGGATGTGACATCATAGGTGCTACCTGTGAGGTCGCCACAAAGCCTGTAGTCCTGAGGCACCCCCTGTGGTTCCCCGGAAATCCAAACATGTTGAGTGACCTATTCTGGAAGCTGTCAGGTAAGGACAAAGGCAGTGAATCTGGCAAGAAAAATGTGCACAAAATCACACAGTGAATAGCATGCACACAGGACTCATGTATACTAAAACCCAGGAGTGTAAACAGAGTGTGACAACAATACAAATATATGAAAAGGGATGTGGGGTAAGCACTTCGATGCTCCTTATGACTGCAATGAAAGTCAGCAAGCTCCTTACCCACAATTGCTATTACAGGTACTGACAGCGCTAAGCCAACGTAGAGGGCAAGCAACAACAGGATCTGTGATCTAACACTCTTGATGGGATTAAATAAGGAAACTTAAAAACAGTACTCACGAGGACGAGAAATACCACTTGAATGTCAGCAAGCCCAGAAACCCTGTTGATCAAACAGGGACCCCGAAAGGCTGTAACAACAATGGAAGGATAGCTAAATACATAAGACTCAAGACAAGGCGCAAGTAGGAATAGTGATTACAGAATAGTGAGGAAAACATAGGCATTCACACAGGAACTAGCTACAACCGCACACCACATCTAATAAGCAATGGGAAATATATGCAAAGGTGCAAAGGAAAACATGGAATGGATTCCAAGAGAAAGGAACAGAGAAAATTACAAGGGCAAACTTCCCCCAGCCATCCAAGGAAAAAGGCAGGAAGCTAATCTATAAGGAGGAAAGACTAAAGTATCAAGGTTTACAACAGCAAAGGACAAAGTCAAAGAAATATAGAACACATGCAAACTGGGCTGCACCCAAAGGGAAAGCACTGAGAAAAGCTGCCTGCTAACAGAGGAAGACAGAAAGGGAATCTTGGAAGCAGAAATCAATTAAGCACATACATTTGAAATCCAAGGATAAGGAACAAGGAATAGAAACTTGGAACTAGGCACAAGGCTAAGAACCAGGAACAGGGGCCCAGTAACAAACAGGAACATTGCATCAATGACCAGCACTGAACTGAAGCAAACTGAGGCTTTTAAACCTGCTTAACGAGCACACGCCGCAGGTGAGCTGCTTGCTGCACCTGCAGCCACAGGTGTCTATCCTCCACCCAGCCTTGTCCTGCAAGGGTGGAGATGAAGCTGTGGGCCAGGTATTCTGGGAAGCATAGTCATTTGATTAAAGCAGCATACTGGCTGCCAAAAACCTGGAATGGATCCGGAAGGGAAGTAACTTGGAAAATAAGGATTTAGCGCTCCCAATTCATCACAGCAGTGTAGCATAAGGTTCGGAAGGAAAGTCCAGTAGGGAATAAACCCCAAATCATGCCCCCAAGTGGTGGAAAGGGGAACGAAGGAAGCAAATCGTGACAGAAGTGGCATAGTGTGCTTCACCTGAAAGACTCACCTCTTGTAGGTTATGGGTATGTGGCTTGACCATTCTGATGCGGATGTCCCCCCATAGTCCCGGAAGTGTGTTGTTGTCAATATCCTTGGAATCCTTCCCAGAATCAGTTATCACCTCTTCCTCCTCACCTGAACTGTTGGTGCCCAGATGTGTCTTCTTTGTACGTCCTCTAGATCGATAGTATTTTTTTGTGTAGGAAGGGTCTACCCCGAGAGGAAGCCACAGTGGCTGCTTGTCAGTTAGCAGGACTGTGGCCCCTCTCTCAAGGTAACCAGGAATGGGGGAAAAAGCTGCAATCGGCATAAAAAAACCTGTTGTCTGGGAGAGGAGTAGACTGGCGCAGGCTTGCTGTTTTCCAGGTAAGGTCTGGTCGAGAGCGAGTCCCGGTCAGAAAGGCAGGCTCAGATCATGGAAGAAAGTTATGGACTAGGGAAACAGTCCAGAGCGCCAGTAGAAGTACTCCACAAGAGCAAGGAGGGAGGACGGGAAGGCATAATGTTGGCTGGGTTTCCAAACTCCCGATGCTGTTTGTATTTCCAACGCTGCGATTTACGCTTGGGTTATACAAGCCGGTGACCATTGAAATATACACACGCATTGCCACACTTTTTAAAAATTAAAACTGATGAGGCCCTGTGTGCTGCTGGGGCCTCGTCAGTTTTCATTTTAACCACTGGTTGCTGAGGCAGGCCACAGAGCCCTAATCCCTATGCACACTGTTAATGGCTCTGATTGCCATATGTGCTCTGGTGGCGGGGAACTGTGAAATTAGATTCCCCAACAACCAGAGTCCCGAAGGCAATCGGAGCCATTAACAGTATGCAATTATAGAGATCTGGGGAACCCAGGTGTAGTTCAACGGCTTCGCCAGGTCTCTATAATTGCATGTAGTTAATGGCTCTGACGGCCAGGCACATTCCACTTCTGTTTACCCGTGCATTCTCATTAAAATAAGCATGTTTTATTTTAATGAGTATGCCCGGGAGCGGCATGTGATGCCTTGTTTCATTTTTTTTCCTTCTCAATGGGAATTTGCAAAATAATATTTTTTGCAGATTCTTTCATGCTGCTTCTTTCCAAACTCCACACTATACATCAATTCCAGTTTCAATCACGCACATAGCCGTGGTGCACCCAAAATACCTTTGGTAATTCAGTGCTTTTTAGTACATTAAGGGATCCATAGACATGATCTACACTAGAAGGCTACCAGGGTAGCTCAGCAGGTTGCTGAGATGTTATATAATCAAAACTGGTTGTTAATTGTATGACTGTTTGCAATGACTTAAACAAAAAGCAAGTGCTATGAAATGTCTTTAACTGGCGCAATTTGTGTGGTGGAATTTAATTGTGGCACATTATCCAAGAGCGTAGTGCATATACTCTAAGCCCGCACACAATGTGACAGAGCACTTGTCTTTGAATACAGTCACACCAAGTTAAACCTCTAGTTTTCCTGTCGCATCAGGATCCCCACGCCCAACCCACAACAAACAGAATCTCAACACTGCAGACATGACTCGATTACACTCTTACAGCTCCGGGCTCTCAAGAGGTACAAGGTTGACAAGGCAAAACTACAATACTGTCCAAAAGATGTTCTATATTTAGGGCAGTTGATATCAGCACATGGTAAACAAATAATACTCGACAGTGCTGCCTCTGTGCGCGCCAACCCACAGCCCATGGCAGTAAAAGAAATGCAAAGGTTTCTAGGGTTCTGCAATTATTGCAGGGGGTGGATCCTTAACGATGCAGCATAAACCAACACACTTTTACAGGGCCTCAGAAAGGTGCAAAAGACTGATAACAAAATCGTATGGACTGAAGAAATGTTAAATGCTTGAAAATGTGATTTCAAATGCCCCAGTGTTAGCAACCTCAGATTATGCACAGGAATTCTACTCATTCTCACACTCTAACGGCCAACTTATGACTGCTGTGTTGACACAAAAAAGCACAATGGGCCACAGGCCATTGGCCTACTACAGTGGCATGCTGCACTCAGTAATGCATGAGCAGTTCACTTGTGAACAGGTGCTTGCAGCAGCTGCATTTGCAATTGAGAATAGTTCCACAATTGTGATGGCCTGTTCTATTAGACTCTATATGGAAAATGCTGTTTTTGCCATTTTGGAAAAATCAAAATCAACTCTAATTACCCAATGAACATCTGAATATGAGACCATTCTCTCCAGCACAAATATCCACATTGTATGGTGTAAAACAGTGAACCCTGCAACATTCATAACAGAAATGTGCACTGATGAGGATTTGGCCAGATACGACTGTGTAACATACGAGGGGGAGGAGGATGACATTCCCAAGGCAAAGGACAGCCCACTCAAGGGGTGAGTGGGCCTCTTCCCTGATGGGTCAGCGACAATTGACCAGGACACGGGCCTCAGACCTACTGGTGCAGCAGTGGTGTGCCTGGTGGACAGTGAATACGAAACATTGATTCTAAAATGACTACCAATGCATTTTTCAGCGCAGTCGGCAGAACTCATTGCACTTATTGAAGCCCTGCAATCATCAAAGGGGTGCCACATGACCATTTATTCTGATTCAGCATATGTCACTACAACAGTGCGCACCAGTCTCTTGTGATGGAAAAGGAGGGGCTTTAGGAGGGTGGATGGGTTCCCAGTACATCATGCAGTGTTGTTAGGCATGCTAATTTTTGCACTGTCAAAGCCTTCGGTAGTGGTGGCCATGAAATGCACCACCCACATTAACACATACATTCCAACCCTCCCAATTTTCTCCGTGAAAAATAATGCTATTTTTCACGTTCGCCCGCCTAAAATAAATCTTTGCCCAATGCATTCCTAAGGGAAACTCTTTGGCTCCCAATTTTTCTGACGTAATCTCCCGCACAGGTGGGTTGAAATGTTGGCATGTATGCCAACAACACTGACAAAGTGTCACTCAGATACCTTGCTGCAAACACCATGGCCAAAATGGCAGCATATCTCCCAGTACCAACTGTAGTGGGGTATTTTTTCACAATCCCCACCACTGACCAGCCACCTGTTTCATACAGTGCCCTGCCCATAGCACAAATTATTGAATTACAAGAAAGGCCCCCAGAAGAAGAAACACAGTTGTGGATGAAAAGGGGGTGCAAGAAATCCCCTACTGATGTATTGTGGAGGCAGTAATGTACAGGAAAAGCAGTGATGCCACACAAACTGTTGATAATAGCATTCAATCAGCTCCACACCCCTCCCACAGCTCCAAACACCACATTGATGCTGATATACAAGAGTATTGGTTTATTCCAAACAACCAGGAACACTTGACAAGTATGGTTATTAGATGAACCATGTGTCAATGTTTCAGCACGGGCATGACATAACAAACACTGCTGTGCACTCTGCTCTGCACCCCCACTGCTTCCAGTGGAACAAATGGCTTCCTATTGAATAAACCTGTTCTTAACTCTTTCAAAATAAATGGCAGATTCCAAGATGTCAAGGCAATTTCAACCGTTTAAATCAACCTTTCCACCGGATCTGAAAAATGATGAAAGTTGCATTGAGTGGATAGATTTGAAAGGAAGTTTAACCATAAGTGCCCCCCATCCCTAATGTATTTGGATGACTGTTTCTGCCATGCAGTCCTCTTCCACCAAGAAAATCATGTGGTGCCAGATTATCACAGCGTTTAACTTGTGCATAAAAATGGAGCAAGTGCATTTGGCACCAACTTTGTTGCTTAGTTAATATGGAATCGAGCAACCAGGTTTAGCACAAACATGTTTCACCTGCGTTAAATCGAAGCTGTGTAACATGAACACCTTTCATTTTTGTTTTATGCAGCAAATAGTACAAGAAGAGCCTGCAACAACAAAATCGATTTTCTCCATTTTGCAGTATGAAAGTGTTTGCTCAATTTTTAGCACTTGTGAAAATGTTAGACAATAGGGCCCCATGTTTAAGGCTACAATTATATATTCATGCTGGCATAACAGCAATGGATTCCTGTGGTATCCAGCTGCTTTTACCCGGTGCAATACACATGCATTTTGCAAAGGAAGCATTGTGCTGTGAATGTCTCCCACAAGTGTAACTTACAGGAAGCCTTGATTCCTCTTTGCAATATCAAGTTTAATACAAACTTGTTTTCGAGCATCCAACAAGTTTAAAAAAAAAGTTTTTTTTGTGAGGGACTCCATTGTGTGCAAGCACAACAGTAGGTTTTCCGTCTGTGCAATGTACACGTTAGGGGAAATAACCCTGTGCGTTTTCAGTGCATTCTGGTGAATTGAAAATAAATAACAGTACTACAAATGCAGGTATGCAGTAACATTGGAAGCAGCATCTTTTGAAAATAAAAATTGTATATTAGGTATTTACAGTATGGGGTTACACATGGCTGGCACATTGAACCATATGATTCAAATGTACGTTTGAGGACTAATATTCTGAAGTAAAATGTTGCTTCATATTATTTGATGTATTATATTTAATTTGACATCACGCACAAAAGTAAACATTGTGCTAGATTTCGTATGGAGTTTTTGGGAGTTAGATAATACAACTCAAAGCCTGTTTTATACAGTGCATGCCATCTCTATGGCACATCAGCCAGTGTGTCACTCTTATTGAAGAGTAACTTGTAAGTGGCTGAATAAAATGTGCATATAACGTCTCATCTTCCCCTTTCAGATCCATTAGATGGCCAGAAATATCTGAGAAAAAAACGAAAAAAAAACCATCTGGCTCCCAGTCGTAATGGGGATGATCATTTATGTGAGTGATGTGGTGTGGTAAGGTGTAGATAAATGTCAGTTTGGACATGTCAAAATGTTGATGCATTTCTTAATTAATTGAAGGTCAGGCAGGGTTCCTCCGTCCATTTTCTGTTCCCAGATCTAGGACCTGATTTACAAGAATGTTTTCAACGGGACTTTCCCATGTTAAAGCATGTTTGTAAATCAGGCCCAAAGTCTCTTGGTCCTGGCTCCTCAGTGTGCCTTATTTTCCGCAGCATGGAAAACAGAATATGTGATGATTGACCTGACTCTTCGACAAGATGATGACGTATTCTGTTCCTCTGCTTGTATGAGAAAGACACTGATAATTCATGTGTGGCCAGCACTGCTATATATTAAAAATATTTTTAATAAATGAGCAGCAGAGGCTCTAATGCAAGGAAAACATGTGTTTCATTATTACCCAACATACAGTTAGTTAGTGAATTGGCAACTGGGGGTGAAATCAAATGGATGTCAGCCATCAGAACTTGACAGATTATCCATAATATTTGTTGGGTTTCACCCCATGTTGTTGAGGTTTCCCACCATAAACATTCAATTACACATTGCTGAATATGCAAATGTGGGTAAAATGTAAGACACAGGTGCAATCTCACGTGACCTTTACGATAATGCACCCCAAAGCCTACATGTCCCCTGGTGAAGTTTTTCTGTGGTGGTTAAATGTTTCCCAAAATGAGAGTAAGTGACAGAAGTGACAACGCTTAGTGAGGGACAACACACCAACCAAGTACAGGTCATTGAGGAGTTTTAAATAATGGGCTAAAATGGTGCATTTTCAGTAGACTTCCTATTATAAAATGGGTAAAACCCACACAATTTACTTAAGTGGAGTAAAAAAAAGACAATCGGATGGCAAGCGGCCAACAGTATACAATGTGTGCCAGCACTTTCCCTGAAAGAACACATTTGTGTTGGCTATGCCCAATAATGCCATTACTACAACTGTAATCTGTGTATTGCTAGTACTGCGAGCTACTGTAAGAATACACTTATCTTGGCGTTCTCCCCACACATGATGCAGTAGTTCCACACTAAGAAAAGATGTCCATGTTGGCAATGCCAATATATACCTGTATCCCCAAGTAAGAAACTCGGTCATATTGACTTAGCCCATAATGCATGAATAATGCCAATGTAACAAAATATGTCCAGGATGGTTGTGTTGATATTTGTCAGAAGACACACATAAGTGTGCCCTGATTGTTTTTCCCCGTTCCCCTTCCCTCTGCACTTTGCATTGTTGCACTTGCACAATCTGAATGAAAAAAGTTCTAGTAAGATCGTTTGTCTTGTCCTCCCTCTTTCTTCCCTACCTGGTCTTGTCACACCTAGAAACACTTGTGTACAGGTGCATTATAAATGATGTATCATATCATAAGGACATATTCATCTTGCGTTTGCCTGTTATGCATTAATACTGTCAAGTGAAACACTTGCTCACCTTTGTTTGCAAATAAAATGTCCTAATGCCACAACTGTACTGAGAGAAGTAATGTCCATACTGGCTGGCAAGAGTAAATGCCGGTACTCTTCCCCATCCCCTATCTCTCTCCCTAATCTTTGGTCATCCTCCTCTACATGTGACTGCCAACATACACATCTTGCATACACAGTCATATACAGAAACATCCACACATCTGCATTCAAAGCTAACCCATTGTGTACATGCTTATATGCTTAAGTACACACAATAATTAATATATGCATACATACAAAATGTTTCTTCACTTTTCTGCTTGGACGCTCAGCTCACTTCTGTCACATGACCAGACTACCCCAGACTACCAAAAGCAACTCCTCCAAAACATAGGCAATAACCTTAAAAGCACCACCAAAACCATTAACTTTGGCCTATCTGACCCTAAGGACAAAGCAGCCGCCAATTTAGCCAAAGAAGTCTCACACATGAGGTTCGAACACAAAATTACAACACCTACTCACAACAAAGGCCGATCCATTGACTGGATTGCTGATCACAACTGCTCATCTGCCATCACCTCCATCTCGGCCCTCACATGGACTGACCACTACTTCACTCAATTCTCCATTCTTACCACCCCCACCCATAAAACCCTAACTCAGCCCCCCCGCCAAAGTAAGAAGCTTCAAAAAACTCTCTGCTTCCAACCTCGCTCCTCTCCTTGATATCCCTGAACTCAAACCTCCATTTACCAATGACCCTACCTCTCTCGCCAACATCTATTCCAGTGCGCGCACTCAAGCCATCGAAACCATTATCCCTCTAGAAGAAAAAAAGAAAAAAAATGCATGCATTCCAACTTTTGTTTCACTGAAGAATTATCTGCCCTTCGCACCAAGAAACGCAAAGCTCTATCCAGGTGGCAATCAGTGCCTAACCAATCTTCTCTCAACGATTTCAAAGAGATCTCTTTGATCTACAAAAAAGCTATATTCCAAGCCAAATCCGAATCCTACAACCAGAGAATCACTAATGCCAGCTCCAAATCAAGAGAAATATTCTCCATATTCAAAGAACTCACCACACCTACCTCCAGCCCGGATGAAATCATCAAGGATGAAGCGTGCACAGGCATCCAGACTGCCCTCCTCAATAAAGTAAAAACACTCCAAGACAAAAAAGCATCCCAATGCAAAGCTCTCAACAACCCCACCAGCTCTCCCTCACCTCCCACTAACAATACTCACTCACAAACACCTCTCTTCGCTTTCAGAGAAGTCACAGGGACGGAAGTCTCGGACCTCCTAAAAAAAAATCAAATCTTCAACCTGCAAAGGGGATATCTGTCCACCTTCCATCATCAAAGAGTGTACAGAATTATCACCCCCATCATCACATCTTTCATCAATGCTTCATTCGCTTCTGGAACCATACCACAATGCCTAAAGGAAGCCTGGGTTTGCCCGCTCCTAAAAAAAAACCTCACTTGATCCTTCCTCCCCCAGTAACTATCGTCCCATCACCACCGTCCCCTTCCTCCTCAAAATCTTAGACAAAGCTGCCCATAACCAAATCCAACTCTACCTGGAAACTCACCCAATCTTAGGCAGAAAACAATCAGGTTTCCACAAAGGCCATGGGACGGAAATTGCCCTTCTAGATTTAAAGAATCAAATCACCAAAATAATGGACACAGTCAAACCTGCTCTCCTCCTACTGCTCGATCTCTCTGCAGCATTTGACCTGGTCGACCACAGCATTCTAACCTCTCACCTTTTCAATGCTGCACACTTCTCTCACAAGGCAACCACTTGGATCACATCCTTTCTTGAAGGTAGAGCCATGAAAGAGTACTCAGACCTGGCCAGTGCCCCCCCACCATCATCAGTTGTGGAGTCCCACAAGGATCATGCACTGCACCTACCCTCTACAACCTATTCACCAAACACCTCTTTTACCTACTGGACTCCCTCGGCATAGCTTCCACAAACTATGCAGACGACGCACAAGTTCTCCTCCCCCTCTCCGGAGATTACAACCAAGACTCAGAATCCCTCCTTAAAATCTATACCACTATTCAAACATGGATGGCTATCAATGGTCTCTGTTTAAACGGTGATGAAACCAAGATCATTCCTAGCCCCCAGCAAAACACTAACCAAACTCAGCCCTGCTTACTTACACATGACCATTGACAATATCAACATACCTGTCTCTACGGCTGTGAAGACCTTAGGAGTCTACTTAGATGCCACACTCTCCATGACTAGAAAAGTCAGCACCATCGCCTCCGCATCTGCTCTGACCACCAAACTCATTTATGCCATAAAACCCTACCTCACCACACCCAACTGCCTCGCCATAGCCAGAGCTACTATAGGAGCCAGAGTGGACAACTGCAATGCCCTTCTAGCAGGCACATCAACTAAAAACTTAAACAGGCTCCAAATAGTGCAAAATAATGCCCTCCACGCTGCACTACTCATCCCCAAAACTGAGGGTATATCCCAGGCCAGAAGACCTGTACACTGGCTCCCAGTCAACGAAAGAATCAATTTTAAAATACTCACTCTCACACACAAATGCATCAATCACACAGCACCCCCCTACTTATCAGAAACCATAACCAAGAATTCCTCCATCTGCCCTAAAAGAAGCCATCACGCTAATCAACTCTGAGCACCCATTGTAAGAAGAGCCAAAGCCGGCAGCATTGGTTTCCCGCACATTGCACCTAAGCTTTGGAATGCTCTCCCCAACTCACTCAGAGCAGAACCCTTGCTGTACTACTTTTGCAAATCCCTCAAAACTACACTATTCAATTAACCATCCCTCTGTCACCTTCACTTGCTCATATGGTCTGCTATGAAATGTGTCTGTAAATACTAAGCATCTGTATACATTATCCTGTAATGAAAATTGCCATCTAGCCATCTTCCTTCCACTGTAACCAGCTTAATGTTTTATCTGTAAAAGTGCCACAATGCTCCTTGGCTGATGTGCGCTTTACAAATTTGAATAAATAAATAAATACATACATACATAAATAAATAAATATGAGCCATATTAACTGCTCCTTGTCTCCTATTTTGACTTTTGGCAGTCAGGGTTGGTGATGAAAAATGCTTGTGCACTTACGCACCCCTGTTCTGATGCACAAGCAGTCAAAGAATCCCTTTTTAATTGTAGGTTTTGCATATGTTACTGTAGGAGTGGTCATACGTGGCACCAACAGTTGTAACCTAAAGTGTTAGAAACATATGTGCAAAATGCACATGATTTGTGAAAAGACCTGTTTATACCAAAAAATGAAAAAGAATTCGAGTAACTTTTTTTTAGTATTACAAAAATACGTTATACACGTGTTCAATCTCACATATTGTTTGCACCACATATTACATTTCACTTAACACATACCACCCATGTACAAAACACTTTCATTCACTTTCACACCCCATTCAACAATTGCAGATGGAAGTTTCAGGTCTGAATTGTGTTCACAAATATTAGTAAGGCACGTTGAAGTTTTGTCAATGTGTGTGTGCACCTATCCCCAATTCAGGAAAACTCTTGATACCCCTTATGCCCCCCCCGGGAATTCTCATTGTTTTGTGGTATTGTAGTTAATTCCAAGTGTAGCTCATTTACAAGTCCTTAAGTGAATTCAGAGTTTTTTAGTCTTAAATATGTTATCACATTTTTGGAACACTGTGTGCACTATATTTTCTAATGTCAATGAAAATACCACATTCGTTGCCTGGGAAACCTATCTTTACAGATGGCCAAGGACAGTATTTAGTTAAGTTTTGCTGAATTTCCCACATCATTTTCTTTGTTGTATCTTAATATGAAGATCAGTGTTCTTCTGTTGTACTAGACACATGTCTTAAAATATGATTTTAATGAGACCTATCCTGATACTATTTCCGGTTGTTTGACTGAGGCTATGTTTCTTACACATTTCTTACAGATTTTGTCTAAAATAAAATCGGTATTGACAATGTATCTGCATGGTCTTTTCTTTGGACCATGGCAGGAGCAGAGAAAATGCAGGAACCACACAACCTGTCAATCAGCTCATTCAACAGATTCAAGAAAGTAAATGATCTGCAGGTTTTTATTTGGTTGCTCAGACAAAACATGCCTGATACCTAAATGTGATGTTAAACAGATTCAAAAAAGGTCTTGGAGCCCCTCGATCAAGAACGAACATGGTCAAATAACCTGTTCTTTGGGAAGGTGCCCACTCTGGAGGGTCTACAACCACGTTTCAGCTCACTGTACCTTTCATAGAAGTCAGTCTGATCCAGCACTGAAATGCTGGGCAATTCTGCTCTGAGCAAGAGTACCAATAGCAACCCCAGGCACATGTTGCAGCCTAATCTGGTCTCATCAGTAAGGTGAAGCTGTGCCGCTCTAAGCACAGTGAGCAAGAGGTACACATCTGGATTACCATGGGTAACAAGGTGAAACCCCAAGTTCCTAAAATGTATGAAAAAGTCTGGGAGCCCATATACCGAGAACAAACACGGTCAAATAACCTGTTCCCTGGGAAGGTGCCACTCAGAAGGGTCTACAACCACATTTTAGCTCACTGTACCTTTCACACAGGAGAAACATTCATGTGCATATCAGTCTAGTCCCACCCACAATATGTGTCAATCAGCTCATTCAATATGTTCAAGAAAGGAAATGTCATGCTGTTAATTGCTGGTTTTGATTTGGTTGCTCAGAAAAAAAGCATATCTAATGCCTAAACGGGATGTTAATCAGAGTTTACCAACGATTCCTATGTAGAGTTTAGCCTTTGATAAATATTTTGTATGAGTTACAGAATGGGCTACACCACATAAAATACATTGTGATCAACACTGGTAATATTGTTTGATAAGTGATGCACCTTTTGCTCCAATATGAATTACTGTGTCTCATCGAGAGGCCTCTGGTGCGTTTATTTCTTACCCTTTGGCCTAAAGAGGATCTAAGGGCACCTCTCCACGCTTTCATGCAGTGGCCCTACGTAGAAATGGTAGTGCCAAACCACATGATTTTGGTTAAGCTGGGTGCATGCTGATGTAGGAGGATGTGCATGACTGTTAAAGCTTGCATCTGGGTCTATAGGCTATGCTTTTGGTTAAGCTGGGTGCATGCTGATGTAGGAGGATGTGCATGACTGTTAAAGCTTGCATCTGGGTCTATAGGCTATGCTTTTGGTTAAGCTGGGTGCATGCTGATGTAGGAGGATGTGCATGACTGTTAAAGCTTGCATCTGGGTCTATAGGCTTCATCGTTACCACACTGGTTCTGGAGTGGATTGGGCACTCACCTGTCAAACAGAAGCAGCTAAGGGAGATGGTACTCTCAATTTCTCCAATAACTTTTGGAATTAGCATTTAAACAATATAGTACAGCAAATAAGACAATATGGGGTCGGGCTTATATACATTTGGAGATTAATGTAACTTCATGGATGAAGACTAAAGGGTCCTGCTGACCTGTGCAATGTTACTGAACAGGTTCAGATAATCCAAGCAGCAGGGATCAAAACTCTTGACAAACAATGCATATATTTAGTTGCGGTTCTCCAACAGTAAAACAGTTAATTTAATACAGATATAAAAAATGTTGTGCTCATTTCGGGCTGCCTTTTTAATTTCATACATTTGAATATGGAGATGTTAACTTACTACAGAGTGTCTGATATCATCTCTCACCTCTTGGAAGGTGTTCCCACTTTTTCATGTTGGTGATTTCTCTACTTGGTATGACAACATGCCAATAAACCCTGATTTTTATGCCAAGATCTCTTTAAAATTGTTTGTGGTAACATGTTCATAGTCCTGTGCTGAGCCATGCTGTAATGATGGAGTGATTGGGGCCAAGTGCTGAACCCTATGAAACAATGAAGATCAAGGCTTGTGTACACCTTGTTTAACTCTCCCCTAAGCACCTCTACCCATCTAAGGGGACCCATTTTGAAGATGACTGTCAATTCATTGTGCGCTGCATGCAGGTTATGAGCTACTTCTCTTACTGTGCATACAGTACTCATGAATGTTTATGCACTGCACAATGCATTAAATCATTGGTTTTCAGATTAGAGGCAAGTTCAGGGAGCATTTGGGTGCTGGGTATTCTATCACAGAATTGAATCAGTGGCTTTGAACTCTGTGTACTGCCCTCATGTGGCTTAATATCTACCATCACCTACCTACATCTACTGTATAGAAACTGCATCAGAAGAGGGGAATTAAGCATAGGCACAAGAAAGTGGTGTGGGGGTGCTTTGTTGTATACCCTTTGAGGTGTGAGTGCACATACATGCCAACACTACATTTTCTAGACATAAATGTATCATGGCTGGGTGGAAAAAACAGCCTTACATTTTCAGCAATGATGATGTGTATTGTTTGTTTGTGTCTATGTTACATTCCATGCTATCACCTATGAGCCATACCTCAATACAGAGAAGCATAACCGTAGATTGGGACAAGTTAAGACTTTGCAGACATTTCATTCAGGGATAAGACATTCATAGCAGCTGAACAGTTCAGCAGGATGGCATTTTGGAAGACAGGGTAACTGTATAGTAAATCAAACCTGCATATGGTGCAGGCCCATGTCTGGAGGAGAATCTGTAAAGTGTTCTTTGAATGGATAACAGAGACATCCTTCATCAAGTTCCACAGCCCTCTATAAGTGACCATGAATATCCAACAGCTAAGAATAATACAAGAACAAAATCAAAATCCTTCCATAGCTGCAGGATTGAGGCTGGCCTCTTTATGAGTCTCCTTACCTAAATAAGATTTAAATGGTGTGGGCACAACTAAAGGGATATTGAAGTTGCTTCACAAATAGTTTGGGAAATGCTGGTCTAATCGTTGGACTCATCGAACCTTTGTTAAAAGCACTTTCACAGGACATTTGGTAAAGGAAAATTGCCCATGTAAACATATCCTATCAGTGGTTGGTCATGGAAACAAATAGGGTAGTGAAAAATATTTGCGGTGCTTATTTAGTGTGTACTCCAACATACGTGCCATGGATTTGATTTTACATTTTGTATGTATTTTCTTTGGAGCTGTTTTGGTACAAATTGGATGCCGTTAGATTATGTTGCAGGGGGTTTTGGTGGGGATTTTTGCCATGAAAATCTGTCTTTGGCTGTCACAGTGGCAAGGTTGGTGAGATAGGAGGGATGCAAGAGTTAAATACATCCAAAATCAGATATGTGGAAAAACCATAGACAGAGAGACAATCTTATTTGGTAGGTGCTCCTTGTTTATTATTATTAGATGCAATTAATGCTTTCATATGCACAATCCATCGAATATTAACTTGGTGTTTGGTGAGGCAGTAGCACTGTAGATGCTGGGCTGTTTTTCAGGCAACAAATCCTCATGCCAGAGGCAAAAGCCAATAGAAAGTTACAAATGAACACAACACTCAGTATTGTGCACACTATAATAACCATTTCCAGGGCCGATATTTAAGCGAATGGCGGGGGCATTACCAAGTCAGGTAATGCCCTTGGGCCCATAGTTATAGCATTTAACGAAGGCCCCGGGGCATTACCTGACTCGGTAATGCCCCTGCCGTGAGGGGAATATTGCTATTAGTACCCCAGCCCAGAAGATCTGCGTAATTGGGGCACTAAAAGCACATTTTTTCTGCTGCGTTTCAGAACAGAAAAAAAAAATAAAAAAAGAAAATGGCCACCGGGAAAGGGAAAATGGAGTCCGTTTTCCCTTTCCATGGCGGCCATCAGGAGCGTACACGCTGTGAGCACAATTGTTGCCAGCTCATTGAACCCGGAGAGACGACAGAGAAGAAGGTAAGTGGGGTTGGGAGGTGGAGGTGGGGGAGGAAAAAAAAAGAAAAAAAGACGCACCAGAATCCCCGGCGGGGGAAGATGGTAGCCTCCAGCCGTGTGGAGGTGCGGAGCAGTGATGGCCCCGCTTCGAGCCTCCACACGGCTGGAGATTTCCACGCCGCCTGCCATGGACAAAGGCGGCAGAAGGTAAGTGGGCTGGCGAGGGCAGGGAGGTGGGAGGAAAGGAGAAGAAAAAAAAAAAACCTTACCAGAGTCCCTGGCAAAGGCAGCTTCTCACCCGTGGGGAGGCTCGGAACGGGGATGGCCCGCTTCGAGCCTCCTCATTGGCTGAGGGGCTGCCATGCCCCCCAACGTGAACAAGGAGGCTGGAATCCCAGCCGAGAATTGAGGGATTCTTGGCTGGGTAAAGACCCGGTGAGAGCCAATCAGAATGCATGTTGCATTCTGCTTGACTCTTGCTGGGTACTAATAAACAGAATGGATGGAAAATGTAAATAGTATTGTACTGTTAAGTGGAGGCAGTGGTGGGACAGTAGAGAGATTATTATACAACAGGGGTGTTGCTGGGTCTTGAAAAGATCAGGGGCTAAGGTAATTAGGCGGCTGGATGGACTCGGGGCTAGCTAGCATTTTGGTTGAAGCACCTGAGCTTCTATCCGGGGCTACAACCAAAAGACCCGGGGCTATAGCCCCCTTAGCCCACCCCCCTAGCAACGCCTCTGTTATACAAGTTGCAGGAGTTGAGTTTGTTCTGACATGTGTGAGAAAACAAAGACAACGAGACAAAGAGACAGTTTCAGTAAAAAATCACATGTGAGCATTCATCTCGAAGTGAACCCTGCATGGAAGGTGGAGAGGGCTGGTTGCCATTCATCATCATTCACACAAGAGGTTTGGGTGCAGAGTGATAAAATTAATATTTTATGTGAAACTGGGACTAATGTGTATGGCTTTGAACTATATTGCTTAGTGCTAACATATTTACATGCCATTTAAAAATGACCACCCACATGCCGAAAACTGCAGAAGACACAAATATCTCTTCGTTTTACCCACATCCACCTCCATTGTGTTGGTTGCCTGATCCTTCTTCTTGTCCTACCCCAGAGAGCTGGCAGGTGACAACGGCCCACTCTCAAGGCCATTGGTGTTTCCGCTCTCCGACCCTGTCAGATCATGAAAGGTCTGCCAACATTTACACTCTGCAAGTCCCTTTCTGCCAGATGTTGCCGTTTCACCATTTCACAATCTAAGCCATGTCAGTTGTTCCCTTCCTCTGAATCGGCCACCACTAGTGATCCTCCTAGGCTCTCTATGTCTCAGTTGCCAGAGGAGGGCTCTGGCAACTGAGACATTGTCTCACCCATTGTCTCACCCTTACATCCTAATCTATGGTGCTCCTGTCACAGCACTTCACCATGACGCCTAATTTACAGAAATTACCTCTATGACTCATGTTGCTGCAACAATGTCATATATGAACCGCTATGCTTTATAATACACTCAGAACCCACTGCCCATCGCTACTTACATGCTGCAGCTCCCTAAGTCTGAGACAGCCCTTTGTCTCGGGAGTGGCTTTCCCAGTGTGTGCCCGTGACCTAATTGGCCACATTGTGTTATGCTGTTGTTAGATTACACACCTTCCATACTGTATGGTGTTACTAGCTATTGTTCTTTCCTGCCCCTCTTTTATCCTGTATGTACTGTTCATGACTCATAACGCTAGTGCCCTACCTGCCCTACCTGCCAGATGCTTACCTGTACACCTGAAGTACATGAGGCATGGCTTTGCCAGACTGTGCTCTCACACCAATTATTGTCTCTTGCTTACCTGTGCACCAGAAGTAGCCACTGTAACATGAACACGTGAAGTAGCCCCTGTACATGAGGCGTGCCTTAGCCAGTCTGTGCACTAACACCAATGTTTGTCTCTTGCTTACCTGTACACATGAAGTAGCCTCCGTACAATGAGGTGTGGCTTTGCTAGACTGTGCACTAGACTGTGCACTCACACACGTTTGTCTCTGGCTTACCTGTACAGCTGAAGTAGCCCCCGGACCATGTACACATGAAGTAGCCCCTGTACCATGAGGCATGCCTTTGCCAGACTGTGCACTCACACGCGTTTGTCTCTTGCTTACCTGTACATGCTGCAGCTCCCTACGTCTGAGACAGCCCTTTGTCTCTGGAGTGGCTTTCCCAGTGTGTGCCCGTGACCTAATTGGCCACATTGTGTTATGCTGTTGTTAGATTACACACCTTCCATACTGTATGGTGTTACTAGCTATTGTTCTTTCCTGCCCCTCTTTTATCCTGTATGTACTGTTCATGACTCATAACGCTAGTGCCCTACCTGCCCTACCTGCCAGATGCTTACCTGTACACCTGAAGTACATGAGGCATGGCTTTGCCAGACTGTGCTCTCACACCAATTATTGTCTCTTGCTTACCTGTACACTTGAAGTAGCCTCCGTACAATGAGGTGTGGCTTTGCTAGACTGTGCACTAGACTGTGCACCCACACACGTTTGTCTCTTGCTTACCTGTGCACCTGAAGTAGCCCCTGTACCATGTACACATGAAGTAGCCCCTGTACCATGAGGCATGCCTTTGCCAGACTGTGCACTCACACCAATGTTTGTCTCTTGATTACCTGTACACATGAAGTAGACCCCTGCACCATGAGGTGTGGCTTTGCCAGACTGTGCACTCACACCAATTTATGTCTTTTACGTTTACCTTTACAACTGCAGCTGCCCCCTGGACCATGAGGCATGGCGCTTCTTAAGCATGTTTTTTAGACTCACCTGTATCTTGTATCCTGCATGCATGGTTTCGACTATTGGAGAATGTCACTTTGCAAATACTGTAAGTAGTGCCTAGATGCCTGAGGGTTGTGTGTGCTGCTATACATGCAAAAAAAAAGACAATACAAATAAACCAATTAAAACATTCAGTAGCATATAATTACGAACATAAATGAAATCAATTTAGTCTGAACAGCATAATAATCCTAAAAATAATGCTATTTAATTACGCATTAATAATAAGCAGTGTTTTTGACAAATTGAGAATATCACCCAGTACTTCAACAATGTGGGCTAAAAATGCTTTAAGAGCAAATGATGAAGATAAAGTTCTTGTGCTCATTAAGCAGCTCCATAAGTTGTCAATAAACACGAACGAGGAAGAATGAAAAAAAAACAACTGAAATAAAATAATCCACTCGGCAACAGTGCTCTCCATTTTAAAATCGAATGCTTCAACAATTCACGTTTGTCTGACTTACATAGTCTGCAATATCCATTTTCCTTTTCCAACCAAGAGTCCCCAAGACCTCAAGTGCAGGTAGGCAGATGAACCTGCGGAATGGAAAACCCTGATGGAGTTTTACCACATAAGGAGGCTGTGGGCATAATCTTGAAACAGATTTTGCACAATTGTATAAAGCTTTAGCTCACTTAGCCACCCACTATTGGCTAAGCGTTCCCGGACTTTCACTTTTTTGCTCAATAGAACGGAGGTCAGTTGACACCGGTATCTTGGCTTCCACTAAACATTGTTCATATTCAGCCTTGACATCCATCAGAACTATCTCTCTGCCCAGTCTAATTTACTAACTAATTCACCTCACAATCGCGCAGTTTATTGCACTTGTAGGTCCACCACCACTAATCCAAACTCAGTTCCAAGCAAATTTCTTCGATAGGAACGAGTAGAGGTAAGTTTAGCACAGAGAGCTATATTTTACTTTCGAATATCCTGAGCCATTTTCGTATTGATGAAGGCATACATTCATAGCCATATAAAAGTACAGGCATGAATTTGTTTCTATAAAATTCCACAACTGGTAATAATGAATAACACAATATGTTCTCTTTATAAGCCTCAATTACAGTATAAAATTATATTTTTGCAGACTTTATTTCTGTCTCTCATTTCGCATGTGCTTTGTATTCGATTACAAATAACCCAGATAAGCTAAGGAGGGCACTCCCTCAATTTTCTCTCAGTTAATGTACACGTTAAAACTCTTATTTGCCAATTTGGCATTATAGCACAAAATGTGGGATTGGTCAGGTTAATTCGTAGATTATTCATCACATACAAGTTAACACTCTCTCACCTTCCTTGGAAGGCCTCCTATGCATGGAGGAAAGTATGACAAATGATGGAAAGCTGACAGTAAGACCAATATATGTATTACACAGCCACGCTAGTGTCTGTGTAGTTATGGTTAAATTGCTAATCCCATAGGAAAAGCATTTTTCGGGCGGCTTATAACTTCGCTCTCCCTGGACGAATCCTCACCAAACTTTGCAAAAAAGTATATGGCCCACTCTGATTTTTTTTGCAAAGTTTGGTGAGGTTTGGTCCAGGGGGCAAAGTTATAGAGGGGGTCCCAAAATGTCTTTTTTTTTGCATAGACTAAATGGGGAAAAAACTTTGAGCACGCCAACAGCCCAAACCGCTGGATGGATTTTCACCAAATTTGCGGCAGGAGCAGCGGCTTGATCCCAAAAGCATGCTTTTGTAAATTTGCAGAAAATACGTCCAGTAGTATTTTTTTAAAACAATCAAAAGATAGGTCTAAAAAATGAGTGATATCTATATTCGCTACGCTGACACACTTCCCTGTTCGCTCCACGGACAGGACACTGATTGGCTAATCGACTCGCGTCATGTCCGCAGACATGTGACACGTTCGCTGATTGGATGGTGAAGAGCGTGAAGTGCATCAGATTGTTCCGATGCGCCTGCCATCTTGGATCTGCCGACAGCGTGGCGGCGAACAGAGGCGAAATGCAGTTTTGGGGAGTGTTTTGGTGTGCAAGAGTGCGTGGGGAAGTTTGGGGAGTAAGGGATGGGTCAAATACTGTATTTGTTTAGGTGGCAGGTGCTACTGATGTATTCGCCATGCCAGCGCTGTCCGGGATGTTCGTAATTAGTGAAAATGAGGGGTGTCCTAAGGACAGTATTCCCGTCCCTGTTGTCCGCAGGCAAGTTGAAACTGTTCTCAGGACATGCGCTGTGTCCGCGGACATAAAAATTGCCCATATGCCGTAGTTAAAATGTTTGATTCTATGGATATGATATGCTGCAGTGGTTGTGGCCAGGGCCTAGAGTTGTGGGTGCATGGGGCCATGCACCCAAGACCGGAGTTATTAGCACTGAAATTATAAGCCACCATGCGTGTCATATGCTGCAGTGGTTGTGGCCAGGGCCCATGCACCCAAGACCGAAGTTATAAGCACTGAAGTTATAAGCTACCATGGTGTGATATGCTCCGGTGGTTGTGGCCAGGGCCCATGCACCCAAGACCGAAGTTATATGCACTGAAGTTATAAGCCCCCATAGGTGGCTTATAACTTCGCTCTCCCTGGATGAATTCTCACCAAACTTTGCAAAAAGTGTGATATGGGTGGGTCCATATAGACAGTTAAAATGTTTGATTCTATGGGTGTGATATGCTGCGGTGGTTGTGGGTGTCATATGCGGCGGTGGTTGTGATCAGGGCCTAGAGTCTTTACTATGTGTTTGTATTAGTAAGGTGGAGCGATTATCTGAATTGCAGGTAGTAAATAATCTACCATGGTTTGCATTTTGTACAAGTTGCTGAAATGGAACGGATTCACAATTAGGTATGGATACATACACAAAGTGCTCATTAGGGATTTGTTCCTGTGACACACTGTTGCAGAGAGTGCATGTATGTTTCCACATGTATGAAATCTGGAAGATTTCATTTATAGGTATGTTTTTGTTTTCCAATACTTGTAATAAGTACATTAGAAATTCTTGTGGATCTTCTTGTGAGTTTATAGTGAATTTAACCATTCCAGCACAGTAGTCCAATTCTTGTCTTATTCCATGAACACTATATGTGTTGTCAGGATTGTTTGTTGCGTTTCTATGAAGGACTAACATTTAAACACAATTGGTCTGTACTGTGTAAGTAAATGTTGTCAACAAGTGGAGGCAATTGAAAAAGAATATTCATTACTACATTTGCGTAGCAACTTACACCAGTTATATTTGAACATTTTAATGGAGCAGATAGTTCTGTGACCAAGTCATTTATTTGGAGTGTGTTGCTTCTTTGAGTAATAGGTTCTTCTTTGGTTGTGGTAATTGAAGAAGTATGAGCTTATTTTACTCTCTTTGGAGGATTTCCAGTGAGATCCTGTTGCATTTCTGTTTGAATTTGTTTTCTTTTACAACATTTTCCTTTTTGTGGAACAGGATATGTTTTTAGATGGGGGGTGTATAGTGAACATAGTCTATTGTATTCTAAAATTCAGGGAATATCAGCATTTACTTAACTTGCATCAAAGTTGATTAGAAATAGACGGTCAAGTGTACGTAAGCGTGATAGTGCTACGTAGCTCATGCCTTCTTTAAAGACTGTGTTACCAATATCTAGCAATGCTTTGTCTAGGGTAAGACCTTGGTATTTGTGAATGGTGACTGCATATGCTAGAGTTAGAGAAAATTGTTCTCTGCGTACATACATGTCTTTGAAGAGAAGGAATCGAGCTGTTGAGCACCCTATCCTTTTTACTTCTGAAAGTTTGTCAAAAAGAAGAAACTGAATGTTGTTGTCACGTGGGTATGTTTGAAACAACTGTACCCAGTGCTCCATTAACTAGTCCTTGCTCCGAGCCAAAGTTATGTTTAAGCATTACTCTACAGTTTAAGGATAATTTTAATATTTTCTCCAAACCAGCTGTGTTGGAGATATCATTTTCTAAGGTATTTAGTTTTGGTGTGGCTTGGTGACACATGGGTAGTGTCATACCATGTACGTCCAGTTTGTCTGTGGAGTAAATTTCAATTATTGGTTGCATTTCTTATTTCAACAGTGTTTCATTGAATTTGGAACATCTTGCAAGAGTTAGCATTAAGGACATACAATTGACATTTTTGTGTGCTAATTGTTCCATGACATCAGTAGCACATGAGTTATGGCCATAAAGTGCATGGATGTGCCGGGTTTTTAATATTGCTTGTGCTTCTTGATATAGTACACCAACTCTAATAGTTTTTAAAATGTTGGCGTAAGTGAGGTCTGCAGATTTGCACATGTTTTCTGTTAATTCTCTGTATTGGAAATGTTGCCAAAGGTTGACATTTCCTATGCTGCCAACAGTTTTACGGCAGAGTTTGTGTCCTAAGGTTTTAAAAATAGGTTCACCTTTCACTGGTGTCAATTGAAGATCTCCGAAAATAATAATGCGTTTTCCTCCAAAGAGCTCTTCGTAGTTTGTTTTATGTACTTCTTGCAATCTGGGGTGAATCAAAGCCAACATTAGGTTGGAATCCATGCTCACCTCATCTATTAGTGGCATTTCCATTTGTTTTAACACTCTGCATAGTTCCATTGCAGCTTCTGTAGAAAGTTTGTAATATTCTAATTTGTTTTGGTGTTCTACTGGAAGGAGTAGTAATCGGTGTAAAGTGACACCGCCTATGCTGTAGGCAGCTAAACCGGTGGGGCAGTTACAACAGCTGACAGTTTGTTGTTTGTCAATTGTTGAAGGAACTTGCTGATGATTTTGATTAAGAATGTTTTGCCTGAACCAGCTTCACCACTGACGATTAGTAGTATAGGTTTGTAATTTTGGCAGGTACATTCTTTATTTTCATGTTGTACACCATGTGCAATTTCTTTTGTTACTTCTTGAAAAATGGTACACTGCTCTTTGTTCAGTTTTGATTGTTGTCCAGTTAAGTCTTTTGTATCTTCTTCATAGTGACACATGGGGCCTCATTACGAGATTGGTGGTAGTCATGGCGCTATTTGCGCCATGACTGCCACCAATAACGTGTCCGGCACCAGTCTCGTTCAATGGGGACTTACCGGTGTAGTCCGACCTTTGCGAGACCTGTAAGTCCCCATTGAAAAAGCCATTCCCCATTCCCATTTGATCCCCCATAGGGCTCAATGGGAATGGGGAAGGTGCTAATAACGGTACTGCAAATTGCGGTACCGTTGTTAGCTTCAAGGTCCCTTAACGGGTCCCCTCCATAACACCTGGTCAGACCAGGCGTTACTGGAGGGACCTGCTAATGGACCTCGTAGTAGGGCGGTAAGGGATTACCGGCACCGGTGCCCGGTATTCCTTACCACCCTACTCGTAATGAGGCCCATGGTGTTCTCTGCTTCTGTCATAGCTAATTCTGCCTCATTTGGTATTAGTGGCTGTCCCAGTGGTTGTTGACTTCCTGTTACAGAAGGTTGAAAACTGTCGGAAGTGTCCTTATCTAGTTGGGCCTGGAGTTCTTCTTCGTGTTGCTGTTCATTGGGCAACATTGCTTTGTACTGCGTAAAGTTTATATTGGTGATAGTGCTTTCATTTGCTTTGAAAGCGTCTTCATAGGAGTCATAGTTTT
Source organism: Ambystoma mexicanum (assembly GCF_040938575.1). Lineage (NCBI taxonomy): Eukaryota > Metazoa > Chordata > Amphibia > Caudata > Ambystomatidae > Ambystoma > Ambystoma mexicanum. The sequence goes on along the minus strand of NC_090930.1, from coordinate 360,653,213 downwards.
CTAGTATCTCTTCTGCTTTTCTCCATGGTTTAAAAAGTTGTTGCAGGGACATGTAATATAGTTCTTTATGTTGAGGAGTTTTTAATGACAATTTTATATGATTAATTAAGCTTCGTTTGTAAGTTTCACTAAGCTGCTTTCACAATCTGTCACTCTATATCTACCTTTTTTTCATTGGGTTTTATATTATTTTTGTATGTGAAGTTTTGGGCTATGTGTATAGACCCGTGGTTTCCAAAGTGGTACTCCTGTTTGGGTAGTATGTGTCTAGTAAATTGTTTTTCAAAATGTCTTGGCTTTTGGGATCATTTTTGGCTATTGCTTCTATTTCGTCGTATGATTTGAGAACTCTTTTTCTAGATTTAGCAGGTCCAAGACTAAGCCACACTATATTTTCAGATTTTCCATACAAAGCAGTACCGGGTTAAACGATCTGCTGCTTCATAGGAGCCACATTTTCTATGAGAGGGCATTTTTATGCCTGAGATGTTCAATTTCTGAGATAGTGTTTTGTCCGATGATAGGTCCTTCCAGAGGTCTTGAAGCTCTGTTTTTTCTGCTTTTGTTAAGTAGGCTGTAACATATCATGCAACTGCAGTGGAATTGTCTGCAATGTACTGCACATCTATGTTTGCATTCCATAAGAGGGCAATGATTGCATTGTAACCATTGATATATTTTGATTCTTCTGTTCTTTTTATGTAATACGTGTTCTTAGGTGATTTACCTTTAACACTATGTCTAGCTGAAGACATGGAGTTCTTCACTTCACCTGTTTCTGTAACTGGTCTAGGGAAACCAAAACAGCATTTGTATATTATTTCCCTTTGTTTTTGTATTTGTGACAACAATATTTGACACATTTGTGTCTTTGAAATTGTACAGTTTGTGCATGAAGATCACTATTTGTTGCTTTCGATTGAATTTCACACGTGACATATTTTTTGATAAACTGTAAAACAGTGGCATCACTGTCTTGACCAAATTTAGGAGCATCTTTAATCCATAAGAGCATGTGGATATGTGGTGTTCCTCTGGCTTGGTATTCTTTTGTCCAAAAGAAGTGTTGCACTTCTCCAAGGGGAGGAACAGTTTTACTACAAATAAAGTGTAGCATAGAAATGACACGATGATGGAAATATCTTGAAACATTAACAGGATCTAGAGAGCAAAGTTATCCAGGTGTTAGTATATCTATATTTGTTTTGTTTTTGTTTGATATGCGTAGGATATCATGTAAATCTTCCCATGCATATTCTGCACAACTTAATGTAACAAACCAAGTGGGTGGGCCAAGGTTTCTTATCAAACAACGTACATCTCTGCAATGTTGGAACCAGTACTCTTTCGTACCACACATGTTTGCTAACAGATTTGTAATGCTTGATTGTAAAGCCTCATCTTTGTCTTGTACTTTTTGTATTAATTGCGTAGCAGACATATTTTGAAAGTGGGATCCTGATTTCAATATGTGTGCAACTCCGTAACATAGTGTTGCTAGTTCACTTTCAAATAGTAGGTGGAATATGTATTCCACATTTTGTCTAAATCTGGGATCTTCAGAATGCATTTGTAATGAGCGGTATTCTGATGCTCTTATCTGAGTGGGTCAATCATTGTATCTTCCTCCTTTGCCAGTAGGAAAGAGTAGAGGAAAAGCACATGCTTCTATCCTTTTTTCCCATATGCTAATTGATGATCCTTTGGTTTGTCGCATTTGGTATGTTTCTAGTGCATCATCTATGGTGTTGTTAGAGTGTAATGGATGAATTGTATAATGGTCTAAAATATTGGATACTGTAGCAGGATCTAGAAGTTCAAATTGACAAGTTAATGGTGACTCTTGAATTATTTCAGTGGTTTCCATTAAGTTTTCTTCAATATTTATTTCTTTGTAGTAATCATTATTGTCTTTTAGATATTGAAAGGCTGGGCTAACTTTATGTAAGTCTACAAGTTGTTGCCAATTTTTTTGGTCTTTTGTTGGTACACCATTAACTAGGACAATTGAAGATTACTCTATGGGACGTTGCAGATTTTCTTTCAGATTTAATGGTAAAAAAAACTACTTTGCCACAAATGCCTTTCACCAATTCATAGGGAGGTCATTTTGCTGTTTTTGGTTGAAGGCGTATTATTGCTTGAAATGGGTGCACTGTTTGAACTATTATGCTCTCATATAAATTGAGTTGTTGCAGGGGTTTTGGTAGTGGGAATAATTCCAAGTTATTTGTGATAGCACGTGAAGGAGTTTGGTTGTTGTCAGGTTTTGTAGTGCAGTAACTGCAAAGTATTAAGGGGTCAGTTATTTCATATTTGTTTTCTGCTATAAGGTAGAGAGCTAATTCAAACCATTTGGAATCTTCATTGTCTTCTATTTTGTATGTTACATCTACAGTTTTTGAAGGCGTATTATTGCTTGAAATGGGTGCACTGTTTGAACTATTATGCTCTCATATAAATTGAGTTGTTGCAGGGGTTTTGGTAGTGGGAATAATTCCAAGTTATTTGTGATAGCACGTGAAGGAGTTTGGTTGTTGTCAGGTTTTGTAGTGCAGTAACTGCAAAGTATTAAGGGGTCAGTTATTTCATATTTGTTTTCTGCTATAAGGTAGAGAGCTAATTCAAACCATTTGGAATCTTCATTGTCTTCTATTTTGTATGTTACATCTACAGTTTTTGTTTTACTTTTATAAAAAGTTCTGCGGCAACACATACCCACATGGTTTGGTACTTCAGCGGATGTACTTTTAAATTGTAGTATTTCTTTTTTGTACGTGTGTAGTAGAAGGTTGCCACGTGCAGAATTGTTGCTAGTCTGTTGTAAAGCTATTGCATTTTGTATGTGGCTTTCACTTCCAAAATATTTTCTCTGGATATGGTCAATTTCTTTGAGTAGGTCTTTGGGTGTACCATTTAGAAGATGATAGTGCTAAAGCAGGACTTTTAGCATAGTACAGTTTATAGACTGGATTTCTTATTGTTGAATGATGCGTTGATATCATGTTGATATGATGGAAGATGCTTTTGCAAATAGGTCCTGAAATGCAGGCTAATGAATGTCCTTGTTGTCCTGTGTATTTGCACATTGGACAGGTATCCATATTTTGCAGCACTTTGATTTTGATTTTATCGTTGCTTTTCACATACTGATTGAGGAACTGGCGTAAAGATGTGAAAGATTGTTTGGCAATGTTACACATTGACGTGCATGGCCATTTGTATACTGGACGTTCTGGTTCAGTCGAATGGAGAGGTAATTCTGAGTTTTCTGGGGATAATTTTGTAAGCAGTATTTCTTGTTCCATTATGGTATTATTAATTTTTTCATAACCCTTTCCACTGCTATGTATGGCAATTGTGTTTGTTTGGTTTTGTTTGTATGCTTCTTCATTAAAATATGGTTCTATGCTCGTGGTGTGACTCCATTCACCTCCACAGATATTTACGAAGTTATTTTTGTTGACATTCTGTTTATTGAGAAGTTGTTTTTGTAATTTAGTAGTTAGTTTTGTTAGTGCTTTCATTCTGTTTAACAGTAAAATGAATAACTTTCTTTTGAGAAGGATTCCGCTGTCTATCAAAGCTTCTAAGATTAATTTTCTACGGTAGGTTTGAAGGGTTGTGTATAATTTTTCTCCACGGTTTTAAAAGATTCTGAAGGACTCTGTGGCGGAACATTTTTGCTAAAATACTCTTTTGATATGGTTACTTGCTAGTATATCATGATTTATAGGAGCAGTTTTAGCAGAAGTGGTAGTCGAATTCTTGTTAATCATTTTCTGTTTCTTTTTAAATTTTGATAGAGGAGGCGAAGTTTCTGTACTGGAAGCTTGTTTTATTTCGGTAAATGTATTAGCTGTTTTTTTTTTTTGTTTTTTTTATTTAAAAGTTGTTTTAATCAAGTAAATCTTGATTTTTCAACATACAAAATTTACATAACGTATTTAAAATTAAAAGAGAACATATTATGAAAAATAAAATTGATATTAACAAAAATTACGTCCATATACAAATTTACATAGTCAATAACAACAAACTAATTAAATACATATATATACCTAATCACTTTAAACAAAGTAAGATCAATCGAAAAACAAGTAATAGGATAAATCCTGTATCTTAAACTTGATTAGTGAACTCCTTAAGTGCGACTTTGCACACTAACTTTGCCTTTAAGTCCCAAACTATACAAAAAACTCAATATTGCATATCTAACAACTTTCAATTGACTATTAAATAGGAGAAACCAGCAACTTGTTTGAGACATGGTCATGTACCCAGTAAATAAATGTTCAAAATGCACAGTTCTTTTTGCTTGCAAACTTTGGCATTCCACACATAAGTGTTGCATTGTTTCAATGGCTAATTGGCAAAACCGACACAAAGCATCGTCTTTTCTCGTAATTCTGCGATGGCACAGAATTTCTTTTATGGGCCAAATATTTAATCGAAATCTTAAATAATCATCCCGCTGTCGGGAATGTGGGAACATCATTAAGTAACTTTTTGTGTCCCCATAGCGTTTTAAGGCAAATGGGTTTTTCTTAAACTTTTTGTATAGGAGACATGCAGATCTTGTTTTTATCCAGTCATCCTCCCATATCCGTTTTTTTGCCTTAGTGGGATTGCCTAGCAATAGTGCCATTGAAAATCCGATATTAATAATGATTTTTTCTGCGTGATTTCGCCACGACACTGCAAATGGATCATCAGATCTTAAAAGATAAATAGCAATCATTCCTAACAACCCAGGATGATTAACACTTGATATGCATTTTCGATACAACGAGCATAGCCTCCACTTATAGATGGCATATAAAGACAGGAGTCCTAGCTCGTGTCGCAGGATGCAAATGGGTTCTGACAATGGGAGGTTGAGAGCACGCTTCCAATAGCATCCTTCCATAATGGCCCAGTATTGATATGATTTTCCCAAGACAGCCTCTGAGCCGTAAAGAATTACCGGAATGAATTTTTGTCTATAATAAACCAATAATGGTACTATTGAAAACTTACAATATTTACTCCTTATTAGTCTGCTTTGTGATATAGCCGTCGTTAGACGCTGTTTTAGATGTTTATGATTCGCATTCTTATCTGGTGAATTACTTATGAAGACCACCAAATAGATATAAGAGGAAACTGAAGACAAGTTGACATTTTGTAAAGGCCATCTGTAGGTGGCTTTCCTTTGCATGCTTTTGCCAAACTGCATAACCTTTGTTTTACTTAAATTAAAGGCAATACAGTTCTTTTTGGTATAGGTATCCAATGCACACAAAAGGGCCCGTAATCCTTTGGGAGTCTTTGAGAATAACACCATGTCATCAGCATAGAGTAGGTATGTAACATTAACCCCATTCATTTTGGGTGGATCTGCCACAGTTTTACTAAGGTCTACACCAATATCTGAGATAAAAAAAGTAAATAATGCAGAAGCTAGCAAACAACCTTGTTTCAACCCACATGCAGTCTTAATTGGATCAGACAGTAGTCCCTCGCTAGAAAGTTTGATTTGTATCGAGGTATCTGTATGTAAGTCAATTATCCACTTGACAATTGACCAGGGACATTTTTTATCCATAAGTTTTTTGAAAAGGAGTTCACGAGGAACAGCGTCAAACGCCATTTTAAAATCTATAAAAGCTATAAAGAGTGGCTGGTGTTGATGGGAAGCCTTCTGAATAATACTTGTGAGGGTAATAACATTTATAGTCGTCCCATTTCCAGGCAAAAATCCTGTTTGGAAGATGTCTTGATAGTTATTTACTTCCAACCAAATGTTAAATCTATTCAGGATTAGTCGGGCGAAAATTTTCCCAGGACAAGCCAAGAGTGCTATGGGGCGGTAGGCAGCTGGGTCATCACGCTCCCCTTTCTTAAATATGGGCAAAATGATGGACTTCTGCCAAGATTTAGGAATGACCCCTGTCGAGATGACTTTGCTAAAGATCTGATGGAGGATCATTGCCCATTCTTGTGGGTGATCTTTAAGTGTGCTATTATGGAGACCATCCGGGCCTATCGCCCTCGAGCGACTCAAGTTTTTAATACATATCAGTATATCATTGATGGTGATGGTAAAGAAATGGGACCAGCCTAGGGAGTAAGTCTTTTTTTATTAGCTGTTTTGTTTGAACTTTTTGTACAAACTCTGGTAGAGATGGATGCTTATTTTGGACACTTTTACACTTTTATTTTCATTTGCTCTATTTCTCTGTTGCTTTCTACGGACTTGCTTTTTGGTAGGCATTCTTTGGGGTCTGTTGAAAGAAAAAAGAAGGTATGGGTTGGGCCATTCTGCAATGTATGTGTGCTGTGTGCATGAGTGTCTGAGCATGATGGGAAAGATGCATGTGGTGGTGTGTGATTGTGCAATTAGTTGGGAAGGCTATGCTTCTATTTGTGTGTTACTAAACTGCGGTTCAGATGAGAGTAGAAAGTGAGCTAGTGGTGAGGACAAGTATTAATAGTAAACCTAATGGTATAAAATTAAAACAGTTCTTTGTTTTGTAATACTAACATTCTAGGGGTTGAGTATGTTATTTGTGTTCCAAAAAACAGGGATTTGTGTGAGATTCTCCCTACTAGTGGGCAGATTGGTTCAGAAATCGATGTTTTTTTTGGTGCGCTAATTACATGAATAAACCACACAGTGTGTTTGAGGAACAGTAAGAATATTAAGGAAGTATTGTACCTACTCTTTTTTTTGTGGAAAAAGCAGATTTCTTCGGATATGTTGTTTGTAGTTCGGATACTGCTGATTTTCAGGAGAGTGGTCTTCACTTTTTAAAAGAAAGAAGTTAGTAATTTTGTTGTTTGTTAGGGAGAATTCTCTTATAAGGCTACTTTCCCAAACCTCGTGAGTCCCCCAGCAGCATTGCTGGATTTTTTTTGTTCTCCTGCTAAGAGTGAGACTCTTTTCCTCCCACTCTTAGGCATGATTTGAGGTATGTCTTTGACTTTGTATGTGCTTATGGGCTATGGGCTCTTTTACTCCATAGGGTATCATCTGTTTTTTTTGTATGTGTTACACAGCACCCTCAGTGCAGTAACACAGGGGTGTCATAGTGACCCCCAAACATAGACTCCATACCCTGGGACTGACTGCTGTCTCCCAGGGCCTGTAAAGTCACCATTGACTTTACTAGTCCCAAATTGTGAACAGAACCAGTACAAACCATCATATTGTGGAAGTACTGCAAGGGGGTAATTAGATTGCCCCTGGGTCTGTTTTCAAGGGGGCACTGTGCAGTCCCCCCTTGTCAAGTTTCTTGCTGGTGGCAGTGGTTACCATGCAAAATATTCCACCAGAATATTTCCTATGGGATTTTCCCATTGGTTTTAAATGCACCACTTTTTGGTGCAATGTCAAAGATACCGCTGATTTATTTATTTAATATTAAATCACCGTTTGGGACTTTTTGCCAGACGTCTTTTCTAAAGTAGCGTTTGTGCCTGTCTCTGTAACTCTAACCAAGTCGGGCCCTTTGTTCCACTATTTTGGCAGGCATCTTCACAGAAGTTCTCCAAATGGTGCCACTCTTTCTGGGTACCACAGGATATGTGGGGAGGGGAATTGGCACCCTGGACTGCATTGCCTTAGCAACCCAAGTCACACTCTATTCTGATTGGCCCAGTGGTGAGGCGCCCGGCTCACCACTTAGCATGTGTGAGTGACAGCTAGGCTGTTGAATGGGGGTTTTTCTGCATAAAAGCAGCGCTTTTGGGAGGGAACTTCAGAAGTCGCCACAGGAACTAAGAATCCAAAGAGGGAAGAAGCTGGGCCATCTGCAACAACGACACCACCGATGGAGCCCTGCTGCAATGACCTCACCACTTTCCCAACGGCAAGAGAAGATCTTCTGCTGGACGAGTCTTCTTCCTTTGAGCTGGTGGGATCAACCAGTTCACCCTTTTCACCTTCCAGGACATCTCTTGGTCGAATCGCCCGTGCCAAGCACCCCGGTGGCCGGATAGCCAAGCTTCACCACTGTGACGGCAAATAAAAGGAACGCACCTTTTAACCGATGAACTCTGCGGCTGGTTTCATCCCTGGGCAGTGCAACAACTCTAAGTTTCCTCCTCGACGAGATCCTCTCTTCCCCTGGTCGAAACAACGAACTGCACCCGCTGCCAGGAACAACTGCCACTGCTGGAGCTTCCTCTCTCTTAAAGGTACTCTGTTCCACCTGGCCTCCCTTTCCACGGTTTGCTAAAGGTTACCCTTAAATCCTTTGCTTTCCAACTGAGTTGGACACCAGACTTTCTAACTGTACCTCTTGAACCACACCAACCTCTTTTGACATTCTGCAAAGACTTGTAGTGTATTTTAAACTGTGTGATCTTGGGTACATTTCGCCTTGCTCCATTCAAAGTGGGCCTGGCCTATGAACTTTGGCTCTACAGTGTCTACTGCCTTCACTAACTTGCTTTGAACTTAGAAAAGTGTTGGGAACTGTTTTATTTTGATGAACTGTCTTTGTTTCTCCTTTTAACCAAATTATTAGAGTGCCATCTAGGTTACACGCTCACATCTGTTTTGACAAATAGTGGTTTTTTGACCTAGACTTGGCTAATAATTATTAAGGGAGGTGTGCATACTTTACCTGACTGTATTTTAACTTGCTTTTGATTTAGAGTGTTAGTGTATTTCCTAAAGTGTGTTTTAAATAAATAATTATATACTTTTGATACAAAGCTCTGGTCAGTGTTTGTTTGCTCTACTGTGTTTTTGGCCCTATTGTGTATGCTCTATATACTGCCCTACTCATCTTGAGAGTCACAGCTACCAGGTAAATCTGGGTGGTGTGGACTGCTACCAATTGGGTTTACTGCTTACTCCTGTAGTCTTAATCTTTTTGCAGTGTTCCCTAATAGAACTGCACAGGATTCTGCCTAACAATGTTAATGTAGATGTTGACTTTTATGTGTTTGTAGTAGTATTGTTGTTTGATATCTGAACATAGTGTATGCATGCATTTCATTTGACTATGTGCAGACTTTATATTTTATTTACAATATGTTAGTTCAACATGCTTTGCAAATGAGTTGAATTTTAAGTGTATGAAATTCACTTGTTTTTTGTAGATAGCAGACAGGAAAAATGTCAATAAGTTAATTTTATAGGTAGGCATGACAACAATTGGGAGCCCCTGAGAGGGAGATTTCACCACAGCAATCGGGAACATTTATTTTTCCCATAGGATTGCATTGGGATTAGCATTAATTTAGGCGGGAGACAGTAAGAAATTGTGCAATTTTTCAATGAAAAATCAGAAGTCTCGCGCATAAATTGGGAGGGTTGGCATGTATGTATAGGTTATGCGGGAGACATTAAAAAATAGTGTGATTTTTCAATGAAAAATCGGGAGTCTCGCGCCTAAATCGGGAGGGTTGGCATGTATTTATAGGTTACACTGGCTCTCTATTGAGCAGCGGCTTAAATTCAAAGGCTTAGTAATAGTCTTTAAATGCCTTTCAGGCAAAGCCCCGGAATATTTAAAATCCGGGCTTTATATAGCGGTACCTAATCGTACGCTACGCTCAATTAGCCTTGTGCTACTGGTACAGCCACGCACCCTTTTGAAAAAATTAGGTGAAGCAAGTTTTGCTGCCTGGGGCCCGAAAAGCTGGAATATGATCCCACTCCATCTCAAACAGTCCACCACACTGCAACAATTCAGAAAATGCCTTAAGACTTTTTTTTTTAATGTCTAATCTTCATAGGACTGGCTATTCCTCAGGACTTTGCTAGTCGCCATGATCCATGGCGTCTATCTCCTTTGCTCCATCTCGGAACCTATGTGTTATGTGTTTTGTACATGTCTATGAGACCTTTGGGTGAGTGAATGTGCTATATAAGAAATCTTTTAGTTAGTTAGTTAGTTAGTTATGTAGGTTTAGTGGCATTACCTTGTTTATATGGATTCATAAGAATTGTACATGTACTGTGAATAAAATATGCATACCTGTAGTTTGTATTCATGCATGTGGATATGAATGCAGCTGTAAGTAGAAATCTTGGAGACTTGTAGAGTAGTTTTTGTAGTAGGTGCTTTCCAATGATATGAGACTTGTACTCAGAGGGATGAAAAGTACATTTGAAGTGCAGAACTCTGATGATGGAGTTAGATGTAGAGGTCTTGGATGTGATTGGTGGATGGTTGTGTGACTGCTTAGCTGTATCCAATGAGGGAATGGCACAGAGAGTGATGTGGAAAGGGTAGAAGGGCTGGCTAAGAGTTATGCACCGCGTGGACACCGCGGCTGTCCGCGGATAGGGCGTGCCACATCCAGGGTTTTCCAGCAAATCCAGTATGGAAAGGGGACTGTAGGGATCAGCAAATCAGACGTTGACGTTGTGGATTTGTGTAGAAAGAGAATGTGTGTAGTGAAGATGGCAGAGGTGGAGAAAGTCAGGGTGTTGGTGCTCAGAGATATGTTTGTGCATGCTTTACAGCAGTATGCTCAATGCAGGCCTGTGGCAAACAATTTTGATGTTAAAGGAGTGGAGTTGTTGTGGAGCGCTGTGCCTGATTGCAATGTAGAGCAAATTCTCCAAGTTTGTGAAGATATGCGCAGGATGAAAAGTCGCCATCTGGTAGTTTTGCATTATGGTGCTTTCCATTTGGGCTACGTCAGTGCCCCTACTTTGTTGGTAGATTTGGAACAGTTGGTTAAAGCAGTAATGACCATCCTTCCAAATGCAAAAGTAGTTTTTTCTGGATTACTACCCAGGGCAATATGGGACAATAGTTCTGTTTTTTGCCCTCAGCAAAGGTGTGTAATCAACAGAGGCCCGTGTGCTTTCATGCTTAGAGCTGGTATGTTTTCCTGTAATAATGAGAATATTGATTCGAGTAATGCTGTTTATTTTGAAGAAGATGGCTTTTCCTTATCTTTTTTGGGAAGTGCTGTGCTGTTTTGGAATGTAAAGTAAATGCACATGTGATGTCATCAATGACATATGTGATGTCATCTTTGATGTCCTGGGTGTTAGTCTTAGCAGTGCACAGTGGTGGCGCAAGTTATGTTTGCTTAGCTTACCATAACTGGCGAATTTCAGGGGTTTTTCGGTTTTACTTGGAACCATAACGTCCCTTTAACAAAGTTTTTTACAGAATTTCATAGGTTTTTAGTAGTGCAATTTAACCATAATGTCCCTTTAACAAAGTGTTTTTGCTGAATTACACAGCCACATTAGTGGCTGTGTAGTTGTGGTTAAGTTGCTGTTTCCAAAGGAAGGGCACTCTTTGGGCGGCTTATAACTTTGCTGCCCCTGGACGAATCCACACCAAACCTTGCAAATAAAGTATATGGCCCACTCAGAATTTTTGTAGCAAAGTTTGGTGAGGATTAGTCCAGGGGTGGCAAAGTTATAGGGGGGACCCAAAACTTTTTTTCCACATAGACTGAATGGGGAAAAAACTTTGCTCGCGCCTACAGCCCAAACCGCTGGATGGATTTTCACCAAATTTGGACCAAGAGTAGCGGCTTGGTCCCGAAAGTGTGCTTTTGCAGATTTGGTGAAAATCCGTCCAGTAGTTTTTTTTTAAATGACCAAAAAGTGGGTCATATAAAATTAATGATATCTGTGTTCGGTCTGCGGACACACTTCCCTGTTAGCTCCGCAGACAGTGTCCTGATTGGCCAATCGGCTTGTGTGATGTCTACAGACATGCGAAGTGTTTGCTGATTGGACGGTGTGGAGCGTGAAGCGCGTCAGATTTTCGGTAGCGCCCGCCATCTTGGATTCACGGACGTCCACGGACAGCGCGGTGAAGCTTGGTTTAAAATTTGTATTTAGTAGAGTCTGTTGGTGTGTAAGAGTGTTTGGGGAGGGTGGGAGAGTATGAGATAGGTTAAATGTTGTGTTCTTTTATGTGGTAGATGCTCTTGTTGTGTTCGATTTGTCTGCGGACAACATGGCTGTTCTGAAATGTACTAAGGACGCAATATGTGTCCGTTTTGTTCGCAAGCAAGCTGAAACTGTTCTAAGAACACTCGCAGTGTCCTGAAATGTTTGTAAATAAACAAAATGGGGGTGTCCTGAGGACGCTGTCCATATTTTTCATTGTCAAGTTGAAAGTGTTCTAAGAACACTTGCGGTGTCCTAAAATGTTCGTAGGGGGTGTCCTGAAGATGCTGTACGTATTGTTCTCTGGCAAGTTGAATGTGTTCTAAGAACACTCGTGGTGTCCTGAAATGTTCGTCAATAAACAAAATGGGGGTGTCCTGAGGACTCTGTCTGTATTGTTTGATGGGAAGTTGACTGTGTTCTAAGAACACTCGTGTGTCCTGAAATGTTCACAAATAAACAAAATGGGGGTGTTCTGAGGACGCTGTCTGTATTGTTCGTTGTCAAGTTGTAAGTGTTCTAACAACACTTGCGGTGTCCTAAAATGTTTGTAGGGGGTGTCTTGAAGACGCTGTCCATATTGTTCTCTGGCAAGTTGAATGTGTTCTAAGATCACTCGCGGTGTCCTGAAATGTTCGCAAATAAACAAAATGGGGGTGTTCTGAGGATGCTGTCTGTATTGTTCGTTGTCAAGTTGAACGTGTTCTAAGAACACTCGAAGTGTCCTAAAATGTTTGTAGGGGGTGTCCGGAAGATGCTGTCCATATTTTTCTCTGGCAAGTTGAATGTGTTCTAAGAACACTCGCGGTGTCCTGAAATGTTTGTAAATAAAGAAAATGGGGGTGTCCTGAGGACGCTGTCCGTATTGTTCGATGGGAAGTTGAATGTGTTCTAAGAACACTCGCGGTGTCCTGAAATGTTCGCAAATAAACAAAATGGGGGTGTTCTGAGGACGCTGTCCATATTTTTCGTTGTCAAGTTGAAAGTGTTCTAAGAACACTCTCGGTGTCCTAAAATGTTTGTAGGGGGTGTCCTGAAGATGCTGTCCATATTGTTCTCTGGTAAGTTGCATGTGTTCTAAGAACACTTGTGGTGTCCTGAAATGTTCGTAAATAAACAAAATGGGGGTGTCCTGAGGACACTGTCCGTATTGTTCGATGGGAAGTTTAATGTGTTCTAAGAACACTTGCGGTGTCCTGAAATGTTCGCAAATAAACAAAATGGGGGTGGTCTGAGGATGCTGTCCGTATTGTTCGTTGTCAAGTTGAAAGTGTTCTAAGAACACTTGCGGTGTCCTGAAATGGTTGTACATAAACAAAATGGGGGTGTCCTGAGGACGCTGTCTGTATTGTTCGATGGGAAGTTGAATATGTTCTAAGAACGCTCGCGGTGTCCTGAAATGTTTGCAAATAAACAAAATGGGGGTGTTCTGAGGACGCTGTCCGTATTGTTCGTTGTCAAGTTGAAAGTGTTCTAAGAACACTTGTGGTGTCCTGAAATGTTCGTAAATAAACAAAATGGGGGTGTCCTTAGGACGCTGTCTGTATTGTTCGATGGGAAGTTGAATGTGTTCTAAGAATGCTCGCGGTGTCCTGAAATGTTTGCAAATAAACAAAATTGTGTTTCTGAGGACGCTGTCCATATTGTTCGTTGGAAAGTTGAAAGTGTTCTAAGAACACTCGTGGTGTCCTGAAATGTTCCTAAATAAACAAAATGGGGGTGTCCTGAGGTCTCTGTCCATATTGTTCGACGGGCAGTTGAATGTGTTCTAAAAAAACTTGCGGTGTCCTGAAATGTTCATAAATAAACAAAATGGGGGTGTCCTGAGGACGCTGTCCGTATTGTTCGTTGTCAAGTTGAAAGTGTTCTAAGAACACTCACGGTGTCCTGAAATGTTCATGGGGGCATCCTGAATATTGTTCTCTGGCAAGTTGAATGTGTTCTAAGAACACTTGCGGTGTCCTGAAATGTTCGCAAATAAAGAAAATGGGGGTGTCCTGAGGACACTGTCCATATTGTACAATGGGAAGTTGAATTTGTTCTAAGAACACTTGCAGTGTCCTGAAATGTTTGCAAATAAACAAAATGGGGGTGTTCTGAGGACGCTGTCTGTATTGTTCATTGTCAAGTTGAAAGTGTTCTAAGAACACTCGCGGTGTGCTGAAATGTTCGTAGGGGGTGTCTTGAAGACGCTGTCCGTATTGTTCGATGGCAAGTTGAATGTGTTCTAAGAACACTCGCGGTGTCCTGAAATGTTTGTAAATAAACAAAATGGGGGTGTCCTGAAGACGCTGTACCTATTGTTCGATGGCAAGTTGAATGTGTTCTAAGAACACTCGTGCTGTCCTGAAATGTTTGCAAATAAACAAAATGGGGTGTTCTGAGGACGCTGTCCATATTTTTCGTTGTCAAGTTGAAAGTGTTGTAAGAACACTTGCGGTGTCCTAAAATTTTCATAGGGGGTGTCCTGAAGATGCTGTCCGTATTGTTCGATGGGAAGTTGAATGTGTTCTAAGAACTCCCGTGGTGTCCTGAAATGTTCGCAAATAAACAAAATGGGGGTGGTCTGAGGATGCTGTCTGTATTGTTCGTTGTCAAGTTGAAAGTGTTCTAAGAACACTTGCGGTGTCCTGAAATGTTCGTAGGGGGTGTTCAGAAGACACTGTCCGTATTGTTCTCTGGCAAGTTGAATGTGTTCTAAAAACACTTGCAGTGTCCTGAAATGTCTGTAAATAAACAAAATGGGGGTGTCCTGAGGACGCTGTCCGTATTGTTCGATGGAAAGTTGAATGTGTTCTAAGAACACTCGCGGTGTCCTGAAATGTTTGCAAAGAAACAAAATGGGGGTGTTCTGAGGTCGCTGTCCGTATTGTTCATTGTCAAGTTGAAAGTGTTCTAAGAACACTCTCGGTGTCCTGAAATGTTCGTAGTGGGTGTTCAGAAGACGCTGTCCGTATTGTTCTCTGGCAAGTTGAATGTGTTCTAAAAACACTTGCAGTGTCCTGAAATGTCCGTAAATAAACAAAATGGGGGTGTCCTGAGGACGCTGTCCGTATTGTTCGATGGGAAGTTGAATGTGTTCTAAGAACACTCGCAGTGTCCCGAAATGTTCGTAGGGGGTGTACGGAAGACGCTGTCCGTATTGTTCTCTGGCAAGTTGAATGTGTTCTAAGAACACTTGCAGTGTCCTGAAATGTTTGTAAATAAACAAAATGGGGGTGTCCTGAGGACGCTGTCCGTATTGTTTGATGGGAAGTTGAATGTGTTCTAAGAACACTTGCGGTGTCCTGAAATGTTCGTAAATAAACAAAATGGGGGTGTCCTGAAGACGCTGTCCGTATTATTCGATGGCAAGTTGAATGTGTTCTAAGAACACTCGCGGTGTCTTGAAATGTTCACAAATAAACAAAATGGAGGTGTTCTGAGGACGCTGTCTGTGTTTTTCGTTGTCAAGTTGAAAGTGTTCTAAGAACACTCACGGTGTCCTAAAATGTTCGTAGGGGGTGTCCTGAAGATGCTGTCCGTATTGTTCTCTGGCAAGTTGAATGTGTTCTAAGAACACTCATGGTGTCCTGAAACGTTCGTAAATAAAAAAATGGGGATGTCCTCAGGACGCTGTCCATATTGTTCGATGGGAGGTTGAAAGTGTTCTAAGAACACTTGCGGTGTCCTGAAATGTTCGCAAATAAACAAAATGGGGGTGTTCTGAGGATGCTGTCCGTATTGTTCGTTGTCAAGTTGAATGTGTTCTAAGAACACTTGCGGTGTCCTGAAATGTTTGTAAATAAACAAAATGGGGGTGTCCTGAGGACGCTGTCCGTATTGTTCTCTGGCAAGTTGAATGTGTTCTAAGAACACTCGTGGTGTCCTGAAATGTTCGTAAATAAACAAAATGGGGGTGTTCTGAGGACGCTGTCCGTATTGTTCGATGGGAAGTTGAATGTGTTCTAAGAACACTCGCGGTGTCCTGAAATGTTCGCAAATAAACAAAATGGGGGTGTTCTGAGGACGCTGTCCGTATTGTTCGTTGTCAAGTTGAAAGTGTTCTAAGAACACTCTCGGTGTCCTAAAATGTTCGTAGGGGGTGTCCTGAAGATGCTGTCCGTATTGTTCTCTGGCAAGTTGAATGTGTTCTAAGAACACTTGTGGTGTCCTGAAATGTTCATAAATAAACAAAATGGGGATGTCCTGAGGACGCTGTCTGTATTGTTCGATGGGAAGTTGAATGTGTTCTAAGAACACTTGCGGTGTCCTGAAATGTTTGCAAATAAACAAAATAGGGGTGTTCTGAGGTCGCTGTCTGTATTGTTCGTTGTCAAGTTGTAAGTGTTCTAAGAACACTTGCGGTGTCCTGAAATCTTAGTAGGGGGTGTCCTGAAGACGCTGTCCATATTGTTTTCTGGCAAGTTGAATGTGTTCTAAGAACACTCGTGGTGTCCTGAAATGTTCGTAAATAAACAAAATGGGGGTGTCCTGAGGACACTGTCTGTATTGTTCGATGGGAAGTTGAATGTGTTCTAAGAACGCTCGCGGTGTCCTGAAATGTTCGCAAATAAACAAAATGGGGGTGTTCTGAGGTCGCTGTCCGTATTGTTCGTTGTCAAGTTGAAAGTGTTCTAAGAACACTCGTGGTGTCCTGAAATGTTCGTAGGGGGTGTCCGGAAGACGCTGTGTGTATTGTTCTCTGGCAAGTTGAATGTGTTCTAAGAACAATTGTGGTGTCCTGAAATGTTCCTAAATTTACAAAATGGGGGTGTCCTGAGGACTCTGTCCGTATTGTTCGACGGGAAGTTGAATGTGTTCTAAAAACACTCGCGGTGTCCTGAAATGTTCATAAATAAACAAAATGGGGTGTCCTGAGGACGCGGTCCGTATTGTTCGTTGTCAAGTTGAAAGTGTTCTAAGAACACTCGCGGTGTCCTGAAATGTTCATGGGGGCATCCTGAATATTGTTCTCTGGCAAGTTGAATGTGTTCTAAGAACACTCGCGGTGTCCTGAAATGTTCGCAAATAAAGAAAATGGGGGTTTCCTGAGGACACTGTCCATATTGTACAATGGGAAGTTGAATGTGTTCTAAGAACACTGCGGTGTCCTGAAATGTTTGCAAAAAAACAAAATGGGGGTGTTCTGAGGACGCTGTCCGTATTGTTCATTGTCAAGTTGAAAGTGTTCTAAGAACACTCGTGGTGTGCAGAAATGTTCGTAGGGGGTGTCTTGAAGATGCTGTCCGTATTGTTCGATGGCAAGTTGAATGTGTTCTAAGAACACTTGCAGTGTCCTGAAATGTTTGTAAATAAACAAAATGGGGGTGTCCTGAAGACGCTGTCCGTATTGTTTGATGGCAAGTTGAATGTGTTCTAAGAACACTCGTGCTGTCCTGAAATGTTTGAAAATAAACAAAATGGGGTGTTCTGAGGACGCTGTCCATATTTTTCGTTGTCAAGTTGAAAGTGTTCTAAGAACACTCGCGGTGTCCTAAAATGTTTGTAGGGGGTGTCCTGAAGATGCTGTCCGTATTGTTCTCTGGCAAGTTGAATGTGTTCTAAGAACTCTCGTGGTGTCCTGAAATGTTCGTCAATAAACAAAATGGGGGTGTCCTGAGGACTCTGTCTGTATTGTTCGATGGGAAGTTGAATGTGTTCTTAGAACACTCGCGGTGTCCTGAAATGTTCGCAAATAAACAAAATGGGGGTGTTCTGAGGACGCTGTCTGTATTGTTCATTGTCAAGTTGAAAGTGTTCTAAGAACACTCGCGGTGTCCTAAAATGTTTGTAGGGGGTGTCCGGAAGAAGCTGTCCATATTGTTCTCTGGCAAGTTGAATGTGCTCTAAGAACACTCGCGGTGTCCTGAAATGTTCGCAAATAAACAAAATGGGGGTGTTCTGAGGACGCTGTCTGTATTGTTCGTTGTCATGTTGAAAGTGTTCTAAGAACACTCGCAGTGTCCTAAAATGTTTGTAGGGGGTGTCCGGAAGACACTGTCCATATTGTTCTCTGGCAAGTTGAATGTGTTCTAAGAACACTTGCGGTGTCCTGAAACCTTTGTAAATAAACAAAATGGGGGTGTCCTGAGGACACTGTCCGTATTGTTCGATGGGAAGTTGAATGTGTTCTAAGAACACTCACAGTGTCCTGAAATGTTCGCAAATAAACAAAATGGGGGTGTTCTGAGGACGCTGTCCGTATTGTTCGTTGTCAAGTTGAAAGTGTTCTAAGAACACTCGCAGTGTCTTAAAATGTTTGTAGGGGGTGTCCGGAAGACACTGTCCATATTGTTCTCTGGCAAGTTGAATGTGTTCTAAGAACACTTGCGGTGTCCTGAAACCTTTGTAAATAAACAAAATGGGGGTGTCCTGGGGACACTGTCCCTATTGTTCGATGGGAAGTTGAATGTGTTCTAAGAACACTCATGGTGTCCTGAAATGTTCGCAAATAAACAAAATGGGGGTGTTCTGAGGACGATGTCCGTATTTTTCGTTGTCAAGTTGAAAGTGTTCTAAGAACACTCTCGGTGTCCTAAAATGTTTGTAGGGGGTGTCCTGAAGATTCTGTCCATATTGTTCTCTGGCAAGTTGAATGTGTTCTATGACCACTTGTGGTGTCCTGAAATGTTCGTAAATAAACAAAATGGGGGTGTCCTGAGGACACTGTCCGTATTGTTCGATGGGAAGTTGAATGTGTTCTAAGAACACTCACGGTGTCCTGAAATGTTCGCAAATAAACAAAATGGGGGTGTTCTGAGGACACTGTCCGTATTGTTCGTTGTCAAGTTGAAAGTGTTCCAAGAACACTCGCGGTGTCCTGAAATGTTCGTAGGGGGTGTCCAGAAGACGCTGTCCGTATTGTTCTCTGGCAAGTTGAATGTGTTCTAAAAACACTTGTGGTGTCCTGAAATGTTCGTAAATAAACAAAATGGGGGTGTCCTGAGGACACTGTCCGTATTGTTCGATGGCAAGTTCATTGTGTTCTAAGAACACTCGCGGTGTCCTGAAATGTTTGCAAATAAACAAAATGGGGGTGTTCTGAGGTCGCTGTCCGTATTGTTCATTGTCAAGTTGAAAGTGTCCTAAGAACACTCACAGTGTCCTGAAATGTTCGTAGGGGGTGTCCTGAAGACGCTGTCCATATTGTTCTCTGGCAAGTTGAATGTGTTCTAAGAACACTCGTGGTGACCTGAAATGTTTGTAAATAAACAAAATGGGGGTGTCCTGAGGACGCTGTCCGTATTGTTCGATGGGACGTTGAATGTGTTCTAAGAACACTCGTGGTGTCCTGAAATGTTTGCAAATAAACAAAATAGGGGTGTTCTGAGGTCGCTGTCCGTATTGTTCGTTGTCAAGTTGAAAGTGTTCTAAGAACACTCGCGGTGTCCTGAAATGTTCGTAGAGGGTGTCCAGAAGACGCTGTCCGTATTGTTCTTTGGCAAGTTGAATGTGTTCTAAAAACACTCGCGGTGTCCTGAAATGTTCGTAAATAAACAAAATGGGGGTGTCCTGAGGACGCTGTCCGTATTGTTCGATGGAAAGTTGAATGTGTTCTAAGAACACTTGCGGTGTCCGGAAATGTTTGCAAATAAACAAAATGGGGGTGTTCTGAGGTCGCTGTCCGTATTGTTCATTGTCAAGTTGAAAGTGTTCTAAGAACACTTGCGGTGTCCTGAAATGTTCGTAGGGGGGTCCTGAAGACGCTGTCCGTATTGTTCATTGTCAAGTTGAAAGAGTTCTAAGAACACTCGCGGTGTCCTGAAATGTTTGCAAATAAACAAAATGGGGGTGTTCTGAGGTCGCTGTCCGTATTGTTCATTGTCAAGTTGAAAGTTTTCTAAGAACACTTGCAGTTTCCTGAAATGTTCGTAGGGGGTGCCCTGAAGACGCTGTCCGTATTGTTCTCTGGCAAGTTGAATGTGTTCTAAGAACACTTGTGGTGTCCTAAAATGTTCGTAAATAAACCAAATGGGGGTGTCCTGAGGAAGCTGTCTGTACTGTTCGATGGGAAGTTGAATGTGTTCTAAGAACAGTCGTGGTGTCATGACATGTTTGTAAATAAACAAAATGGGGGTGTCCTGAGGACACTGTCCGTATTGTTCGATGGGAAGTTGAATGTGTTCTAAGAACACTCGCAGTGTCCTGAAATGTTTGCAAATAAACAAAATTGGGGGTGTTCTGAGGACGCTGTCCGTATTGTTCATTGTCAAGTTGAAAGTGCTCCAAGAACACTCTCGGTGTCCTGAAATGTTCGTAGGGGGTGCCCTGAAGACGCTGTCCGTATTGTTCTCTGGCAAGTTGAATGTGTTCTAAGAACACTTGTGGTGTCCTGAAATGTTCGCAAATAAACAAAATGGGGGTGTCCTGAGGAAGCTGTCTGTACTGTTCGATGGGAAGTTGAATGTGTTATAAGAACAGTCGTGGTGTCCTGAAATGTTCGTAAATAAACAACATAGGGGTGTCCTGAGGACACTGTCCGTATTGTTCGATGGCAAGATGAATGTGTTCTAAGAACACTCACAGTGTCCTGAAATGTTCGCGAATAAACAAAATGGGGGTGTTCTGAGGATGTTGTCTGTATTGTTCGTTGTCAAGTTGAAAGTGTTCTAAGAACACTCGCGGTGTCCTGAAATGTTCGCAAATAGAAAAATGGGGGTGTTCAGAGGACGTTGTCTGTATTGTTCGCTGGTAAGTTGAAATTGTTCTAAGAACACTGATTATGTCCGCGGACATTAAAAGTTTCCACAGGCCATAGCTGAAATGTTTCACTCTATGGCTGTGATATGCTGTGGTGGTTGTGGCCAGGGCATGCCCTAGCCACAACCACCACAGCATATCACACTCATAGTGGCTTATAAATTTGGGTCAAAAACAAATTTATAAGGAACAAAGTTATAAGCCACTATGGGTGTGATATGCTGCGATGGTTGTACTTATTATAATATACTTACTGTTTGGTTTAGTAACTGGAGTACATGTATTTCTTGTTCATTTCTGTGATAAAAGAAAATAGCATGTTTGTATTAGTATTTTGTAATGTCTTATTACATTGTATAATCAACATTTTTTGTTTTACCCTCATATTTAGTAGATTACAAACCAGAGTACTGTGCAATTTGCTCAATTTCTGTGTGTGTTGCTAAAATCTTTGGGTCTGTGGGAGAAAAAAAAATCCATGTTGGATTAAAAAAAAAAGAATTTTTCTGTTATGCTACAGTTTATTTGTTTGTTTTTTTCAGTGTTCACTTGTTGTTTCTGGCTAATGCTTTATACATTGGCTTGTTGCAGTTTTATGGAGCAGTAACATATTATTTATTTGTTTGGATATTGTAAAATTTTGGAGCATTTAGATACCAGTAGGCGTATTCTAACTGTCTATTTTTTTATATATTTTAGTGGTATTGATTTATCTGTTTGGATATTGTTACATTTTGGGACAGTGAGATACGAATTGGTGTATTCTAACTGTCTATTTTTTGCTCTAATTTAGTGGTATTCATTTATCTGATTAGTTGTTGTAGAATCTTTGGGCAGTTAGATAGCTTTTGGAATATTCGAACTGTTTTTATTTTTTTACTACAAGTTTACTTAAGGTTTAAGTACAAATTTTGGTTTTAAGAACATTAAATAAGCGTTTGTAAGATGTGCTGGTAATCTCAGCTTTAGGTTAATGGTACTATCATTACATTCAAACAATCCACATTTCTTTTTTATATATGCAGTGTAGTGCCCTGAATTGGTTGTGGCTCCTGCGTGGTAGATTATACCTATTGTTGTGAAGGTTTTATTACCAAGTGATATTTGACCATTTGTGAATCCAGTCAGCTTGCAGTTGTTTTTGGTACAATCTGCATTGTAACGTAGAAGCATTAGTATTACGTATTTACTATGTGTTTATATTACTAACGTGGAGCTATTATCCGAATTGCAGGTAGTACATAATCTACCATGGTTTGCATTGTGTACAAGTTGCTGAAATGGAATGGATTCACAATTAGGTATTTTCCAAGCCTGCTGTGTTTGAGATTGATGTTTTTAAAATATTTAGTCTTGTTGTGGCTTGGTCACACATGGGTAGTGTCATACCATGTACATCTAGTTTGTCTGTGGCGCTAATTTCCATTATAGGTTGCATTTCTTTACTTAACATTATTTCATTGAATTTGAAACAGCTTGCAAGAGTTGGCATTAAGGACTTACAATTGACATTTTGTGGCCTAATTGTTCCTACAACATTGTTCCATCTGTAGCACATGCATTATCACCATAAAGTGCATGAATGTGCCGGGTTTTCAATATTGCTTCTGATTCTTTAGAAAGTATACCAAAACTGATACTTTTTAAGATGTTGGCATAAGTGAGATCTGCAGATTGCCGCATGTTTTCTGTTAATTCTCTGTATTGGATATGTTGCCAAAGTTTGACATTTCCATTGCTGCCAACAGTTTTACGGCAGAGTTTGTATCCTAATGTTTTAAAAATAGGCTCACCTTTTACTGGTGTCAATTGAAGAAGATCTCCGAAAAAAATAATGTGTTTTCCTGCAAACAGCTCTTCATAGTTTGTTTTGAGTACTTCTTGTAATCTGAGGTGAATCAAAGCCAACATTAGGTTGGACACCATGCTCACATCATCTATTAGTAGCATTTTCATTTATTTCAATACTCTGCGTAGTTCCATTGCAGCTTCTGTAGAAAGTTTGTAATGGTCTAATTTGATTTGGTGTTCTACTGGCAGGAGTAGTAATCAGTGTAAAGTGACACCACCTATGCTGTAGGCAGCTAAACCTGTGCGGGCGGTGACGGTTTGTTGTTTGTCAATTGTTGAAGGAACTTACTGATGATTTTGATTATGAATGTTTTGCCAGAACCAGCTTCACCACTGACGTACAATGGTATAGGTTTGTCATTTTGGCAGGTGCATTCTTTGTTTTCATGTTGCATTCCATAAGTGGGCAATGATTGCATTATAATCATTGATATATTTTTCTTCTTCTTTTCTTTTTATGTCATATGTAGTTTTAGGTGACTTACCTTTAACACTATGTCTAACTGAAGACATGAGGTTGTTCACTTGACCTGTATTTGTAACAGGCCTAGGGAAACCAAAGCGGCATTTGGTGTTGTATTTCCCTTTGTTTTTGTATTAGCAACGACAATATTTGCCACATTTGTGTCTTTGAAATTGTAAAATTTGTGCATGAAGATCACTATTTGTGGATTCTGATGGAATTTCACAAGTGACATATTTTTCAATAAACTGTAAAACAGTGGCATCACCGTCTTGACTAAATTTAGGAGCATCTTTAATCTATAAAAGCATGTGGATATGTGGTGCTCCTCTTGCTTGGTATTCTTTTCTCCAAAAGAAGAGTTGCACTTCTCCAAGGAGAGGAACAGTTTTATTACGAATAAAATGTAGCAAAGCAATGAAGCGATGGTGAAAATTTCTTGAAACATTAACAGGATCCAGAGAACAAAGTTCTCCAGGTGTTAGTATATCTATGTTTGTTTTGTTTTTGTTTGCTATGCGTGGGAAACCATGTAAATCTTCAAATGCATATTCTGCACAACTTAATGTAACAAACCAAGTGGGTGGGCCAAGGTTTCTGATCATACAACGTACATCTCCATGACGTCGAAACCAGTACTCTTTAGTACCACGAATATTTGCTAATAGATTTGTAATATTTGATTGTAAAACCTCATCTTTTTGTTGAACTTTTTGTAATAATTGTGTAGCAATCATATTTTGAAAGTGGATGTTAATATGTGTGTAACTCCGTAACATAAAGTTGCTAGATCACTTTCAAAGAGTAGGTGGAATAGGTGGTCCACATTTTGTCTAAATCTGGGATCTTCAGAATACATCCGTAATGAGCGGTATTCTGATGTTGATATTTGAATAGGTCTATCATCGTACCTTCCTCCTTTGCCAGTTGGAAAGAGTAGAGGAAAAGCATGTGCTTCTATACTTTTTTCCCATATGCTGATTGGCGATCCTTTTGTTTGACGCATTTGGTACGTTTCCAGTGCATCTTCTGTGGTGTCATTAGAGTGCAATGGATGAATTGTATAATGGTCTAAAGTGTTTGATATTGTAGCAGGATATAGGAGCTCAAATTGACCAGCTTCTTGGGCCTCTTGAATTATTTCAGTTGTATCTTTCAAGTTTTCTTCAATATTAATTTCTTTGTAATATTCATTATTCTCTTTAAGATATTGCAAGGCTTCTCTAACTTTATGTAAATCTCCCAGCTGTTGCCATTTTTATTTATTTTGTAGGTACTCCATTTACCAAGATAATTAAAGATTGTTGCATTGGACGTTGCACTCCTAGAGTGTGCACATTTTCTTTTAGATCTACTGGTAACTACACTACTTTTCCACGAATACCTTTCACTAATTCAGACGGAGGTAATTTTGCAGTTTTTGGTTGAAGGCGTATTATTGCTTGAAATGGGTGCACTGTTTGAATTATGATGCTCTCATATAAATTAAATTGTTGTAGGGGTTTTGGTAGTGGATATAATTCCAAATTATTTGTGATAGCACGTGAAGGAGTTTGGTTGTTGTCAAGTTTTGCAGTGCAGTAACTGCAAAGTATTACGGGGTCAGCTATTTCGTATTTTCTGCTATAAGGTAGAGAACTAATTCAAACCATTTAGAATCTTCATTGTCTTCTATTTTGTATGATAGGTCTACAGTTTTTTTGTTACTTTTATAAAAAGTTCTGCGGCAACATACACATACATGGTTTGGTACTTCAGCTGATGTACTTTTACATTTTAGCATTTCTTTTTTGTATGTGTGTAGTAAAAGGTTGCCATGTGTAGAATTGTTACTAATTTGGTTTACAGGTATTTCATTCTGTAAGTGGGTTTCACTTCCAAAATATTTATTCTGGATATAGTCGATTTCTTCTAGTAGGTCTTTTGCTGTACCATGTAGACTAATGTTATTTAAATTGGCTAGTGCTAAAGCAGGACTTTTAGCATAGTACAGTTTATAAACTAGATTTCCTATAGTTGAATGATGTGTTGACATCCTTTTGATATCATGGAAGGTGGTTTTGCAAGTAGGTCCTGTAATGCAGGCCAATGAATGTCCTTGTAGTCCTGTGTACTTGTGTACTGGACAGGTATCCTTATTTTGTAGTAGTTTAATTTTGATTTTGTCTTTGCTTTTCACATATTGATTGAGGAATTGGCGTCAAGACTTGAGAAATTATTTGTGAATGTTACACATTGACGTGCATGGCCATTTGTACACTAGACATTCTGATTCAGTTGAATGGAGAGGTCATTCTAAGTTTTCAGGGCATATTTTTGTAAGGTGTACTTCTTGTTCCATTATGGTATTATTAACTTTTTCATAACCTCGACCACTGCTATGTATGGCAATTGTATTTGTTTGCTTTTGTTTGTACACTTCTTCATTAAAGTATGGTTCTGTGCTCGTAGTGTGACTCCATTCACCTCCGCAGATACGTAAGACATTCTTTCTGTTGACATTTCGTTTATTGAGAAGTCTTTTTTGTAATTTAGTTATTAGCTTTGTTAGTGGTTTCATTTTGTTTAACACTAACATAAATAACTTTCTTTTGAGAAGAATTGCACTGTCTATCAACGCTTCTAAGATTCCTACGATAGGTTTTAAGCATTGAACGTGGTTTCTCTCCTGTTCTTAAAAGATTTTGAAGGACTTTGTAACGGAACATTTTGGCTAAAATACTTTTCTTGGCATGCTTACTTTGCACTATATCAAGATTTAAAGAAGCAGTTTTATCTGTAGTGATAGCTGATTTTCTGTTAATTGTTTTTTGGTGTGTTTTACATTTTGATAGAGGAGGCAAAGTTTTTGTACTTGAAACTTCTTTTGTTTCACTAAATGACTGTATAAGCTGTTTTGTTTCAACTTTCTTTAACAAATTCTGCTAGAGACGAATGCTTATGTTGGACACTTTTATTTTCATTTGCTCTACTTCTGCGTTGCTTTCTACAGACTTGATTTTTGGTAGGCATTCTTTAGGGTCTGTTGAACAAAATAAAGAAGGTATGGGTTAGGGTGTTCTGCAATGTATGTGTGCTGTGTGCATGAGTGGTTTGGTAAGATTATGAAGATGTATGTAATGGTGTGTGATTGTGCATTGGGAACTACAACTAGTAGGGATGGGGGTTCTGTTACTAAACTGGGTTTCAGATGACAGAAAAAAGTAAGCTGGTGGTGTGGAGATGTATAAATAGTATATCTAATGCTATACAATTAAAACAGTTGTTTGTTCTATAACATCTGAATTCTAGCGGCTGAGTTGGGTAATTTGTGTGTCGGAAAATAGGAATTTGAGGCCATTCTGGCTGTAAATCGTTGTTTAAGACATGGGGATTTTTGGACAGAATGGTGCAGAATCTCTATTTTTAGACACAGAAATAGCATGAATTAACCTTACAGTGTGTTTGAGTAATAATACAAATATTATGGTGATATTCTACTTACTTTTTTTCTAAAATGAGAAGGTTATTTCTTAGCTGTTCTTTGTACTTCAAATTCGGCTGCTTCTTTTTCAGGAGAATGGTCTTCACTGCAATTGTAAAAGAAACAAATTAGTAATGTTGTTTGTATATAGCAATGTTTTTAATTTAGACATTGATTTTTTTAATTGAAATCCTCAGCGCCTTCCTCAAAACCATTAAAACTATCTTGTTTACATAAGATACATCGTACCAGCTGAATACATATCATATGTTCTTAATGAATAAATTGTATTGCAATGACTAACTGTAGCAAACAAAATATCTTTACTATGCCTTGTGAAATTCATAATGTACCACTGAATACCACTATTCTTGTTAATAAGCTCTTCCACGTAATATAATAGTACCTCAATGTCATGGGCTGCTTGTCCTATATAAATGTAAGTAATTAAATAAATAAAGAAATTTTAAAAAAATATGTAATTGTACAAGTATTATTGTGCATGCAATTTTGTTTGACTATATGGAGTCTATATATTTTATTTCAAAAATGTTAGTTTAACATGATTTGAGTGTGTGTGTGTATAAATACATTAAATAGTATAAAGGTTTGTAAGTGACAGTTGATTAGGAGATTGAAAAAAGACAGTAGATTCATTTTACAGATTATACAAGCTAAAAGTCAGTTAGAAAATGTGTTCATGTACTGTACAGAAAATATGCATACCTGTAGTTTGTGTTCATACATATGTATATGCATGGAGCTGCAAGTAGAAATCTTGGAGACTTGTACAGTATTTCTTGTAGATAGTGCTTGCCAATGATATGACACTTGTATTCAGAGAGATTCACAGTACATTTGGAGTGCTGATCTATGATGATGCAGTTAGATGTAGAGGTCTTGAATGTGATTGGTGGCTGGTCATGTGACTTCTTAGCTACATCCAATGAGGGAATGGCACAGAGAGTGAAGTGGAAATGGTAGAAGGGCTGTCCATGTTACGATATGTCCGCGGACATGGCGGTAGTTCGAGGACATCAGGTGTTAGATCCAGGGATTTTTGGGTTGGGAAGTCATGCAAATGAGAATGAGCACAGAAAGGGATTGGTTAGGGAAGTTTAGTGGGTGTGTTGTGGCAGGAGAGAGTTTTTCAGATACTCATTTTGCTGAGAGAAGAACAGATAGCTATGGCTGTGTGTTTCAGAAAACAGATTGTTTGGATTATGGGAGACTCGTGGATACATTGGTTGAAGGTGCATGCAGAAACCTGTGGAGTAGCTGTAGATCTTGGATTCCCAAATGTGGAAGTACACTGGCCTGGAGCACGTGGAATGAAGTGCTTGGACTTGTTACCTCTCTGTGCTACTTTGGAGACAGAGCAACATCCAGATATAATTATAATTCATTGTGGAGGGAACAGTTTAGGACATGTGTCTGGAATTTCTTTGCAATTTGCAATGAAAGACGGACTTGGGAAGGTCATGGACATGTTTCCAAATTCTCAAGTAATTTTTTCACGGATTGCACAGAGAACAATGTGGCTTTGTTCTTCTTCATTTGGTCCACAAATAGAGAAAGCAAGGCGCAATGTCAATAAGGCTATTTGTGCCTTTCTAAGAGATTTTGGCATGTCCTCTTTTCACAATGAAAATATTATGTTTCGTAGTACACACATTTTTCGCAGAGATGGAGTACATCTAACTTATGCTGGCAATCAGATTTTTCTAAGAAACTTACAAAATGCATTGAGACCTTTTTTAGAATTACAGCATCCTTTTTGAAGTAGGTGTTAAGTATTTATAATTTTTGGAACACAAACACCTCCCAAAGGCTCTTTTCAGAGCCACCAATTCCTCCCAGAGAAAATTGCAATGGTTATGATAGGGTGGCACCCCAACATTTTAGATGTCTGCAGACTGTCCACGGACTTCTAAAAAATACAAAGGGCCCTGCTTCATTTATTTTCAATTCTATTTTTTAACTGTGAAAGGCGGCTCTGAAAAGAGCCTTATTTTTTTTTGATTTTTGTTATTTTATATTTATTTTGGATTTTTATACATGACACACTAGGAGAGGAGGGGAAAAGAGGGTAAGGGGGGACACCGACCACAGGGATAAGAAAGGGCGAGCTGAGAGAGGAAGATGTAGAGTGGGTTTTATTTGGGTAGTGAGCATGTCTTCTCGTGCTCTGAGACGATAGTCTCAAAAGCACTGTGAAGTCGCTCCCCCCTGCAGAGTACAGCATCGCAGTTCATACACACAACTGTGACCCTCGAAAGGTAAGTGTCATCAGCATTGCGTATGGCCTGTGAGGCAGCTTGAGGAAGACGCTGTCCCACAGGAGTGTTCCTTGTGGTGACAGGATCAGAAACGGAGGATGACGTAGAGGAAATCAACCTGCTACTCTCCTCACAAGGTACAACCTTGCGAACGGCCCCAGTGTGGAATTACTTGAGGTGTCGCTTCATGGTGGTGGTCCCAAAGCTATACGAACCATGCCTCCCGCGACTGAGTACCATTTTGCACTCATTGCAGGTGACTCGGTTCGCACAAGCCTTAGGACCATTCCCGTGAATGGTAAATAACCGCCACAACCAAGACTCACGCCAAGTGCGGGTAGTAGGGATTTCCACTACCTCATTCTCGTCATCCTCTTCTTCCTCCTCTGTATCCTCACTCCTGTTCCCCTCTTCAGGCCCTTGGGGAGGCGGTGGTGGTGGAGGGGTAGGGGGTGGTGCAGAAGCAGGTGCAGCACCAGGTGGCAGTAGTGCAGCCATGGATGCCATAAGGATGATGGTATAATCTGCAAGTTGCGGGAAAAATAGCTGTGCTCTGAAGAATAGCCAGAAACACAATGAGAATAAGCTCTAGGGCGTGGTCTTTTTTCGGGGTGCTTGTACGCGGTTCGCGGACATGCACGCTGTCCGTGGACAGATCGAACACAAAAAAAGCTTCAAAAAGTTTCAAAAAGTATGTAGAAACTCAGGATTAGTATGTGGACTTGTGCTATGGTGAATTTCTATTGAGAAATATTGTGGATTACTTGAAAAAGTACTTTTAAATTGTTTGGGGACACGAACAGTGTCCGCATTCAGAACACGCGATCAGCGTGTGCGTGGTCATATGATCGCTTTGCAAACATGTTCGCGACGGAAGCGGCTGTCCGCAGGACACCAAATGCACGGACATTGGTTTGCGCATGCGCATTGATGTTCTACGGACACTGTTCGGGTTCTGAACTAATTAAAAGTGCGTCACACATCAAACGAACAGTTACGGACATCCGTTTCTTCTTGGAACAGTTGTTCTTCCTTGCGAATAATACAGACAGACATCCCGTCCTCAAGACACCTCCATTTTCGTTTATTTACAAACATTTCAGGACACCGCTTGTGTTCTTAGAACAGTTTCAACTTGGTAGTGAACATTATGGAAAGGTATAGTGTTCTTCAGGACACCTCCATTTTCGTTTATTTACGAACATTTCAGGACACCACTTGTGTTCTTAGAACAGTTTCAACGTGCTAGCGAACACTACGGACAGGTATAGTGTTCAGGTGAAGAAGGGATGGAAGTCTCATCAAAACATTTTGGGTTTTGGAGAGGGGGGACAAGTACATGTGGGACAATGGTATGAGGTTTTTGTTTTAAAAATGATCCTCAAAAAAAGTTTTCAAATTATTAAAATTGGTCAAAAATAAATCATTTTTTTCTTTTATGCTGTCAAGAGTGTTATCCATAACTGTATCTTCAGAGGTATTTTCTATTTGGTATGCTCTGTACAAAAAAAAAATATATTTATGTTAAATGTATATAAAATAATAATAATTAAATGGTTTACATTGTAAAGTGTCTACCATTAGTTTCACTATCTTCTGACATTTCCTCATGTGGGAAATGCTCCTCTAGCCATTCCAGAGTACTAGACATTTCTGTGAGAAAAAAAAAAGATAATATATTTTTTTTTTATCTAATACAGAACGTTTATAAATATATTAGTAAAATGAAGTACACTTACTATTTCAGGTAAGATATGTTCTGAGTACTCTGTAGGTCTGATCCTGCTTTTAGTTGTGGCGTGTTTGTGAGGTAATTATGTTGGAAACCAATTTATCTTCTTTTGGTATATTCCATTTTAGAACATATTGTAGGTGAATGAATGGTTAGTGTGTTACATATATGGGTTACATTTCTTATGTATTACTACATATAATGTGTATGTGTGCTGCTTTGTGAATGTGTTAAATGTTCCTATGTTGTGATATAACAATTAAACATACCCCCCCAGAGTTTTTAGGTAGTTGTACTGTTGTCTGAACATGTCCGCGGACATCAAAAAAGTTTGCGGATATCAAATTCAGTAGAAGGGGTTCAGTATGTTCCATATCACATGTACATGAAGTCAAAGTTATTATTGTTAAGTTGTGCTACTAATAACCTATGAAATTCAGTGAAAACACTTTGTTAAAGAGACGTTATGGTTAAGTTGCGCTACTAAAAATCTATGAAATTCAGTGAAAAAAAACGTTGTTAAAGGGAACATATAGTTAAGTTGCGCTACTAAAAACCTATGAAATTCAGTCATGATATGACTGGACCCTAAGGGAATTACTGTAAGAACATACTTGAAGGGTAAGTCTACAAATATAGTACGTGTAGAATTGTTAGTTCCTGACTGTTACTGAAGAAAAACATGTGGCCTAGATATGTCAGTAAAGGAAAAAGAGGGAGCCACACATGTGATGTCATCAGTGATGTCATCAATGAAATGTGTGATGTCATTGTTGATGTCTTGGGTGTTAGTCTTAGCAGTGCACGGTGGTGGCGCGAGTTATGGTTGCTTAGCTTACCATAACTGGTGAATTTCAGGGGTTTTTCGGTTTTACTTGGAACCATAACGTCCCTTTAACAAAGTTTTTTCACTGACACACCCCTGCCTTAACCGAGTGTTTACTGGTACCTCTCTAGATAATAATGCATCCATATTTAACCTCACTTTTAGTCTATTGTTTGTTGTTGGTGAGAAAAAGCATGTTTAAAAGTGCAGGAGGGATACCCCAACTAGACAATTTACACCATAGTTTTTCCCTATCAACTCTATCGAAAGCGGAGGACATATCTAGGTTTGCGATATAGAGAGGCCTACCTCCCTCTTAAACAGGGATAGTATCAATTAATTTAAAGACATACCTAAGACTTGTCTGAAGCCGGTCTGAAACATACAGTCGCCTAGATTCCGCCATCCATTTGACCTGATATGTTAAAACAAAACTGGCCAGAATTTTGGATGAAGAATCGATCAATGTTATGGAGTGATAGTTTGTCAGGTACAACCGAATTTGAGGCCACCTGTATAAAAAGCATAAATACAACTTCAGCCCAAAATCGAATATATTACCCGTTAAGACCAGATTTGAAAGGCCATCGGATCTACAGGTCCTTGAATTTTTCAATTTGGCTAAACGGAGCACCAAGTCCTCATAGTCAAAGTTCAAACACCATGGTGTATAACTTAACAATGTTGCAGAATCAATATCCTGCACGTACTTATAAAAGAGGGCAGAATAACATATTATCCAACCAGACTATGAAATACATTTCACTTGTATTATAGACTGTGCATTATCTGAACCATCCTCGAGTCGTCAGAAATCTATAGAATCATTTTGATTATTTAGACAAGACATTTTGATTTTCACATAGTGAATATGCTTTTAAGCAATTTTGTATGATTGCTTCAGTTTATTTCAAACTAGCAATTTATGTTTATTAACCCTGGTAGGAATTCCGAGTGTTCTTTTTAGATTACTACGCACTTCCCTTTTCTTGTCACGAAACTATCAAACCTATGCACATGGGACTTAACAAAAGATCTTATACTTCCAGTTGATTCATACAGAGTTACACTTTTCCAGCCTAAAATGGTCTCACAGAATGCGCAGAGCAAGCACATTCGGGTTTTCATAGCAGCCTAGCAGCTGGACCACTGTAAAAAAAAGTGCTTGATAATGTCATCCCATCTGTTGGTTGCTGTGTTTACCACTAGTTTTTTCCAATCCGAGGGAGAGAGCATGGAGCTCTCCAGATCTAGGAAGAATTTTAACATCAATCCAGCATGGCCACTACATGTATTACTCAGCACTTCAAAGATGACAAAAGACACAAAGATATAATTCAAAGTGGATCTAGGAAAGGGGCCAATCCGCGTAGGTTGAGATGGAATATTGCCCCTAATATTGCCAATGAGCCTGAAGAGGTTCCATTGTTCCATGATGTTTCACAATTACAAACTTTTTGCGTTCTTACCTTTTGAACATTGCATGACAAAAGAATCAGAACGTTCTAATCAAGGTGGTAGAGTCCTCCACCAGGACTCGATCGAAGCATGTGCAATTAAAATCACCCACACACAGTACCAAAACAGAAGGGTAAGAATCCCACCATCACAAAAGAATTTGACCCATTTCATACTGAATGGGCGAATCATGAATTGTCACTGGATTACAGTAGATGTTAATTGAAAGAAAAAAAGAAAAAAGCATCTTTACCTGGACTGCTTAATTTAACCAATAAAATGGAATCCAAACTTGTCTTGCATCTCTGCATCCACAAGTTCAGGTCATTTTTTACTGCAATTAGGAGACCACCAGACGGGCGGCCAGCCTTACCCATTGAAGCCTTTTTAATGGTATTACAAAACCGTCCATCGTGGGTGGCTCACGCAGCCAGGTTTCTTTCACACTCCTAAAAACTGTCTACCGTTTTAGTATTTAGGAAACTTTTAAATGCCCTGGTATTCCAACATATGAGCGACACGAAAGTATTCCTAGAAGCCTGGCGGGATCTTTGGAAGATTGGCAAAGTATGGGATAGGCATCCCCATTCGCCCTTTGCTTTGTAAAGCTCATTACCAGAAAATACTTCTCTACGACACTGTGCATCTACTTGTGTGACTTGTGTATCTAGAGTGTAACTTGATCAATTGGTTGACTTTCACTACAATTAGTCACACTCTCCCCATACTCCACCCCACGTCTTAACTTATATTTATTTTCATAGCTATTGCTAAAATGGTTAAAGTAAACAGTGAGGCTTTCATGGTGCAACACTTAAGGCCACATTACAAGGACAATTGGCAGTAGGGCAGATATTGCTGTACAAAAAAAACATAAACTTCCAACGCTTTTTTGTACTATTCCAGCATATTAGGGCAAGGACAAACATTGACCCTGTGCGATAAAAATTATGCATTAGAGATCTTTTTGCCCTAGTAAAACCGACCAGGCAAAGAAAAGGACAGCTGCTGCAAGATGCAATGTGAAAAAGTGGCCATTTTAAAATACAGCTTTTGAGGCCAGCAGAATCATGGAGAAAAGGACAAAATTACAGATGAGAATTGGTCTGTGTAAGTCAACCGCAACTATTTTATGGTCTGATGACTATGAAATAGTGTTGGTATGCACATGCAGCTTCCAAGCACTGCCAAACGATTCAAACTAAGGAAAATCTATTTGCGCACGAGAAAGTGAAGGTGTGTGACAGCAGAGGCATGGGGCGTACAGTTGGGAGCAGGTTACATGATACGTTTGCGTAGGAAATCATGAAGTACGCAACAAATGTTTCTGGTAGGTAGTTATAGAAACGTAGGTAGGCCGAGGTATAGGACAAAGGAGGTATTGTGTATCAGTAGTGAAATATAATGTGTAATGATGGTTTGCAGACATGGGGCCAGAGTGCGAGAAAGACTGAAGCGCCGCCATATATAACGTGAGGCCTAGCAGTTTGTATTCCCTGTTGTAAGTGTAGCAGCGTTGCACAATAAAGAGTTAGAACCATTTCCCCTTCACAAGCCCTAGGAGTGAAGCTGAGAATAGTGACATTCATACGGAACATATAATGGTTTAATTGTATCCAGCTGCAGGTCCGTGGAGCAAGATTGGATTGTGAACGGAAGAGTGAGGGTGGGGCTGCGGCGATCCTGAAGGACACATCCATGGGAGCCGGGTTAGAGGTCTCCAGCTGACAACATGCTCAGTTGTGATTTAGGGCAATCCTGTTTGAACTACCAAGTTGGAGGGGGAAAAGAGTACATACATTATTTTGATAATTAATGTGCGCGCCAAGGAAGCAAGGAGCTGTACCATGGGTGGGCAACTGATAAGGTGGAGCGAGGAGCAGAACATCCTTTGATTTGTGATACGAAAAGCAAGAGTTGATGCCATCAAATCTAATCGAGAGCTGGGAGGCATTGTTAGGAGCACACTACTATTTCAAAGCGCCAATTAGACCTCAGATTTGTCCACTGTGCTCATGCTAATGGCCAGGTGCACACCATGTGACTAGGCTGATGGGGTGGGTACAATTCCAGGTAAACTCGCCAATCCAGTAGCTGGGAGCCAAATTGAAGGAAAACTGGGACTACGTGTTTGAGGAAAGTGGTAGATTAGGATTCCGCCAACCGGTCAAGGGACGATAGGGGACTGGTAGTATGTATATAGGTGGTGGCCAATGAGGGTGGGGGAATAGCACTGTATATTGTTCACATTATGACTGACAATTTATTTCCTTAAAAGTGACCTGCTTTGAACTAACAGAGAACTCTGTGCCAGTTTGGTTCTACAATACCAAACTAAATACCTTTTTCCTCCTTTGTGTATACAACATAAATCTTGTTTTACTTGCAAAGTGGTGCCATGAGATTCTTTCCTTATAGAAGTGTTTCTTATTGTCTGGTTGTCTGGAGGTCTTGCTTTAGACTAATACTGTGTGACTTCCCTTTGCATTCTGCCACTGTCCTGATGATGCACCATGTCTGCGCATGTCTTTTATGCCTGCTTCCTCTGGGATTAGCTCCAAAGACTACCACGTTCAGTCATGGCAGTAGCAAAAATCGGTCCACGGAGTGGCAGGGTGCTGATGACAATCAGTTACAGTTCAAAAAAAGTGTTTGAACCATCAATAAGACAGGGCAGAACAGGTGCACACAAATATCTTAATAGCATTTGCCCAATTGAGGATGACTGGTGCAAATTATGTTATGCTAAATGGCATACCCACCTTGTGCAGTCGCTTAAGAGGGAATTCAATGTATATGGCTTTTTAAAAAAAAATTTGGACTGTTAGATTGTGCCAACTATAAGCCAAAACGATTGCATTAGAGTACAGATGGGCAGAAATGGCAAATAAGGACGGGTACACAGCTTGCAGGTTTGATTATCTGTTCAACCATTGACTACCCATGGCCATTCTATTCCCTATGGCCATTACAACCCAGTTCCTGCACCACCCTGCATAAAAAAACCTCCACATAAGAACTCTTTGAGCTCGCTTTATTCAAGCCTTACCATCAAACGTTGAAATACAGTGCTTGCCAGTGTTTTCTGAAAGCAGTCATCTCTGAGAGTTAATGACTTAACTGAAGTTGCAAACGTGATACTTGTGTAATAAAAATGTCTTAACAGGTCTGCCTTCAGCCA
Source organism: Ambystoma mexicanum (assembly GCF_040938575.1). Classification (NCBI taxonomy): domain Eukaryota; kingdom Metazoa; phylum Chordata; class Amphibia; order Caudata; family Ambystomatidae; genus Ambystoma; species Ambystoma mexicanum. Next base: position 360,617,415 of record NC_090930.1, on the reverse strand, counting down.
CTCGATTGATAAGTACTAGGCGTGTCCTTCACCGAAGTCCTGTTAAAAACAAGCATTGGCACGGCCAACAGTTTTGGCTTGTTTATAAGTATTAGGCATTTGCCAGGCACTGCTATTAGATGCCCATGTACTTGTGCCATTTTGCACCTGCTACCATCAATGGACGGTTTCGTCCACTGGCAAGTGCCTTTCCCATTCTTACACAAAATGACAGACTGTTGGCCTTACCAATCCTTGTTTTATTATAGATGCAAAAATAGAATAACACATTTTAAGCAATAAACATGCACAAAGCCTGTAAATAGATACAAGTCATCCCTTTGTCCAAATGACTTGCAAAATGTACATCTGCATTTTGCATATCAGTCGTAAAAGTGAAATTGCAAAGAAAAAGATAAATCAGAAAACTGAGGTTCAAATAGGTCACTATAACATTTCAAAGTTCATCTGGATTAAAGTAGAGCCGTCAGATCACGGCATCTTTAGCTCAAAACATCTGTTGTAAAACTTTTTACCACCGCATTTCCATAATGTGACGGTACACGGTCGAGCAGTTAAGATGTCTGTTTCATAACTCATGAATACAAACAGTTTAGAAGGTCAGGTAAATGTGGAACGCGTCAGCCTTGTATCAGAAGCCTAAAGGGCATTTCAATGGCAAAACGCAGAGCTGAGGGACGGGCAGTAGATACTGCAGTACGTAGACAACCTTTATCTTCTTTTCACACAAGGATGGCAAAATGAGCGCTTCAACCATGACCCGAATTGCTGCTTTCAGATAACAGTGACGTTAACGTTATTAGCAGGAAGACTCAAAGACTTTTAGAACAAATCACATTTTATTTCCGTTCAATATTGTATTGACTTCTGCAGTACAGAAACACTATTACAACTCGACAATGTATAGTTAGCAGAATGCAATCGAACGATAACTTTCATACAACACACATTCACCCATCAACAAAGTATTGACATATCGGAGAATCATTATGCAGGCGTCAAGCAACAATATGAAAGCTACCAAGTTGAAAATTAAAACATAAAAGCGTGCATCTACGACTGGTAAAATGTGCAGCTTCATCGGTAGTAAGGGGTGACCATGTATTTCAACGTAAGATTTTAAAACCGAACAAGAATACCTTGAAATCTGTATCTTTATAGTTACGCTGAATAGCTGAATCCTAGTATCCGCACATAATAGAGAACGTTTGCAGCAGAAGAACGTGATGTTCAAGGATGTGTCGGCTGCTTCTTCCCAGGTACTACCGTCACAAAAGACAAGCAGCCTGGAAATAAAGACCGCCAGTGAATAAAAGTGATTACTTATTCTCTTCCCAGCCTTGATTACAGCTTCTACTTAATATACTCTTCAATATTCAGAATTCCTGTGAGATCCCTTGGGGCCCACAGACCTCCAACAAGTGCCAACCAGTCCAGTGCATTAGTGAAGACAGGTTATGTTCAATGTGTCAGTCACAACAATGGAATCACACAACCATATTCAGCGTTCCCTGGGAAAAATAAGTCCTGTTACCGTTCAAATCCTCTTCCTGTCCGTTTGCAGGACAAAAAACACATTAACATTTGTGAACACGAGCATCCTTATTTTTTTTAGTCTTTTTTTTTCAGTCCCCTTCATTTGTATCTGGGAACAGTAGCCCAACACAACATATGCCCCCCACCCATCGGAAAATGCCACACACCGGCCTGGCCTGGGCCACCATGCGTGTGCAGTGTCCATGATGATCATGCTGCTGCGGGGCCGCGCACATTGCGCTAGGTGAAAGATGTATGTAAAGCTTACATCTTTCACCTAGTGTAGAAACAAAGGGATGATGGTGCCTGGACGCTGGCACCCAAACGTCCTAGCCACCAGTGCCGGCTGCCGATTTTTTCACTAGAGGGGAGTAAATATTTTCCACAAGAATGCAAGAGTATGATGAGGTATTCCGAACCATTGAAAGGAAACACAGAGTGGTACATCCCCATAGAATATATTTTGAATAATCAGTTAAAATGGTGTATTATACAGCACACTTTTTTTTGTGAAAAAATGGGTAAAAAGCCAGGCAGTTTGCAATTGGTTTTGTTGAGTGACCCATGAAAAAAGCCAATCGATGCAAGTCACCAATATTGCATAGGAATTTCTCAATGTATTTGCATGCCTTTACCCACAATATATGCTTGTATAAAAACATTTTCCCCCTCGCTTTGCCCATACATTTCCATTCTGACTGCACCAATATATGCCTGTGTTCCCATATCAGAACATACTCATGTTTTCTTTGCACGTAATGCCAGTAATGATACTATAAGAAAACATGTCCAAGCGGGCTCTGCCAATATATGCCAGTACACCCACGTAAGTACATACTCCTGTTGTCACTACCATTAAAAATGCCATACCACAATAAAACTGGGTCCAATGTAGGCAAGTCTATACATATGAGAAAACTTATGCTTGCTTTATCATAGATGCCCAGTATACAAATATCATGCCACAGAAAGCTCTAGGCTGGCTGCACAAAAATGTCAGTCTAGCCATGTAATGAGGCATATTCCTGCTAGATTTATCATAGGTGCCAGCTACAAAATGTCAAGCCACATTTGAAATGGCTAGACTGGCTGCACCAAAACAACAGTCTAGCCAAGTTATAGCATGCAACAAGTTGTCTTTGCCCACAAATGATAGTGCAACATGCCATGTAACTTAAGTAAACTACAACATTACTCCTGTGCACCCCACAGGCTGCCTACTGACTTAGATACACACAAAATCACATTCATAATCATTCACTCACCCATACACTTTCTCTCACATTCACTCACATGCACCGATAATATTCACACTGCATTCTCCAAACATGTGCTAACAATCACTTTCATCCCCATTCACCCACCAGTCACTTACCCATGCACCTTCTCTCACATTCACTCACACTGCATTCTCCACACGTACACCCACAAGAACATTGAGAGTCTCATTCATACCCATTCACTCACCTGTCAATCACTCTTAGACGTCCTCTCATTGTCACTCACATTGCATTCAACACACATGCACCAACTCACCCAGAACAAACATTCACAGTGACATATATTCACATTTGCAAATCTGCCACACCCATACACCTTCTCTTATATTCAATCACACTTCATTCTCAACATTGCACCAGGCCAGAATATTCAAATTCATTCCCATTCGCTCACCTATTACCCATCAAAACACCTTTCACATTCAGTCAAACTGCATTCTACACAGAGGAACCCACCCAGAATACACACACACACAAACACACACACACACACACACACACACACACACACACACACACACACACACATACACACACACACACACACACACAATCTCATTCATACCGATTCACTCACCCATACATCTTTTATCACATGTACTCACAATGCATTCTCCACACATGTACCCAAAACCCTTAACGTTCACAGTCACATTCATACCCATTCACTCACCTGTCACTCACCCATATACCTTCTCTCATAGTCAATCACACTGCATTCTACAGACGGGCACCTACCCACACAGAATATTCACAGTTACAAGCATACCAATTTGCTAATCTTTCACTCACCCATACACCGTATCTCATAGTCAATAACAGTGCATTCTCCACATTGCACCCACCCAGAGCATTCACATTCACATTCATACCCATTCACTCACCTCACATATTACTCATCAATACACCTTTCACATTCACTCACACTGCATTCTACAAAGCCACCCCCCCTTATCTCTCTCACACACACACACACACACATGCACACACACACGCACACACACACACACACACACACACACACACACACACACACACACACACACGCACGCACGCACGCACGCACACACACACTGCTTGGCTCCCTGTCCCTTGTAGGCCCCATCACACATTCTAATTGATTTGACCCCTTTTGCCTAAGTTAGCCATTTCACATATTTAGTCTCACTGTGTAAGGTAGCCCTACCTTGTTTTTAGCCCATTTGTGCTAGTCAGTCATATCTCGCATTTAGCCTAATTGTGTAAGGTAGCCTTACCTTGCTGTTAGCCCATTTGCATTAGTCAGCCATATCTCGCATTTGGTCTAATTGTGTAAGGTATTATGCATTCATCTAGCACTTAGATCGCCTGTGAAACGTAGCTCTGCTCCATCTACATAGATGAAACCCAGGAAGTAGACATTTCTGTTTGTAGAGCTAACCCTTTTCTCCTCTTGCACACCACACTTTCACAACTTACCAAAAGGCACTTCCACACACCCTTCACTCACATATAACACATACACAATTGCATATCACCTCTGCCATAAGAATGAAGTTGCTTTTAATGAAATAAATTATAACTGTAGCTTCCACATAACTCTCTATCTCCTTAAAAACAATCCCCTCCTTTAGTCCATAGTATACCTCCACTGTGTCCATACAAACCCCATTTAGACATGGGTGAGTAGCAACATCTTGGCCACCCTTGTATAACTTTAATGGCTGAAATGTGCACATGCATAATAGCACCACCCAAACACTGCCACTTCTAGGGCATTCAACTAAAAGTGCATTCGGACCATAATTATGGTGAAAGGCACTATAACAAATGACAACGTGATTGAATCAATGAATAAGTGAATTTTCAGCCCATGCATGAGAGGCCCACACTAAAGAATCATTTACTACTTTAAACTGTTGTTTTTTTTCCTGTATTTAAACAGCTTTATTGAACATTTTGAATAGAGTCACTGCCTGTCCTTGTGGCTCAGTTTCAAACCATTTGCTCACTTAAGTGTTTTTATAAATGAGAACTATCCAATCACAATAAGAGTTATTGTTCAGAATGGTTAGATTAGGGTGGATAAATTCCGTGCCCTCAATGAAATAATAAAACAATGAAAAAAGTGGCAAAAGACACACACAGAAGGAACCGGAAAAACAAGATTTTTACTGTAGGCACATTTATATACAGTCTAGCACATTAAAATGGAAAGGTCCCCAGTTTTAGGTTGAGGATTAACAGGAGGGATGTATTAGAGTAATATATCATAGAATCATCTTGTATTTGTTGGAAGAAAAAAAGTAACTAATTTGTGAGAGAAGAGGTAATAGTGTATTGTATTGTATTGAAGTTGTCATTTATATAGCACCTTTTACCATTTATATGCGCTGGTGGTGGGAACGCACTTGGGGGCCGAAATCCAGAGTGTTGGAGGTCACATAGCAGGATTAGAATGTGTGTGTGCATTTGGTCAAATAAGGCTTAGCAGGGCTGACCAGGCTCCGATAGAAAGCAACCCATCAGGTCAGGCATGGCAATGGGTGCTGAGAGCAGTCAGAAGAAAACGTAAGTGCAAGAGACTAGCTATGTGCCCAGGGTCCCTGAATTTGTCACAGACCTTCACTGCATACTGATGTCAGAGTTATTGAGGCTTAGTCTCGTGTAAATAGGCAGAACAATTATTTGATCAGCGAGACAGAATTTTTCATAGTCATTGCTGTATTCTGCGGGAAGCCAAGCCTGCGGCCAGCAGCCACCATAGTGGTACGTTATACCTACCTAGCAGTAAGAGTGGAGATTTGTTAAATGTCTGCCCAATCTGGACGTGGCTTCCTCTGTCAATTCTTGTGGCTGTGACAGTGAGCAACAGTGACAGTTGTTGCTTTACAAATTGCAACTATAGGAGCACAGACTATACTTCCAGGCTCTTCCAGTTGGAGAGCATGGCAAATCTTCCCAAATATTGTGCACATACTAAACCTTCACAAGTCTTACCTTCACCATAGGAGGCCAAACTTATAGTTCATCAAAGCGTGATACCGACCTATCATTCAAGTACTTCCTGTGCTCTTCTAGACTAGTTCATGATTGCTTTCACGGATTAATGTATGAAAAACCTCCACCCGGCCTTGTGGCGCGAGACCTGGTCATGCAAACAAATTCCTCCTATGACAACACACCGCTGTACATCTGTATCTATCCGAGTGCGGTGGTGCTGTTATTCTATCTGAACCGGTTTGACTGCAAATTGCCTGTTTTCTCTTTACGTGCCAGGTGCCGTGACTTATCAATCCTCTGAATTTTCATAGTGTGAAAAACAAGAGGAAGGCCTGTGTTTCCAGCTGGTGGTGCTTGTGGGACATATGGTCATGATTTCTGTTTAATAGTGAGTGTGGTCCGGGCCACTGTTATAACAGCACCGCCCCAAGCGCTGTGAGGTTGATGCTGCCGTGAAAACGGCTGGCACCACCTGGTGGTGAATGTTCACATACTTGAATTGGAAATTGGAAGGTTAAGGATGGGTTTCAGGATAATGCAGCAAATAGCCAGGTTTTGAGGATTTCTTTAATGGAAAGGCAGATCGTGGTGCAGTGGATTTGCAGAGGAAGAGTACTTCAGATGGCGGATGACATGTGTCAGGAACTCGTAACAATTTAAGACAGCCTTCATAGTCCATACCACCTGGCACTGTTAGGATGGGGCGAACACTTTAAGAGTGCATACAACATGTGCTATGTCTTATCAGCTCTATAGCCAAGCATGTGTGAGACAGGTCCCCACACTTACCAAGCATGTGTACATTCTCCAGCTTAGCTGATAATAAGGAAATGGTGCATTTCCTGTCTCAGACAGCCGGATAACCACAAGAGGTCAGTTGGCATTTTTAGCATTGCACAGCTGATTGTAATCTGATGCACTCTAGAACAGAACGTTGCCAGGTTCCATAGTTTGCAGTGAGAAGTACTTGGTATCAGTTAAGGAGATTTCACTTTTTGATAGAGAAAGCTGTCTAGCATAATTTGCAGAGGAACGTGATTCTGTGATTCTGTAATGTTACAGATTTCTTCCTTTGATAAATAAAGTGTCATGCCACCCATTTACTGTTGAAAAGGGTATATGACAGATCTGCACATGTAGCCATTTTACTGTTGATAAATATATGGGCCAACATATAGACTTGCCTGCACATCAGAGCCAGAGGGGCTGTAGAGGGGAGAGAGACACACAGCCAGGTCCAAGGAAGCAGGTGCCTGTTGATTCTATTTCCTCTCTAAGACGTGAGTACAAATGGATCCCACTGCTGCAATAGTGCATAATGAAAGATGTGTAGTGTAGCTTAAAAGGAGATATCTGTTTCTCGTACGTCAGACCAAACACCACTTGTTCCATGATCTTCACTTACATGATAATCTTGTTAATAGGTATGATGATATGCTATGTTATATCTGCTTTTGCTCTAGCTTGTATGATGAGGATGATAACCCTCACAAGATAGGGGATCATATTGAATGCATTAAAATGATAAGTGAGTCAGTCAAGAACCTTAATCTACTGAGTGTATGGTTAATTATATTAACAGCACCTGAGCCTAGGCCTGTCTGTATTTAAGCACTTGGACACAACCTAGAGTGTTTTAGACATGAATGACTGATGAGCAGGGGTCAATTGTCAGCATTGCAAGAGGTGGAGATAAGGGGTTTGTGGTAATTGTTAAATCATAGTCAATCACAACAGTGGGATCTAGGATAGAGACAGCTGAGCAGCCAACTCTAGTGTAGTGGTAAGGGGAATAGTGAGAAGGAGAGCATAGCCGATTGGAGGTTTCTGAGGGCTGGCAGTGGATGATTTATTTCTGTAGGGACTCTGGTCTTGTATTATGGATGGCTTGGTGTGTGATGCACATGGCTTTGAAGATCGCTCATAGGCTGATAGAGAGACAGTGTAGTACTCTGAGGGCAGGGCTGCTATGTTCTGTGGGCGAAGGAGCTGTCTAGTTGCTTAGTTTTGGATTTGATGGAATTTCCTGAGCTGGCATGCTGGGACACCGAGCTAGAGGGAGTTGGTGTAGTCTTACCGGGAGGTGATAATGGCCAGTATTGCAGAAACTCTTTGAGGATTGGAGAGATAGGGAAAGATTTGCTTTAGGATGCGTAAGTGGAAGTGGCAATTTCTGGATACAGATTTAATGTGTTTGGAGAGAGAAAGGTCTGCCTCCATGGTGCATTCACGATTTTTAACAGAGATGAAGGTGGGAGCTGGGGCTCCCAAGGATTCAGGCCATGTTATAGGTTAGGGAATGAGAGTCGTTTAGCTGCATATTACGATTTCAAATTTGCACAGGTTGAGAATAAAGTGCTTGATCACCAGCCATAGGTCGATATTCGAGAGGCAAGAGGCAGTCAGGAGGCTGTAGTCTTGGGAATTTTAAAAATGATCTGGGTGTTGTCTGCGTAATTGTAGCAGGTGAGGTTTTGAGAGCAGATGAGAGCCAGCCGTGGGCTTGTGTAGATGTTGAAGAGGAGGGATGAAAGGAAGGCTCTGTGTGGGTGGGTCCCTTTTGTGATGGGGTGATGAGCGGAGGAGGAAGGTGAGAGAAGAATGATTTGCAAACGATTAGAAATGAATGAGGAGATAGAATTAAGGGAATGATATTTGATGCCTATGGTGAGGAACCTGTTCCTGAGTATTTTGCGGTCGATGGTTTCAAAGGCCATGGGTAGATCGAGGAGGATGAGTGCAGCACATTCTTCTGAATTGGCAATTCTTTTTTGGTTGTCCCCCATCACTTAATATCACTTAAGAGATAGCACCACTTAAATGTACAGATACACGTGATTGCATTTAAAAAATAACACCACTTAAATGCACAAATACACAAATACACATATGCTTGTCTGTAAACCTTGCAAACAATCAAGTGCACTACATTATGCATGCAGCATTCCAAGGTTGAACTTTTGTTTTAGCACAAACTAGAAAATGGGAATTTGCTGAGTCATTTTCAAGCGTTAATCATTATTAGCATGTAAACACCAGCACCTGATTAATACTTGCTGTAATGCAGCATGGTCATTTGTTATTATAAGGCATGATTTTAGACAGCAAACTAAAGTCTGATAGATACAGGCACAACCTCCATGGGGGAGTTATGTCAACTGCAAACACTCTGTGGTTTCCTCCTAGGTCTGGTGCAGAAAGTGTTGAAGGCAGTGAAGGGCACATGTGAAAGGTACATGTGTGCCTAGCAAGCGATAAGGACATCATTGCTAAGCAAATCATCCCACCTCTTCTTGGTCTAGAGTCATTGTAATTGAAGCATGTTGCATACATTGCAATGACACCATCCAATGATGTTCAGTGTTGTAATTTGTGATGTCAGCAGTTTGCTTACCTGCTGCACAATGGGTCCTCACAGTTAAGGTGGCGTAGCTTCCAACAACTGTTGAATTTTAGAGGTTTTGTTTCATTAAATTGGCACCATAGCATCACTTCTACTAAAGTTTTTTCACAGAATTTCAACGGATTTGTTGCACTGAACCATTTCACCTTAACTGATTTTGTTATGCTATGCCTCCAACCACCTGCAATTCTGTCTCCTTTTCTGATAACTTAACTGATGTCATGTAATGTGTTATCAATGTTTGCTCTTCATCTACAAAACATCAGGTTTATCAAGGATTTCATCTTGTTAGTGTCCACTAGATAAGAATGGATTAATAATGGTGTACTGTGAAAAGGAAGGGTTAGTGGGGGACTGTGACAAGGAAGACAGAAGCTGTGTATTTGGAGACTCTTAAGAGGACAAGTGAGGTGGTGCAGTTGGGAACCGTGATGAGGAAGAGGGGTGGGGTAAAGGTAAGATTGCTAATATGTACTGGGACGAGGAAGAGGGATGCAGGGGTATTGGATTGGATTACTATTGTGTATTGGGAGGAGGAGAGGGAAGGTGATGGTGAAGGTAGGATTACTAATTTGGTACCTGGTCAAGGAAGAGGGATGTGGGGGAAATGCAAATGATTACTATTGGGGTAATGTGAGGTGGTGGCATTGGGGGACTGTGATGAGGAAGAGTGAGTTGGTGGTAATGGGGTACTGTGACATGAAAAAACATGATGCAGTGGATGGGGGGATGTGAATAGGAAGAATTAGTTGGTAGTGGTGTACTGTGATGAGGAAGAGTGACATGATGGCAGTGGAGGACTGAGCCAAGGACGAGTGGGGTGGGGTTAATGGGGAACTCTGATGCGGAAGAGTGAGTTGGAGTTAGTGGGGGACTGTTACAAGGAAGAGTGTGATGGTAAAAGTGGGGGACTTTGATGAGGAAGAGTGAGATGGCTGTACTGGGTTACTGTGATGAAGAAGAGTGAGTTGTTGGCAGTGGGGTACTGTGATGAGGAAGAGGGACATGGTGGTAGTGAGGTACTGTGATGAGGAAGAGTGAGATGCTGGTAGTGGAGAACTGTGATGTGGAAGAGTGCTGTGGGGTAAAGGTAACATTACTATTATGTACTGGCACAATGAAGGGGGATGTGGGGTAATGCTAATATTACCATTGGATTCTGGGACGAGGAAGAGGGATGGGGTTAAAGGTAAGATTACATTGGGTACTGGGAAGAGAAAGAGTGATGTGGGGGTAAAGGAAGGATTACTAATTAGGTACTGGGGTGATTAAGAGGTATGTGGAGGTAATGCTAGGGATTGCTATTGGGTTACTGTGATAAAGAAGAGCGATGGGGTGGACTTTGATGAGGAAAATGGAACTGGTGGTGGTGGAGACTCTGAAGAGTAAGAGAGAGTGGTTGGTAGTGGTGTACTGTGACGAGGAAGAGTGACATGGTGCTAGTGGAAGACTGTGAGGTGGACAAGTGGGTGGGGTTACTGGGCAACTGTGATGAGGAAGAGGGGTATGAGGAAAAATGAACATTTCCTTTGTCTACTGGGATGAGGAAGAAGGATGTGGAGGTATATGGGTATGTTTACTATTTCATAATAGGACTGGGAGATGGATGTAGGGATTCAGGTAGGATTACTAGTTAGGTACTGTGTCAAAGAATTGGGAGGTATGATAATGTGGATATCTTCCATGCAACATGAGGAGTGAATTGAGAACTTCACTGTTAAGTCACGTGAAAAGTTTGTCCAATCAAAACAAAGGAGAAACACAACATAGCTTTCATTGTGTCTTGGTGGCACAATTCTTGTACATCTAATTAAACAATTAAATGCTGTTTAAACTAATTGACACCACAAAACACTAATAGCCTCCAGTACCCCCACCCACACATTTAAGTTAATTTTGGAAACAGTCCCTCTCATTTATTTTATATTTTTAAAAAAACTCATTGATTCCTAAATTAAATGAAAATGCTCCTCTTCCCCTAATTGGAAAACACTGTGATTGCCACATCTCATTATATTATAGTATTTAAGTATTTGCTATTTTTTTTTGACTGTTCGTGCCGATTCTCGATCTTGGAAAAATGTTTAGGAACAAAAAACTGTGCTAACCCAAAGCCACAAACCTTCACAAATCATGCTTTCTTTCTCTGCCCATCTGCTCCCTGGCCTCAAAACTGTCCTTCTTACACTCCTTATGTCATTTTAGGGCATTTTCCAATATCGATTTGAGATATTGAATGTCGAATTGAATAATGGTATTGCATTATGGGAGCTATAACTAACGTTATGAGTAAAGAGGCACCCCACTCTACACCAAACATAAAACAAAATACTGGACAGATTTCCTACAACCTAACAAAGGATTTACTTTGAGTGCTTTGTGACCAACTTGTTCTTTATTTGGCACAATACTGTCCAGCAGTTTGGGCTGTGCGCTTTAGCAAAAGATTTTCATTTTCCTGTGGGAAAATTAATTGAAAAGTGAAAAACACACCCTTTTTTACCTTTTATTTCTTTGGCACCATAACCCAGATTTGCATAACGTTTGCCAGTGTTAGGTAGAATGCCCTTTTATGGCTAATTTCTCTTACCTATAGAGTCCCCCAGCAGCTTTGCTGGCTTTCAGGGGTTTATTTTTTCTCCTGCTAAGAGCGAGACCCTTTTTTTTCCCACTCTTAGACAGATTGCTAGTGTGTGTTTTAGGCTATCTTGTGTGTGTGACCTGTTGATTACACTTTGTTAATAGACAATCATAAATATTCCTTTTGCCGCATGCTGTGATTTGATCGTCATAATACAGGCTAAGTCAGCTACTGTCCCAATTAATTGGTGGTAGTTGTTGTTTAATTGTATTATTATTTTGCTTAAGGTATTCTGGTACTTTGATGGGTTCTCCACTGGTAAATTGGGTTCACTGCGTGGGTGTGGATAGAGGTTTGGGGTTACGAAATGAATCCCATATGTGCCTTGGTGATTCAGATTAACCCAGCCTGTTATGTTCATTATTTGTGTCAGTGATTCGTCTGATACAGGACACGGGCAGGATTGTACTTACTCTAATAAGTACTTAAATAATGCTAGGTTACATGAGTGTGAGTTGTTAAATCACGTGGAATGTATGTGGATTATATAATCTGAACACGTGTGAAAGTGAAAGTGAAATCATACCTAAGAATCTAGAACTAGATGATGAAATAGTCCAAAATGAGGAAAGTGAATGTATATCAGATATGCGTACAACAAGTGTATCATCTTTAGCTATGTTTGAGGTGTTTAAACACCTATTGACACTACTGGTGGACAAAAAGCTTGATGTGCAATCTATGTTGGTACAAAAAAGTATTAACAGAGAAAGAAAATCGTACAGAGAGAACAGCATGAACACTCAGTGTAATACACAATGCCCCCACAAATCAATCTTAGATGTAGGGGTGTAAGCAACACTAGACAGTGAGTGTGTGGGTGAAACAAATGTAGCACACAACATGTCAGAAATAGCGAATAACAAGAACATGCCAAATAACCAAATCAGACAAACTAGACAATTGAAAAAGCAAACAAATAAACACAAATCCTAACGGGTGAAAAAGAAAACAGCACAAGCGATCCTGTATGGCTCATCATGCAAAAATAAGGGCATACATGGGTGTATCTCACTATCAGACAATATAAAAGAAGCTGTTGGGGGGAGTTCCCCTGAAAGCACTCATAACACCACTAATTCTAGCAAGGGCTCTAGGTTGACTCAAAACTCTAAGAGCACATGCTGTTGAGATACATCACAATGAGAATACCCCTGACAGTGGCCAACTTGAGTATAAAATTCCAATAAAAAACATTATTGGAGACGGTTGATTCCCCTGAGAAACCGACTGGTGAATGCAGGTTATCGGACACAATTCAAGTAAAACAAAACGAGGAAGAAAAAAGTGAAAGAGTGTGCGGGAGTGTGTGACTGTGTCTTATAAGCAGTAAAAAGCATATTTGAAGATACAAATGACACCAATAAAGGGTAGCCAAAGCCTGCCTAACACAGCAGCGTCACACACAATAAACAATGACACTTTACATAAGATAAAGGATCTCACTGAGATGAAAGGGAGTAATCGGACGATAAATGTAGCACAACTAATAAGAATTAAATGTTTGAAGTCCAACAAATGAAATCACTAGTTGGAATTGATCTACACCCTCCATTAAAACGTGGGGTAATTTTGAATATATTGCATGCTATCGTTCCCCTGTGAGCAATACAAAATGATGATATTGTCATAATGGATAAGTTAGAAGACACAACCAATGTGACATCAAATATATGGTGTAGATCTACGTCCACTATAGAATATATCCTTCAACATGAGAATTAACTTTTTAAATTGAGATATAATTGCGCAGAGGTGCAGATGAAGAAAGTTAAATATGAGAACAGTGAAAGTAAAGATAAAGGGAACAGGAAAGAAATGAGGCCATAACCATACACAAGGTGAAATAAGGGCACTAACCATGATGATTATATGATAATAAGACAGGAGGCAGTGTGTGATGATGAGGGCTACTGGCAATGGCTACCAATGGCCTTCAAGGCTCAGTTCTCAAAAACGTATTAATGACAATGGGCCTCATTACAAACCTGGCGGTGTCTGTAAAACAGGCACGGCTGCCGCTGGTGTTGCATTTTTTCCGGCGCACAGAAATGGGCCATTACGTGGTCATTATGTCCTTGCTGGACCCAGTATTTGCCCCTTCCTGGGCGCCGGAAAAAATTCCTCCCCCTTCCCATTTGAACCCCATAGGGCTCCATGGGAATGGGGAAGCCGGATGCCTGTGCATCCAAAATGCTGTGCTCGCGGGTGCCTTTTATTCTGCCAGGTCATGTTACTTAATGGTTAGTACCACCAAAAAAAATACTAGTGAATATGTTTGGAAATTGAACAATGCCACCACACAGCGAGTCGACTCAATTCGATATTTAAGCGATGAGATTGAGGTGAAGAAACAAAGGGAGAAGGAACTAGCCAAAACAGATTAAAACATTTTGGGCCTTATCACGACCTCGGCGGTAATGCCGGCGGTATTAGCGCGGGGGCTATTAGCGCGACCGCCATAGCCCCCGGCGCTATCACGAGTCCCCATTCCCCATTGAGCCCATTCGGGAATGCCCCATTCCCCGTTGGGCTCAATGGGGAAATTTCGCGCTCATACCGCCGGCGGATTTCCCTCCGGCGGTATGAGCATGAATTCTCGGCGGATTTCACACCAGCTCAGAGCTGGGTTGAAATCCGCCGAGGACCTAATGCGGCGGACCCTTAAATCTGACGGTAATAGCGCTACCACCGGATTTAAGGGTTACCGCCGAGGTCGTGATGAGGCCCGTTGTCTTGTCTTTTCTTGATGAAAAGGATAAAAAGTAAATTGTGTGCATAGCTCTCTGTTTCCAATAATAGAATTGCATAGGGTCAAAGTTTCACCCATTGTTCTTTACGGATGTGAACTAATGCCCATCACTGATAGGAGATTCTTCAAAGTTTTGGAAGGAAAAATCCTGAAACAAGTGTTGGGGCTCCCCATCCCGGTGCCCATAAGTGTCATCAGACTTGAGCTAGGTCTAACATCCTGGTGGTCACAGTATGTTAGTATGACTCTGTCTCTGATTTATTCCTTGGAAAGATCAGGGGAGAACATATTAGGGCTCCACCTAAATATTTTGTTTATGAAAAATAAAAATCCATTCATGAAAAAACTAAAAATGAGAGGCAATAAGTTCACAAATATGCTGGGTCTGGATGACTCTGAGTCTGAAACAAAATGTAAGAACAAAATTAAACAATGGGATAAACATAGTGATCTATCGGATATGAGCCGCCTAAATCTTTACAAAGGAAAATAATTACTATATTTACCTCCCGTTAATTTAAGACCCTATTTGGCAAAATATCTTAGTTCAAAGTACCGTGACTGGTACTTAAAATTTTGGTTGAACTGCCTTCCAATCCTGGAGGTTGTAGTCTGCAAGCTGGGAGGACCAGGTGAGCTGAGATGATGCAGAATGTGCGATTCGAGTCCCTGTTCCATTTGGTGATGTTATGTCCCAAATTTAACAACCAGAGAATATACTACTTTGAATGATTTGTTCACTCACTTCTTTCTTTCTTTCTTTCTTTCTTTCTTTCTTTCTTTCTTTCTTTCTTTCTTTCTTTCTTTCTTTCTTTCTTTCTTTTTCTTTTCTTTTTAAATTAATTATTTATGAGTGTAATGTTGAGTAGTATACTGTCCTGGTTCAATATTATGAAAAATGTGATGATGTGTGTAGATGTGTTTTATGAATTTTTATAAAAGGTCGTGTAAAATGTACAGTTTGTAAAAATAACACAAATAAAAAAATACTGTATAATGAACATGCTGCAAATGGCTTGTCTGTGACATTGCTAGATAACCACATATGCCATGCTGAGTTCCATTCCATCAATTGGGTGATAGGGAGATCAATATGTTTGCATACAAAGTCACTGTGATAGGGATGGGTGATAGGGAGATCAATATGTTTGCAATATGTTTGCATACAAAGTCACTGTGTGGAATCTGGCAGACAAGGTAAAACACTGGGTTAGATAATTAAGCAAAATAGAGGTCCTAATGAAATAGTCTCCATACTAGTCTCCATACTAGACTCTGAATTCTGTTTCACATTCTAAGGGCAGTAACCAGTTTTCTTTTATTACTACACCTCACTATAAACTGCAAAACTTAGTAAAACGAGGGCTCGAATTGGTGCATACCTAGATCAGCCACGCTTTTGTGGCTCAGTGATGACCAAATTATACCATTATATGTTCCCATTACAGTTGCGGAAAACAGATCAGTGATTTCTGAGCTGCAATCTGGGAAGCATCCAGGCCCTGAAGGCCTCACAGTCAAATTCTATAAAGATTTAGCACATTTCCTGTCTCCAGAACGCCTTATGATATATAATATAGCCAATGAGGCCAGGATAGTGGTGCTTACTAAACCTAATAAAGATCAACATGATCATATGTCTTGCAGAACCCTTTCCGTCTTAAATCTGATAGCAAAATATTGGCTAAAAGTTTAGCATGTAGAATACTCCATTTCTCCCTAACATGGTTATTGATGACCAACATGGCTTTGCCCCTGGACATTCTACTTCATATAACTTCAAGTAGTTATTAAGTATCCTTACGCTGATTGACCTGGATATCCAGGCATTGGCTGCCTTCTTGGATGCCTAGAAGGCTTTTCATTCTTTAGAATGTCCATTCATGTTGGAATAGGGGTTGGCCCCAACTACATCTCTCTAGTGTCCTTGCTGCTGTATTCCAATACCACTGCCGGGTATACACAAATGGGGTCACCCCTCAGTGCCTGTCACTCACCATGGACATACATCAGGGCTGCCCTGGCCCCCAATGATTTTTTCCCTATCGATTGAACCACTAGCAGCAATCCTCAGGGAACATCATGCAAACAGGGGCCTTTGTTTCTTTAATCAATCTGTAGTGTTATCACTATATGCAGATGATCTGGTGGTGTTTCTTAAACAGCCATAGCACAACCTCAGACTGATTGTCAGAATTGTATTCCCTTGCTCAGAACAGGGTGCATACTGTGAATATTTGAAATGGTCTCAATCTAGTGTTAAATACGTAGGTATCAATGTGGCCCGCTCGGCTGATCTCTTATAGTTCCTGAATTATGGTCCCTTACTTAGAGAGTTGCGACTTAAGGTTAAAAGATGGACTAGCATGCCTTTATCCATCATGGCTAGGGTTTCTCTAATCAAGATGGTGCTATTACCCAAGTGGCTATATCTATTTGCAAACATTCCTATTTGACTTACTGCTCTCTTTGTCAGTAAAATCAACCCTCATGGATTTTATTTGGGGTGGTAAAACACCCATCATAAAATGAGACACTTTTTTTTAATTGATTTTGCTGAATTGATCAACTTTACAAAAAAGGAAGATTTATCAAAAAAACCCATTATATAAAAATACACATTGTATAAAACATTTTTAAATCATCGTTAAAAGAAGAAATGTATTACTTACAATTATAATAATTTCAAAATCATACATTAATTTCATAACACAGTATACAACACAATTATATTGTTCATGTTCCATTCAGTATACATTGGCCATGAGATGCTTTATCTATGCAGTGCATACATTTTTCATATCTATTCATGGTTTCATATAGAATCTTGTTGGGTTAACTTTAGTGCATATAAAAATTAAGAACAGCAATTCTTGTTGACGTTTATTTCCCTACATAACCAATTTCCCACAACAATTCCGGGGTCCTTATTTGATAGTCTTGTAATTGTTTATTAAAATACGAGATGCAAGTGTCTTGTAATTTAATGCAGTCAATTATTAAGTCCTGCAAGGTTACTTTGTTCTTGGAATTGTGACAGAAGCGGCAAGCATTATCTGTTTTAGAAATTTGTCCTCTTCTGTATTGGATGTCTTTCGTGGGCCAAACATTAAACCTCAAGTGCAAAAAATCATGTCTGTGCAATAATTATGGTGATTTAAGCAAATACGACTTTGCAAAACTATATTTCTTATCAACAAATGGGTTGTTGCTAAAATCTTGATAGTTCTGGCACTTATTTCTGGTTCTAATTCAGTCTTGATGAAATAGTTTTGTTTTTGCTCTATTAGGATTCTCAATCAAAACGTGTAATGAGATGTGTGCTTCGGCTAAGGCCTGTAATACTACATCTTTCCATTTTCGCATAAAAAAGTCATTTGTTGTATACATATATTTGGATAATATGCTTATTAGCATATTTGACTTTGGTGCCATTGGACACTTCCTAAACAGGGACATTAGCTGCCACAAGTACCTATAATACAAGGTCGTAAGTCCTAGTTCATAACGAAGCCAGACAATTGGTATGCAGTTTTAACATGCGTTGCCAGTATTTCCCTTCAAATTTTTGTAGCATTATTTCTGTTAATACTCTTTTGGTTTCTCCTCCGCATAACAATATCAGAGTAACCTTCTGTCGATCGTATGTTAATATAGGACATATTGAAAATTTGCCATATTTTGCCTGTATGATGGTAGATCGTGATATGGCAGTTGGTAGCTTACTGTCTAGGCTCGAAAAGTATGATTTTTCATCTTGCGTTTTGCTAATTACAATGCCTAGATATATGTATTATTTAACTACCTCTAGAGCAACATTCTGCAAAGACCATGCATTACTTATCTTGACACACTTGTTATTATTGCATATCATCACTTTTGTTTTGTTCAGATTAATCGTCAGGAAACTTTGTTCAACATATAATGACAAGAATCTAAAAGTCGTTGTTATCCCTGTGGTGTCTTGGACATCAGAAAAATATCGTCCGCATCATATAAAGCTGGGATCTGGTTAGAGTCTAGCTTTGGCACATCATTATCGATATCTTCAAAAGAGTTACCCATGTCCGAGACAAATAAGTTAAAGAGGGATGAAGCAAGGATGCATCCCTGCTTCAGCCCTCGGGATGTGTTAATGAAGGTGGTCAAATCTCCCTTCAATGATAATCTGCCTTGCACTTTCGTATTTGTATGTAGTGCTTCAATGAGTGACAATAGATAAGAAGGGAATTCTGCTTGATGCAATTTTTCAAATAAGAGCTCCCTTGGGACGGAATCAAATGTGGCCTGTGTGTGGGAGTGAGGGGCCAGCAGGCCCCTCGCATCCTTCACTTCTCAGTACAAAATTTGGACCAAGTGCCTCCAATGGTGGGTTCGCCCCTTGCCCTTATGCGATGTTAACTTTGGGTTACATTTGCGTAGATTGGACCACTGAGCAGGACACAGGGCATCCATTTTTTGTGCTCCCTTTCGACTCCATCTTGTTGACCAGGCCGCACTGCGATAGTACAAAATGCTTCTCTCCCTTTCCCGGCAGCAGCCAGGCTCAGAGCACACGGCCCCCACCCTCGTTCCCACTCTTACTGGAAAACTCTGCGGCTCCATTCTCACGCTGATGCCGGAGGTATTTGCAACAACTAATAAATGTAACACATCAGTCTTCCTCTGAGATCACTGTCCTGCATGTGAACCAGCATGAACTAAGCACATAGCTCGTTCATCTCCACAAACGTGTCCTTGCCTCCGCACCCTCGCCAATTCTGACCCTGTGTACCTGCGAGATGTTCCTTTCATGTGCCAGACCACTGACCATGCTATGAGGCCCACCCAACAGACCCCCAACTATCATTAGACCACTGCTGCAGTATATCATGCCTAATACTAACAAATGCCACATACCTGAGATTCTTGTGAGACTAACGAACAGTTCAATGAGAGTATTATAGTGGTCAAGACCCTTAAACCTGTGACCTGTATAACCCAAATGTTATAGATGATATAGACACCTGTGTGATTTGTATAGAGACATGATAAGCTACTGAGGGTCTTTTGATCAACCATTATTTAGTGCATGTATTATTTAGAATGTATTCATTAGCTTAGATAGTGACCACCCTGCTTCACGGCGAGCTGACCTTCACCCATTCGGAGCACAGATATCTGACGTCCATCCTCCCGCCAACCAAGCAACCAACCAGGAGGAAGAGATGATGCCCACACGTAAGACACCACCCTGGCTGACCAATCCGGGTCCAACGTAGCATCATATGTTAGATATGACAATGTGCCTATATAATGTGATGTAACATTAACTTTGCCAGAGCGCTCTCAGAGATCTAGATAAACTTTTCCTTGAACTCTCACAGCCTGTTCTCTTTTGCCTTATTCCCTGTCCGGGAGTGTCTGTTTTATTTTCTTGCACGTGTGAGACAGGGGGGGCACAAACATTTGGTGACCCCCTGCGACGTGATTCGGAGAGGTGCCTCAAGGCCTGCGCCGTGTGGCGAGATCAGGGACGTCCCCAGCAAAACCATCGCCTCCGCGGCCGACCAGCCGGTGCGCACTACGAAGAAGGGTCAAGGGTTCCCGATTGACGATTGTCCAACTGAAAAGCTGCTCACCGAGACGGGCCATGGCTTGGTTGGGGTGTGAGCCTTGCTGGGGTCAGACCGCAAACGGTGACCCTCGGATCACCTGGCTGAACATGTGAGTGCCGGTTGCGAAGGTTACCAAGGAAAGGTAAGGGGAAAGTAGGAGGGAACAGGGGAACAGGTGGTAAAGGATTATAGAGAAGAGTAGGGCCTGTGTGAGTGATGATGAGGCTTTTCTGGTCTGTCCTTTATATGGCCATTAGGTTTTGTGAGAAGTGAAGAGAAGAAGAGAAGGGGTATCCTAGCCCGAAAGGGGTAGAAGGCGGCGTTGCGTAGCATTGTCTCGTCCAGTGCAGAATAAATAAGTGAAGACAAAGAGAAAATAGTAGGAGTCTTGAATATTGAGTAGACTCGGAGTAGTTATTTAGAATATTCTTTTTCTGTGTAAGTGAGAATTCTTGGGAATGAGTAAGAAGGTGCAAGAGGTGGGGAGTGAATGAGGAGAATAGGTGAAATGGGGACGAAGTGGTAACGGGAACAAAGGGGAAATAAAAGCACGCAGGTAGTGCATGTGCATGATATGTGTTATATGTTTTTCATGTTCCGTCTATTTGTTTTCAAGAATTGCAAATGATTTGTTGATAAAATTGCATACATGCAAAAGTGAACTGTTGAATTTGGAAAGGCAATAATCACATTAGTAACATTGCATACTGACATGTGTTGATAGATATATGTGCACGTAGAAACTATCAGTAATTGAAAGACCCGTAATATATTGTTGATCCAGAAGGAAGGACGAGTGGGTGGAGGGGTGATTAGAAGGAGACTGAGATTCAACCATACAAACAGGCACAAGGAGAACCATCATCATGGGCGTAATAACACCTCTAGCTCATATTTGTCAACACCTTCCATTATTCAGTGATAAGATACAAAAGTACCATGATCAATGGTTAACAGAGATAAAAGGAGACAGTGTAAAGCCAATTTGGCCAGAAGGTGGGTCATTCGATAAACGGGTGTTAGATTTAGTGTCCACACACTTGTTAGCAAGATACAAGGGGAAACAGTTACAAAATAAAAGAGAAGTACTGGACCTGTGGCGAATGTTCGAGGAGGTTTCACCCACAGCAGAGGTAGGTAAAGAAAGAACGAGTGAAAACCCAAAAACGCAGGAAGAGGCAAGCGGAACGCCAAAGGGCGTGTAAACAACCACTACAGCTGAAGGTGACACAACTAAAATATATCCGCTAATGACAAGACCAGCAGTAGGATACAGCGAGCCCCTGTACATACCAGCATGTCCCACCCCCACTCCCTCAAACGGAGCGGTAGCGACAGCACCACCGCCCTATGATAAAGGAGGTTTGTATGGCCCGACATGTGCACCCCCCATAAATTTAGCACACTTAACCGGAGAGTTAGACCGCCAGCTAGCACATGCGCAGATGGAAATAACACGGCTGAGAGCATTGTCCGACAGAGGACAAATGCTGCCGGGGAGGGGAGATACCACCATTGTCTACGGCAGATCTCACACCTTCAGTAAAGACAGCAGAGGAGATGGCGCCAGCAATCTCAGAGCCTGCACAATCAATATCATCACAAGGGACACACTTACCACAAGGGCGAGAAAAGGAGTGGAGATCAGGGGAGTTCCTGTTCCATCTGAATGACAAACCAGTGAGGATTATATGTCCAGCTACTCCAGAAAGTCAGCAAGGGGAAGGACAGGAGGAGAATTACGAACAAGAAACAGAGATAGAAGAGGTGTGGAGTGATCTAAATGAATATGAAGAAGGAGTGGCGGCCATAGGGTCCCCACTGCCGCATCATTTCGATGACATGGATCCGCGATCACCCCCACGATGGCAGGGTAGATTAAGACATCAAACAGGGAATATGTTGGTAAGTAAGGTAAAGAAAGGGATGGTAAGTAAAACAGGAAAGAAACATAAGTTACAGATGCCGTTGATACACAAGGGGTCAGGTAGGCCGCACTACATTCCATGGGCCCAAACGGATAAAAATAACTTGTTGAAAGTTCTCCCCCCACTATCGGGAGGAGCTGGGAAATGGATACACGCATTCGAAAAACACACAGCAGGGGTGCCCTTAGCCATATACAACGTAAAAGGTTTGCTAGTGTCGGCAGTTGGCGATCAGGCAAACGCAGTATGGGAGAAGGCAGGATTCCCAGGAGTAACAATGAGTTGTGACCGCCATGATGGATCGCCGTTCAACAACGTTCGAGCTCAAGTCAGGGACGCATTGCGGCACACGTTTCCAGACATTCCAGATTTACATTTAGTGATGCAGTGTACAATGGAGGAAAACGAGGATCCTACGCAATTCATACTGCGGGTGCAAGATTTATTTAGAAGCGAAACTGGCACGGCGTGGAATCAGTCCACCGCCTTGTTCTACTTTATCATCAAAAAAGGGCTCCCGAAGGAGGTACAGAAGGCCTTGGACAAAATAGCTGGGATAGAAGCCAAGGGTTGGCCTGAGATTCAGAGTATAATTTTACACCACTGCAGGAGGATCAAAGAGAGGGAAAAGGAAATAGCACAGAAAAGGCTGGCAGACAAAGCGAAACTGGTGCAGAACAAATTGGTGAAGGTCACCGCCGTAAACGCCAGCGTAGCCGCATATAGAGAAAACGAGGGAGATGAAGGAGCGGGAAGTAGGCCAGTGACAATAGCAGCGTTGCGGACGGCAGGAGAACAAGGACTGTGGAACGGAGAGGATTCGTACAGTGGACCACAGTGGCAAGAAAGACCGGCAAGAGGAAGAGGTGGGTACCGTGGCCAGAGAGGAGGATTTGGGGTTATGGGGAATAGAGGATTTGGTGGGCAGGGGATGAGAGGAGCACCGCAAGGGTCTTGTTGGAACTGTGGGAGATGGGGACATTATTAGAGGGATTGCAGAATGTGGCCTTCAGGGTATTTCCAAGGGCAGCAGCCCATGGAAAATGAACAAGGATGGGGATGCCCACACCCAGGTAGCCACTATGGGTTACCAATGGGAGAGGGAAGACAACAAGAGCAGTGCTATAACGAACCCCAAATGCAGCAAAGACAGTCGCCCCCACAATCGCATCACAGCGCACAGCAACCCATGGCGAGGCAAAACACTGTAGGCAATGCAAATAGTAACTGTTTCGCAAATGGCTGCAAATGGCAAACCTGCGCCATTCCACAGCGTGACAGTGGTCGGAGACAATGGGCCTCATTATAACTTAGGCGGTCCGGAAAAAACGGTGTCGGTAAACCCGCCGCCACCGTTGTTTCCGGACCGCCTGATCCCGACTCCTGCAGGCGGGAGGTGATGTTCCCGACAGGTCTGACCTGGCGGGTTTAACACCGCCCGCCTGCAGGCGGACGAGGAAACACCGGCAGCATTACGAGATGCTGCCGGTGTTTCCATGATCCCCATTCCCATCGAGTCCCATAGGACTCAATGGGAATGGGGATTCACACCATTCCGCCTCCGTGATTCCCGGAAAACCGGGGTTGTAATGCCCCGGTAATTCCGGGAATCACGGAGGCGGAATGGTAATACGAGTCCGGCGGTAACCAGGCGGTTTTACCGCTGCGGTTACCGCCGGACTCGTAATGAGGCCCAATGTCTTTTCAGTATCAGGGCAAGAAAGGTATGCAGACTAGGACAGCCCACAGGGAACACTTGTGTGTCCAGTCCTATCCACCACCCTACGTGCAGAAGAGGAACCACTAGTGGCGGCAGAGATAGGAAACAAGCAGTTTATCTTCATGGTAGACTCGGGAGCAGAGAAATCATGTCTTATGGAAGGGCGGTTTCCACTCTCAGGCAGGAATTTGGAAATGCAGGGGTTCTCTGGGGCAATTTTAAAAGTCCCTTTCACTAAAGATCTTGATATAACGGTAGGGGGAAAAAACCGTGCGCGCACCCTTACTGTACCAAGAAGACGCGCCAATCAATTTATTGGGCAGAGATTTGCTAAGCAAATTGAACATGACCTTTTCGTTTACTGAGCGGGCAATAGTGTTATCCACCCCAGGAGTATGCCCAGTACCAGCAAAGTTGATGATTAGCACAG
Organism: Ambystoma mexicanum; assembly: GCF_040938575.1. Lineage (NCBI taxonomy): Eukaryota > Metazoa > Chordata > Amphibia > Caudata > Ambystomatidae > Ambystoma > Ambystoma mexicanum. The sequence continues at coordinate 360,593,146 of NC_090930.1, read as the reverse complement.
TGATGAATGAAGTTGTGGTGCGAGGAATACCCATGACATAGACATGTTTATTTATGGCATCAAAGTATTAGCCCGAGTGGTACCAGAGATAACGAGAAAGGAATGGAGAACACCATCAGATTTTATATTCCGCCCAATTGCACACACAGATGTTGTGCCAGGCACGATCATGTCCATAGATATCGAGGCAGTTCAGGTATCAAGCAAACGCATTGTGGTCATAGGATTGGACGTGCATGGGTGTGAGTGGAGAACTGTGTCATGCATAGACCCCAACATAATGCTAAGAGACATAACTGATGAGGAATTATTTACTGATAACGAAGATGACGGAGAGATAATAATGGAAATAAGCATACCATGTGACATCATGATTCAGTACAGAGAGGTATACAACCCACTTATGGCTAGCATTAATGCCCCGCCGACAATATTTGAGGAAGACATGGCCAAGGTGGCACCTGAAGTTTGGACTACAGGCCCCCACGATGTAAAATTACTCCATGAGGTGACACCAATAAAGATAAAACTAAAACCAGGTGCCATACCGCCACGAGTGAAACAATACCCCATATCCAGAGCAGCAGAAGGGATTAGGGAAACAATAAATGCACTCCTAAAACAAGGTATTATAGTGCCATCAAACTTCCCCTGTAACACGGCTATCTTCCCGATCAAAAAAGCAAAGAGAGGGGCATGGAGGATGATCCAAGATCTCCGCCCACTCAATGACGTCATTCAAAAAGAGTTCCCATTAGTGCCTAACCCGGCATCAATACTGTGCAGCATACCCAAAGAATCTACATGTTTTACTGTGGTGGATTTGAAGAATGCTTTCTTCTCCATACCACTCGACCCAGGCTTGCAGTACCTGACAGCATTCACACTAGGAAACAACGGGTATGAACATCGTAGACTCCCACAGGGGTAATTCGAAAGCCCCAGCATTTTCAACAGAGTATTGCGTGAAGATATTGGAAACATAGATGTAGAGAGCACCATTATACAATACGTAAACGATTTACTCGTCTGCAGCCCCACAGAGGAAAAGTGCAGAGAAGACTCTATAACACTAGTAAACGTGTTGGATACCAAGAGGTATAAAGTGGACAAAGGAAAATTGCAATACTGCCTGGCTGACGTATACCTCGGACAGCTAATATCAAAAGATGGGAAACGGATACTCCTAGACAGGGCAGCTGCTATAGGCAACATGACCATACCTAAAACAGTTAAAGAAATGCAAAAATTCCTCGGTATATGTAATTATTGCCAGGCATGGATCCTTGATTACGCAGCATACACACGCCCATTGCTACAAGCATTGAAAAAGCACAGAAGAGTAGGGCCCCAATAAAATGGACACATGACATGATGGCACAGTACTTTAGATTAAAAGACCTCATTGCAGATGCTCCAGTACTTGCGAACCCCGATTATGAGAGGGATTTTTTCTTATTTTCACACTGCAATGGAACACTGATGACAGCAGTGCTCACACAGAAAACATCATTAGGACACAAACCATTGGCCTTTTACAGCGGAACATTAGATGCAGTGATGCAAGGACACTTCGCGTGCGAACAGTCCCTCGCTGCAGCAGCTTTTGCCATTGAAAAAAGCGCCACAATCGTGATGGGATGTTCGGTAACGCTATATGCAGAACACTCCTTATTTGCAATCCTTGAGAGGTCAAAATCAACATTAACAACACAGAGAGCAACAGCACATGAGTTAATAATTTCGAGCCCCAACGTACATGTTGTCAGGTGCAAAACAGTAAACCCAGCAACATTTATTACAGAACCATGCACCACAGAGGACATGCAAGAACACGACTGTGCCATCTATGAAGGGGAGGGCGATGACATTCCCAAAGCGAGTGAAAACGCCCTGAAGGAAGGAGAGATATATTTCATAGATGGGTCAGCATCGATAAACCCTGAAACGGGGCAGAAGCATGTAGGAATGGCCGTAGTACGCATGGAGGAAGATGGCTATGAAACAATTGTCCAGAAGTGCCTCCCGTCCCATTACTACGCACAAGCAGCAGAACTAACTGCATTGATTGAGGCATTGCATACAGCCAAAGGATGCACAGTAACAATATACTCAGACTCAGCATACGCAACAACCACATTCCATTCAGGCCTATCCCGCTGGCGTAGGAGGGGGTGCAGAAGAGCGGATGGCTCACCAGTACAGCACGCCGCACTACTGACTGAACTGATAGATGCATTAGCAGAGCCATCGGTAGTGGCAGTGGTGAAATGCCAAGCCCATACCAACAACACAGATGCAGTCTCATTGGTAAACGTGGCAGCCGACGCAGCAGCAAAGGAGGCCTCATATTTCAATACAACACCAACGGTCGAGTGCGTTGTAAAATCAGCCATTACAGAGGAAGAGGCGTACAGTAACAAACCAATAGCGCAGATAATAGAACTACAAAGGAGAGCACCACAGGAGGAGCAAGAGTTGTGGAGCAAACGGGGGTGCAAACAATCAGCCACAGACCTAATTTGGAGACAGGAGACAAAGGAAAGGTAGTGATGCCAGCAGAATTGCTGGAGGTAGCATTCCAACAGCTGCATTTCCCAGCCCACGTAGCAAAAAAACATATTGCCGCAGATATCCAGGAACATTGGTTTGTCCCCAATTTACAGGAACATTTGTCAAAATTTGTAGTAGAATGCACAACATGCCAAACATACAATTCAGGAATGATATTGAGAACATTGCGTGGCACCCTGCCACGACCAGTAGGACCATTTAGAGAACTCCACATAGATTACGCTGACATGGGAGAACGATGTAATGGAGCAAGATACTTGATTGTGGTGGTATGCCCCTTTTTAAGGTGGGTGTAGGCGGGTCCCTGTCCCCACCCAGAAGCAAAATGTGCGGCAAAGTTCCTGGTGCGAGAGGTCTTTTCTCGTTGGGGAATATGTGATGTGATAAGATAAGACAACGGCACACACTTTGTGAATGACCTTTTCAAGGAAGTGACGTCACTCTTGGGGGTGAAACACAAACTGTGTTCCATTTATCATCCGATGGCGAATGAGATGGTGGAAAAGATCAACGGATTACTAAAGAGTAAACTATCAAAAATACGCTGAAAAAGAATTGGGTGTATTGCTTACCCCTAGCACTGTTTCAACTCAGAACACAATCATGCAAGGACCACCATCTGAGCCCCCATGAGATTGTGACTGGGAGATGAATACACACACCGCTCTACCCGATTAGGAGAGCATCAGACGCACACAGAGCTGCCACAGTGCTGGGGGAGGAATTTAAGGAATACCTGACCCAACTGATGCACGTAGTACGCAGCAGAGCACGACAAATTGCACCACCATTTACTGAGAATGCAGCGACTGATACTACCATGCCAGCTGAAGACAGCCCAAGCGGGCCACTGATGCCAGGAGCACAAATCTACGTTAGGAGCTTTGTTAGGAGATGGAATTCATTGAGGTTTTATGGCCCCTACGAGGTCATTAATAGTACGCCCACCGCAGTTAAAGTTAAGGGACTGAAATATTGGGTGCACCTCTCAGATGTGAGGAGGGCACGCAGTAGTGCACTCCCTCAGACTGAACAGGAATGCACAAGCGGCACCGAGGATGCGGTTCAGACACAATGATAATGTGATTTAAGTAAATAGATCATGTAAAGGGCGAGAGTGACGACACGCCCTCTGGTTAAAATGAACTATGTCCATGTCATTTTTCTCCTTCCACTTTCTTTTTCATCACTATCTCTCTCTCTCAATATTGACATGAAATGCTTAAAGCAAAGGACGTAATTAAGATAACAGTGAACAAACTGAATAGCAGAAATGGGTAAATAACGAAAAAAGTAAATATGTAGATATACAACTGTATTTATTCTGGTGACTTAACAACTTTGTATCGCCCCTCTAGGTGGCAAATGGACTTACGCAGCGCAATCACCGAAAACACCATTATTTTAGATAGCGATAGGGACACCATTAGGGCTAATAGGTTCAGGAATGTTGAATGTGTTTTGAAATGTGCTGCAGTTTTGTTTTCAGTGATGTTGTTTTTCATGGCCTGGTACTATAAACTTTTATCTTAGGTTAATGACATGCACAAGGTGGGGAGCGGGGCTAACTTGATACGAGAAGGTTCGCACTTAATATGGACTGGGGTAAAGATGATGTGGAAAGAAACATATTACATTGATGCTAATGATACAAATGCAATGAAACCTTCAGAACACTCAGCCGCCGATCCAACAAGTGTGTCCTTGTTACATCCGAGTATAAATATAAGTAATGATTATGAATTGAATATATATGATGGTGACAGCTATTCGCCAAGCAACGTAGCTAACACAAGCTTGCATGCACAAATAACAGTAGAGCCTACCTCCTATTACGCTGCTGCCACTAATGAATACACACTTGATGACATATTTAATGGTAATGACACAGCTTGGGCGGGCATGTTCCCAATACACTACCAGAGAGTGAAGAGCCACAAGGGGGGAGGGAGAAGGAGAAAGAAGAGGGGGGCAGAAGGGAAAAGACATGACATTTATCATGACCTGGAGTTGGATGAGATAGAAAACCCCCTCCACCCAGATCAATCAAATAAGTGGTATTCAGACATGAGTGCCACAGAAAAGCAGGCAACAAATGAGAGCTGTTACATTTGTTCGCTCATACCACATGCATCAGGGACACCAAAAATGTTAGTGCCACAGGAAGTTCCCTTGTCGGAGGCCCAGTGTTTGATTCATTTGGTTTTGTGCAGGATAAAAAGCACCTTCCAAGCGCACACCTTCACAATGGAAAAACTGGAAAATGAGAGAACATGCACAAGCAGACCCCAAGGAGTAATTTGCGTTAAGGAACCATTTCTTGTCATCAAAGGGATGATATGCAGAAAATAAAGTGCACGAAGAAACTATCAAATGCAAAGCAGAAGCACTCCGAGGGCTATCCAATGACACCTTCCAATGGATAAAGGAAGTATGTGCCCCCATCTGGTCACAACATGTCACAAAGCTAACGTGGGTCACAGCGTTAGAAAAACCTATCAAAATACAGAAAGAGATACCACATGAACTGTGTTTCCATGGAGAAGGAAGAGTGAACATTGGGGAAACAAAGAAATGCAACAAGGCGGTAATCACACCTGACATGAAGAAAGGCACTGCTGCACTAATGGACATGTACTGGATTTGCGGCAAACAAGCCTATCTACATCTCCCAACAGCATGGAAAGGTCATGTGCCTTGGCCACCCTCGACACAGCCCTGATGGTAATACCAGAGAGTCATATACACGGAAAAGAAGGAGAATCAGCTGGCCAATCGGCAGCAGGACAATCGGCGGGCAAATCAGCAGCAGGCCAATCGGCTGAACCATCGACAGCGCCCAAACAAATGATAACAGAAGCTCCAACTTACAAACTATTGTCAGAATATGAACTGAAGAAAAAACTAACACGAAGTAAAAGGTCCTCCAATTACATCTCATTGAATCATCAAAACTCCTTGCTGAGATCCCACAGAAGTACAAGCTCTTTTCAGCAGCAGAGACATTTTTTGCATCACTCCTTGTCCCGGGACTCCAAGCATGAACAAACGCCAAATGGTTGCAGATGGGAGCTCATCCAACTGGCTAACGACACTGAAGAAGGGTTCAACGTTATAAAAATAGAGCTCCGTGCACTGCGCCTAATGACAATGCAAAACAGATATGTTCTAGATCTCCTCACGGCAATGGACGGTGGTGTTTGCTGAAAAAATGGGGGGCGTGTTGCACGTTCGTGTCAACTGAAGATGCTGATAATGGGACACTCTCACATGTAATAACAGCAGTACACAATTTAGGAGAGAGGATGAGAACAGAAGGAGGCGCAGAAGAAAGCACATGGTTCGACAATCTGTTCAGCTGGATACCATCATGGGTAAACGTGGAAATGAAAATACTCATCCCCATCATCGTCTTTGTACTCCTATTCTTCTGTGTATGCCAACTGGGACTCCGGTGTTGTGAAAAGAGCATGCCTACCTCAACTATGATGATGTTAACAATGGGCCGACCGACAACGCTAGCTACCATGATAGATGCACAAATACAAACAGGGGAATACACCACACCACAATATAGGATGACAGCCATTTAAAGGCAATACAGGGCCAGGGTTGATAATTTACACCACACAACATTAAAGGAACCAACGGAGCTGCAATGGTACAGAGAGGTATGGGTGGACTTAGATGGAGATGGTGGGATCCATTTAATGTGTACACCAGACCAATTTGCCAGAAGAGGGAATAGCCTAAGAAGTGTGTGCAGGGCGTGGATGCCATATAAAAGGCACCCCCGCATGAGACGAAGCAGTCGCAGAGGCTGAGTACTACCAAAGGGAGAATGAAAAGAATAAAAAATAAACATTTGTTACTTTAGATGTAACCAGAGGGGGGAATGTGTGGGAGTGAGGGTCCAGCAGGCCCCTCGCATCCTTCACTTCTCAGTACAAAGTTTGGACCAAGTGCCTCCAATGGTGGGTTCCCCCTTCCCCTTATGCGATATTAACTTTGGGTTACATTCGCGTAGATGGGACCACTGAGCAGGACACAGGTATCCATTTTTTGTGCCCCCTTTCGACTCCATCTTGGTGACCAGGCCTCACTGCGATAGTACGAAATGCTTCTCTCCCTTTCCCCGCAGCAGCCAGGCTCAGAGCACACGCCCCCACCCTCGTTCCCACTCTGACTGGAAGCCGGAGGTATTTGCAACAACTAATAAATGTATCCCATCAGTCTTCCTCTGAGATCACTGTCCTGCATGTGAACCAGCATGAACTGAGCACATAGCTCGTTCATCTCCACAAACGTGTCCTTGCTCCCGCACACTCGCCAATTCTGACCCTGTGTCCCTGCAAGATATTCCTTTCATGTGCCAGTCCGCTGAGCATGCTATGAGGCCCACCCAACAGACACCCAACTAACATTAGACCCCTGCTGCAGTATATGATGCCTAATACTAACAAATGCACATACCTGAGATTCTTGCTAGACTAACCCCACAGTTCAATGAGAGTATTATATTGGTCAAGACCCTTAAACCTGTGACCTGTATAACCCAAATGTTATAGATGATATAGAAACCTGTGTGATTTGTATAGTGACTTGATAAACTACTGAGGGTCTTTTGATCAACCAATATTTAGTGCATGCATTATTTAGAATGTATTCATTAGCTTAGATAGTGACCACCCTGCTTCACGGTGACCTGACCTTCACCCATTCGGAGCACAGATATCTGACGTCCATTCTCCCGCCAACCAAGCAACCAACCAGGAGGAAGAGATGATGCCCACACCTAAGACACCACCCTGGCTGACCTATCTGGGTCCAACATAGCATCATATGTTAGATATGACAATGTGCCTATATAATGCGATCTAACATTAACTTTGCCATAGCGTTCTCAGAGATCTAGATAAACTTTTCCTTGAACTCTCACAGTCTGCTCTCTTTTGCCTTATTTCCTCTCCGGGAGTGTCTGTTTTATTTTATTGCACGTGTGAGACAGGGAGGGCACAAACAGCTGGAAATCAACAAAGGCAATATATAAGGGTTGTCTAGTGACAGAATGATGAGACACGATGGCTGTAATAGACAATAGATTGATAGCTGTTCCCAATCCTGCCACAAAGCCTATCTGGAAACAATTGTGTTGATGGTTGTTAATGGTTCGGGTGTTGAAATCCTTAAGAATGAATCTTGTGAATATCTTCCCCGGAGCATCAAGAATGGCGATTGGTTGGTAATTGGATGGACTCAACCAATTACTGATTGCCACCATGATTCAGGAATTGTCTGAGTAGGCAAGACACTGCAAAATATATTGCAAAGGATCTTTGACCATGCTTGAGGATGTTGCTTCAGCATCTTATTGTTTAACACGTCTGGACCAGGTGCCTGTGAACTACTTGATTTTAATATGAAATATAACACATCTTCTTCAGTAATCCCTAGTTGTTGCACCATCACAGCCTGTGTGAGAGAAAAGTCAGCAATTTTAGAAGGCGTATAATGGAGTGAAATGGAGTATCCATTGTTCTTCCGATATGCCATTTATTTATATAGGCAATTGTTTGACATGATTTGCCAGATTAAGCAAGGCCCATGTCTGTGCCGTATTGTTCTCATTAATTGCTGCTAGCATCACTTCACCGCCTATCTGATATAGTTGCATCTTCTTTGATCAGCACCAATTATTATATTTACATCTCAATGCCATTAACATTGCTCTTCTCTCAGACAGGGGTGTCAACAAAACTAGTTTCTTTTTTTGTTCTTGAACTTCATGGTCAAATTGATATTTTTTCTTATAATTTAATTCCAACTTGAATGTAGAATGGATTTTGAATATTTGCAGAGCATTGACATAGGTTTTGCCTATTGATGGTGAATGCCCTGTTATATTGGCTTGAACTCTGAGAATGTTTTCATTGAGACAATATAAAGAATTTTCGTTCCATGAGAAATGCGTTCTTGAGTTATTAATTTAAATTTCTTCAGTATAAAGTGAGGGTCTGATTTGTTCAGATGTCGTGTGAAGGTGATAAAGCAGTGTGAGCATTTCATGATCACTGCTTTTCTGGTTTATTATCTCAGATTTTTCAATCCTCGAGTAGATACCAGGATCAACACATATGTAGTCAATAATAGAATTAGTTTTGCCTCTACACCACGTTGGTTGGGGCGGAATATCACCTTTGACACAGATATTCAGCATTATTAACAGACGCTCTTTCATTAAGCTTCTCCATCTATCATATATTGCATTATTCTTCATCCTTTGACCTGATAGGCATTGTACATTTAGGTCACCTGCAATTATGGTATTTGCTATGTCTGCAGCTTGGGTTATCATATTTATAAGATTTTCTAAAGCTTGAAAGAATTTAGTATCGATTAATGCAACAGGATTTCTATAGATGTTAATTAGTGCTATTATGTCTCCACGAAAGCTGACTTTAACCATTTGCAAATGTTGATTGGGAGTAGCCAAAGGTTGATGTTTGAAACCTGAGCTGTTTTTGATTGCTATCATTCATCCAGAAGTTGGACGTCCTTTTGTATGAACTTTAGCAGAAAGTAAACTGATATCGTGATCATTACAAATCAGCTGCTCAAAGAGCCAAGTTGCTTGGAACGCATATCAAAATAATTGATTGAGTTAGCACTCAAGTTACAAAAATATTGATGTCCATGAGTGTTCCAACTAGCCAAGGGTATTAATTAACATATATGAGTCGAGTCCAGTTATGGATTATTGTTCTTGCTACAATGGATAGAAGCTGGATTAGCTTTGCTTGTTACATTAGAAGGCATGTCATCATTACACCCAGTCAGGTTGTTTGATGGGATAAATGTTGTGGGATCTTGTGCTATCACAAAGCTTAGAGCAAATAACTCAATGTTGGCTTGCCAAATGGTGTTTCTGACAACCCCTGAGGGAATCCATAACCTTACTATTGACAAATCTTGGTCATTCACAAATTCTATCTGATCAATATCTGTAGATGTAATGCCTTCTAATTTCTGCAATTCTTGCAAAGATGTCAAGTCCTGCGTAGATCATATGTGGGATAGGGTGAAGGCCAACACTTCATTATCAACCTATCAACCGATAGTAATGATTTAATCTGCATTTTGTGTTGCCATCTTTGAGAATTGAAGTTCCTTCCTAATATAGGAATCTACTTCTTGTGTTTGTGGAAGTATATTTCGGAAGCTGGAAGTATCATGAGAGTTGGGGTTTATATTGGGTCGTGAAGCCTTACTGCTTCCTTCAGTTTCTTTTGATGTTAATATCGCTTGACCTGGTATTGTTTGCTTCAGTTTTGCTAGTAGATATTCTTCTATAGTCCTTGGAATTTCTGCTCTGATTTGGGGTAATAAGGTTTTGCTTAACGTTGGTTCAACCACCTGGGGTGCTTTATTTTCCTTGTCTCAGGCTTTACCGTTACAGTTTGTTTCTATACAGTTTATCGTTGATGGACACATCAAATTGTCCTCTTGAAATTTATCTATAGCCACTAATAATTCATATAATGGCGGATAGCTGCTAGGAATGGTTGATTGATCAACGTTGTTACCTCGTTTATCATTAGCCGTGTTTTTTATATTTATTGATCACCGCAGCACTCAACGACCAACTTTAGTTTAATGGGTATGTTAATTTTTTGTATTAATTGTTTGACATTAGATTTGGATATGGATTTAATTAGTTTCTCATTTTTAGATTTCGTTGTTGTTGTATTCCCCTCAGTTTCGTTTCTCAAATTCTGTTTTTCTTGTCTCGTGTTAAACATCGGATGTGGAGAGAGTAGTTATTTTGAATGTTTTTTTTTTTGGGATCAGTTGTAGCTTTGCTCGAGTTAGTTGGGAAAGTATAATCTTCTACATTTAACATTTTATCTGTTTTGTTTTTAGCAAGAGGACGTATTATTTGTGAAACTGTAGGCAGCGTTTTTTGGCTGATTGAACGAAGCCTGCATTCTTCTTAGTATGAGTCCCTCATCGTAGTTTGCAAGAACATCAATAAATTATTATTTAGAGGACTCGGCTCGATTGCTGACGCCATTTTGTCTTTTTGTAAATTACTCATCCATTGTGTAATCTGGGCAATCTGTACTGGATTGTTTTGTCATTTTATTATCTAAGGACGCAAACAATTCTGTCAAAGTTAGAATGGTTGTGTTCATAGCGACTAATGTGATTTCTAACAAGGGCGTCGCTGCATTCTGCATTTCTCATTTTGCAAGAGTTGGTAACTCACAATGTGGCACACCACTCTTCCGTGGAGTTGGCCGAGTGGGAGACAAAGATAGAGCAATAGATTTTTGTCTGGAGTTATGAAAGATGTCCGGGGACTGAGATAAAGTGTGAGATGGTCGGGTTACCAACCTTCTCGTGGGGGAGGATGATGCCTGTCTCTCTTTTTGTGCGTCATGAGGCACCACATTTCTCTCCTCTTCCTCTATTTCTTCATCAACTATATCAGAGCTGTTACGCACCCAAGAAGAGCGTGGGACTTCTATTATGTCTAATTTGTTTGCAAGAAAAACATCTTGCGTGACGAGATCTATTGTAGAGGGGTATCTGATGTTTTGTTCATGTATAGGATTGTTTAGTGAATTACATTGCAATGGTAATAAAGGATCACTCGCGCCCGCTAATAGTACCGAATCTGATTTAGTCTCATTTTCAACAATCACTGTTTCTTTAGCTGGTTGCTGCGTTGAGGAAGAACAAGGTTCAACAATATCAGTGGGCGCTGCAAAACAATTTACATTGGTTTGGACCGCGTCACTTTCAGGGTGTAATAAGTCACAAATATCTTTAGGTGGCTTCACATTCGCTATGGCCGCCAGCATTTTTTTCCTTGCAGTTATGTTTGCGGGTGAGAGCTTCGGTGAAGTGTTTTTTAGCAACACCGATGCTCTCGCAACCGTGATCCATGAAGGTATACCCGACTTCAGCGAATATGCGTATTGTTGCATTTACTTCAGTGTACAATTAATCTGTTTACGCAATATTGCAAGCCGTGAATCGGTTGAACATAACTATGTATACAGTACTCACGCAGTTGGATGTAGTACACAGTCTGAAAGGCTGCTTGTTGCTTGCGTCGCAACATAACAACAAGGCAGCCTTCTTCATACACTCCTTGATGCACTTCCTGAAAACAATTTCTTGAAGAAAATGGGCCACCACTATTGCTGCTCACAGCAATGAGTCAGTCCTATGTCATCAGCTTTTCGAGTTGACTCTGTGATTCAGGACAGACTATTTGGGAGGAATACTGTTGCAGGCTGTCGGAGCTTTCTGCTTTAAATATCACGCTCCTCGCTCCACCGCAACACTGTAACACTTCCCCCATGCTTTGCTAGGAGGCCATTATTAGTAGGTTACACCCACATGTGATAATGGAAAGAGAAAGGGTATTCAGATTGTCGTCCTTGAATGAAGGGATCCTCGCAACATCGTAACACTTCCCCACACTTCGCCCAGACTTCCCTAGGAGGAAAGTATTAGTAAGTTACACCTACCTGGACATATGTTGTTGTTGTCACTTTGGAGCCGTGATCACCCGGTAAACCCTACGATTTGCGGATTTACAAGCAACGAAAATGGGACACTAAAGTACTGCCATATGGAGAGGGGAGACTGGACATACCTAACTTTATAGTGTATACATTGCTTTGCATGCTAAAACACGCAATTTACTGTCCCGACCCTGTCCTGCACCTCAACGTATAAAATTGAAAAAGATGCTAGCACAACAAACTGCTATTGGGTTTGTGCTAATAAACGCCACTATTACCGATCCTGTGGTAAATATGCAATAGGCTTCATTGAAGTTACACCACGTAGATGCACTCCTCCCCCCATATGCTCTGCTAGCCTTCCTGTATAATTTTGAGGACATCCCATTCACAACTGATAAGGGAACCACACAAACTACACATACAGGGATTCATAAGATTTGAGGACCAGATGGCCAGTTCATAAACTTGGGTGGGTTCCTTGTGCAACCTACAGCTCCATGTCATGAGATGAAATCTAAATACCCATGTACGCCAAATGAGCCTAGGCAGAGCTCATTTCTGCATTACTTGCATTACTTGACAAAGTACAGCACCACATGGCATACTATTTCTTCTCTATATAGCTTGCCACAAACACCTCCATTAGCAGCCATGCCACAACTAAATCCTGATGGGATATCATATTGTGGATACAAATAAATGATGAGCAATGAGACAAAATATGTTGGCAGGCGAGATATATCTCTTTTCATTCCAAACACAGAGACCTGCATTATCAATTTCTACACCAAACATATTATACCCCATTGAACATTAGGAAGTTTGATCTCTCCTTGATCGGTGCATGTCCCACTAGACGCTGATTGTGTCCATATGAATTGTTATTGCCCTAAAATTGTGGCATTTTGGCATGAGGTCACCCATACACTAACAATCATCGTCAAAGCTGAGACCATTGGATGCCCCCTAATTTGTTTGTTTGACCTCCCTCAACCTTTACCCAAATCAATATGTACATTCTATGTATTAGCACTACTGTTAGCTTGCAAATATATTGCAGTGAGATGAATGGACAAAACTGCTCCCTCTGTCACTCAGTGGATGCATGCACTAATTGGAGATAAACAATATGAGGAACTGTACAGCAAATTCTAATACACATTCTCCTGGCCAGAGATGTTTGGTGCCACCTGAGACGATATTTGTCAGAGCAGGTGAATCATCAGTCAGATCCAATAGCATTTTTCTATTTGATATTCAATTTCATTGTTTGGGTCCTGGAGGACTACAATGTTCTGGCGACTCTTTGTTTGGTGTTTCTTTTCACAGTTCTGTACTTCTCATGTTTATTGGTGGTTCACATGTAAGGTTTGGTTGAGAAAAGGCACTGTCAACTTTAAATAAAGAACGTTAACCAAAACAAACATTATAATTTATGAGTTAAGCTTTGGTTGTATATATGCTCAAAAGCTCACCAAAGCAAGAGACAATTCCATTTGTTGTCCACTCTTGCAGTGCACCCAGAAAGCTTCTGGTGATAAGAGGTTAACACTCATGAATGCCTTTCCAACAATTATTACTATATATCCCCATTCAAAGCCACATAATTTAAAGGGTCTCTTGCAAATTCAGCCTACATTTTAAGAAGTTACGTCTAACGGAATATTTGGAAAGTCAGATCTTTTGATTGATTGATTGTTTTTTATTTTGCACTTATACACAAGTGCTTCAAGCGCAACCATGCATTGGAGGGGAAGACTTAAAGGATAGTTCCGGGACTTTTTTTTTATTGTCCCCACGGTTCGGCCATGTGTTTTTAAGCATAAATCGGTAGATCGTAGAAAACTTTCCCATGGACCTTACCCGACTTTTCGTCCATTAACGCACTCGAAATCAGCCGCCATTTTTGTATTAATCCTATCATTTCCCCCCATCGACCTTGCTCACCTGCGTTTGCGGCACTAAATCATATCCCCCGCCCCTGAAACAGACTTTATCAAAACATTCATATTCCCCGCCTCTATCCGTGACTTGACTGTGCTGCGTAGGCAAACGCGCCCAGGCGTCTTCTATGCGACTCCACACAGAACCCGGAAACCAACACAGATCAGCTCACAACACAGCATGAATATGAAACTTTACTTTTAAATCAAACCGCAAGATTGTACATTTGGCAAAGTACATTTATTGGACATCAAATGTTTAGAGAATATTCAGCGATTTGCATTTTTCTTTGCTCTCGATCCAAAATAGTTCGTCTTGAGGCAAGCGATGTTCGTGTGCAGTACACAGGGTGTTGGTTTACGATAAAATAAGCTCTTCGGTAGCACTGATAATCGCATGGCTGTTCCAACAACGAGGCACTAGGCGACCACAACGGTATGTATGTTGCATCTAGCCATTAGTACCGCGTAAGGGCATACTTGTACTTGGCGATCGTCCCATAAAATGGTCAGGGTGGTAACGTTGTTCACGCGGAGAAGCAACTGGCGGTTGTAAAAGCCATCCGCCGGTGTCTGGTACTCGTGACACAGACAATAATGAAGGATGTACCTGTTTTAAAAACATAAAAAATGAAATTAGTCTCACCATCAGATCTTTATTAAAATTATTCATTTTATATATTAGGTCGGGAAATTATTTCATAGCTAGGACAGTGCAACTGGGTATTATACGTCATTTCCAGTAACCCACCCCCTCTCCTCCGCCTTTTTCAGAGCCGCCTGAGCGCCAGTGGACCACTTCGTCACTGATATGATATAATATGGCATTTGCAACGCGCCTATACACAAGTGTTTCAAGGCGTGGCGAGGCAGGGAGGGGGGGGGAACAAGGAGAAGACAGACAACGATCCTACTAGGCCAGGTGTCATTCAGGTCGCGCAAGTGCAGGGGTAGGGGGAAGGTAAAAGTGCAAGGGGAAGGGGAGGGGGGAAGTGGAGTACAAGGTAAGTAGCATAAAATAATAAATACATAGGGCCAGCTGGTGGCGAGTGCAAGGTAAGTGCAGAACAAGTGCTGGGAAGGGGGGGCTGTAGGATACTGAGACAGTCCCCCAGTGCAGGGGTTGACAGGGAGGCAGTGCAGGTGGAGAGTGGAAGGGCCCAGGACTGAGGTTGCAGACAGTGGACCAGTTGTAGCAGGGGAGAGGGAGAGAGAAAGCAGAAGCAAAGAGGAAGGTTTTGAGGTGCTTCCGTAAAAGGAGATGGTTCTCCTCAAGATAGTGCGCAGTACAAAACAATATGCCACATAGAACGAACAAGTACAACTTAACCCGTCTTTAAAGCTACTGTATAGTAATTAAATTGCGGTATAAACTCATCTAAAGAGTTACTTACATTATATTTGCATTTTCCATTGTGTCTGTGCGTAGGGCAGCCCCGAAATACCACTCCTTCTATGCCGACGTTATTTCTTCTAATGAACGAACATTAAATGGCTATCGTTTCTGAAATTTTATGCATTATCGTTTCTTACGTTATTGCACCACACCCCCAAAAAGAAGTCTTTCAGGATGGTCCCGGCCTGTCAAGGTCAAATAACAATAGAACCTTATACTGAGTCGTGGGCCATTCCGGCACCCGAGCAAAAAATCAAAGCAGCTGACCTTCACTTTGAACGAGCACACATTCCTAGTTAGCTACATTCAGTGTAAGGCCATCTCACAGGACTTGAAATTTACACTCCATCTTTGCATTTTGTCTGCGTGCTTTGCAGCCCCAGAGAACCATAAATACGGAGACATTCTATATTTTTTGAAAAATGATTTATATTACTGTTTGGTTTAATTTAATGCGCAAATGAACAAGGTTGGATAGACACATTGCATGTACACTGAGCAATCACTTTTATTTACACAATACATAGCTACACATATTCAATGGGCCTGCGACATGAGGAGACTCGAGAGCAAAGTCACAGGTGACACGTCCGCGTGTAATACGTGGAAAGGGCCCATGCGCGTAAGCGCGTGTGGAAACTGCACGTCCGCGTGTAATACGTGGAAAGGGCCCATGCGCGTAAGCGCGTGTGGAAACTGCACGTCCGCGTGTAATACGTGGAAAGGGCCATGCGCATCTGTACGCGTCACGTCACAGGGGCGCTTGCGCTTGAGGGGCCTTCTGTCCAATGAAAATGCGTATGCGTGCAGACGCTCTTACGCGCTAAGGGCCTTTCCTCGAATTACACGCTGACGTGCAGATTTTTCACGTGCCAATTCACTCCGTATCAAGCTGGCCACGCGTAAGCACACGGAAGACCATGCTCCTGCCCAGAAGGCCGAACTACTGCCCCCCAGAGCCCCGAGCACGCTCCCACCTGCCATCTGCTGCTGTCTGACTGCCTGCTGCCCACGTGCGCTGCCATTTGCTTCCTGCACATCAGCCAGGGGTGCTGTTGCTGTGACCACCCCTGCTGGAACCGAAGACTCCCGACTGGGATTCCATCGCTCCACAGCCCAGCCCCAGGACCCAGTTGCCCACCCACTCCTGCCTCTGGGGTTGTCATGTCGGGGCAAACACCATCTGTGACCGCTGACAACCCCTGGCCAGAGAGACAGAGGGGCACTAGCTTCAGTGCCACCGAAGTTGGTGTCCTGGTGGAGCAAGTCCTGGGGAAGTATGATGCCCTCTTCGGAAGTTCCTGCGCCAACAAGGAAGGACGGACTCGGATCTGGACTGACATCGTGACTGCCATCAACGCGGAGGGGGTGGCAGTCCGCGACTTACAACATGTCAGGAAGCGCTGGGAGGACTTCAGGTCCAGGACCCTGAACAAGGCCCGGCGCCTCTTGAAGGCAGCAGATGCCAAGGGGCGCCGGGGCCACTTGTCGGAAGAACAGATGAGGGTCCTGGAACGCATATCCCCAGCGCTCCACGTCCAGGTCCTAGAGAAGCAGACCCGTCTGGAGTCGAGCGGTGAGTGTACATGCATCCTGATTGTGAGCAGTGCGTGTGGTGATTATTCGGTAGTGTGCAGGTTGCACATCTGTTTGTATGGGGTCGAGTATGGGTGGGGGTGTACAGGGCCGTGGGGCTGACACATGCGAGGGCTGTAATGTGTGAGACATGGATGGTGCTTGTGTGTGTAGGCTTGCATGCCAAATGCAGTTGTGTGGGCACACATGTTTGGATGAATGTGTATGTAAGTAGACATGTCTGTGATGTCACGCATGTATGTAGTTTTCGGCTGCATGTATCAGCACTGTGTACATGTGCATGTGTGTGTATTTGACAAGGGTGCAACAGTGATGCAACATGGATGCATGTGACAGCGGTATGTGGAAGCCTGATTGGCAGATGTGACATGGATGCCCGTCTGAACAGTGCGACACTTGGCAGAGGTGTACACATGCATGCAAGTGTGGTGGTGTGTGTACATGTGTGGTGCACTTCCTGTGTTGCATGTGATGTCTGGCTCACCTTTGGCTGCTCATGCTGTTGTATGTGTATGGATGGTGGTGGCAGTTGCGATATGGCTGTGGTATGGCTCATGTGTGCGAGTTGTAATGACATGTGTGTTGGGGATTGTGATGACATGTCTGAGGTTTGCCAATGCCACAATGTGCAACTGTCATGTGTGTATGTGTCCATTGTACAGTGCCCTGATACCTGTGTTTTGTTTCTCCCTGTCTGCAGCGTCAACTGATGAAGAGAGCGGAGAAGGTGCTGTGGAGCACAGCGGCGGGGATCCCACCGCCAGCCGGAGAAGCAAGGCCCGGCTCCCCTCCCGTGTTGTCATCTCGTTGGGGAGTGAGGAGTCCGGTGCCGCGTCCCAGGCCGCAGCTGCCGGGGGGAGGTCCAAGAGGCGGAGGTTGGAGTTGGACTCCTCGGCAGCAGAAGGGGCAGCTGGGACCCCACAGGGCCCAACACGGGAAGATGGCACGGAGTCATCCAGGTTGGTGGGGGGTTTGGTGGAGAAGGAGGCCGTGCAAGTACCAGAGACGGGGTCTGGAGGTGGGGATCCCACTGGTGCTAGTGGTGCAGTGCAGGACCAGGGACAGGAGGCAGCACAGGCCACCGCGGAGATGCCTGTGTGCAATCCTGTCCCCGATCCTGTCCCTGCATCATCTTGCACCAGCAGGGATGCCTACGTCCAGACCCGTTTTCAGGCAGGGGATGAGCTGTCGTCAACTGGCCTTCCTCTGCCTGCGGACGTGGCTATCCAGGTCCGGGTTGAGCCTGTCCTGGCTGGTGTGGCGTTGCGTCAACGGGCCCTGCCAGGTGACCTGCAGTCTTTTCATGGAGAGACTGCACGTCATCTCGAATGGCTCGTTGACCACGTCAGCCTGCTGGGACAGGTCACCGAGGCCGGATTCCTCCATCTGATGGGGCTTGCTCCGACCCCCTCCTCAACTGGACCCCCTACGCGCCAGTCGTCCTCTGTGCCATCTTCCCACCCATCAGTCACCTGGGTGCCCTGTGGAGCTGCCTCTGACGGTGCGGCCAGGCTGGTGGAGGAGGCATCCCTGCCACAGTCGGGAGTCGGACGTCCAGCAGGGGTGGACACATCAACAACTGCACCCCAGCCGGCGGAGGATGTGCAGGCAGCAGGAGGCAGTGCACGGGCAGAGGCACAGCAGCAGCAGCAGCAACGTGGTGGGAGCCATGAAGGCTCAGGGCCTTCAACATCGGAGGGGCAGGCATCGGCCGGAGGGCAGGTTGACCCAGGACGGGGTGTGTCTTCTGCGTGGCAGCGGTTGGGCCAGCAGATAGGTGCGGAGCGGATGCGGGTGGAAGAGGCGCGGCTCACAAAGGTCAGGGCGGAGAACTCCATGCGGAGGACCCTGAGGCGGGCCGAGTGCCTCGAGGCAATCCACAGGGGGTTGGAGGAGGACACGGCGTCGTCCCTGCGGACCCTCGGGGCCATGGAACAGGACCGCCTCTGGGACATCGAACAGGAGTTCGATGATGCCCTGGCCCGGAACACCACGGAGTGAGCCGCTGGACTTGCCCGCCGCCTTTGTATATAGTTCTTTAGTTTTAGGTTTCCTTTGTTTGTTCTTATGATTTGGAGTCGACGGACACTGCTCCACTTTTTGTATATAGTTGATTTTTAGTTAGGGTTTTTTGTAGGTTTCCTTTGTTCAGTTGGGCTCATGGACCCTTGGATGTTACGTACATAGTTCTTCATTGGATTGATTTTATTTTTCATTTGACTTTGGACAACATTTTTTTGGATTAGGATTTGGTGTTTTTATTTTTTTAAACGGACATGCAGCTTATCTTTATTTCATTGCCATTGTAGTTTGTTTCATTTCTTTTGCATTCTTTTTTTTTAATACAATTTTGTTTTCATACTTCACTGTGTGGTATCATCTCATTGGTTTCATGCATGTCATGTTGGGTGTGTTCCCATTCAATTGCAACCATTGTGTGTGACGGACATGGGTTCATTTGCTTTATGAACATTGGGGGTGTAACATGTAATTTCCATTTCCATGTGGGTGAATGGGTTACTTGGTAGGGCTTTTTGGCTGTGGAGGCTGACCATAACGCACATGATTGGGGATTGTGAGGACCTGGTGGAGGCTGCCCATGGTGGCTGGGGGGTGGGGGTGATAGGGGACATGAGTGGGGGCCTGGTGGGGGCTGGCCATGGTTGCTGGGGGTGGGGGCGGTGGTAGACATGGGTGGGGGCCTGGTGGAGGCTGCCCCGGCACTGCTGGGGGGTGGGGGTGGTGGGAGACATGGGTGGGGCCTGCTGGCAGGTGCCCCACAGTGCTGGGGGGGTGGGGGTGGTGGGAGACATGGGTGGGGGCCTGGTGGAGGGTGCCCCTGCACTGCTGGGGGGTCGGGGTGGTGGGAGACATGGGTGGGGGCCTGGTGGAGGCTGCCCCTGGTGACTGGGGGGGTGGGGGTGGTGGGAGTAATGGGTGGGGGCCTGGTGGAGGCTGGCCCTGGGGAGTGGGGGGTGGGGGTGGTGGGAGACATGGGTGGGGGCCTGGTGGAGGCTGCCCCTGCACTGCTGGGGGGTGGGGGTGGTGGGAGACATGGGTGGGGCCTGCTGGCAGGTGCCCCACAGTGCTGGGGGGTGGGGGTGGTGGGGAACATGAGTTGGACATGGGAGGGGCCTGCTGGCAGGTGCCCCACAGTGCTAGGGGGTGGGGGTGCAGGGGTACATGAGTTGCACATGGGTGGGGGCCTGCTGGCAGGTGCCCCACAGTGCTGGGGGGTGGGGGTGGTGGGGAACATGAGTTGGACATGGGAGGGGCCTGCTGGCAGGTGCCCCACAGTGCTGGGGGGTGGGGGTGCAGGGGTACATGAGTTGCACATGGGTGGGGGCCTGCTGGCAGGTGCCCCACAGTGCTGGGGGGTTTGGGTGCTGGGAGACATGGGTTGGGGCCTGGTGGAGGCTGCCCCTGGTGGCTGGGGGGTGGGGGTGGTGGGAGACATGGGTGGGGGCCTGGTGGTTGGTGCCCCTGGTGGCTGGGGGGTGGGGGTGCTGGGAGACATGGGTGGGGGCCTGGTGGTGGGTGCCCCTGCACTGCGGGGGGGTGGGGGTGGTGGGAGACATGGGTGGGGGCCTGGTGGAGGCTGCCCCTGGTGACTGGGGGGGTGGGGGTGGTGGGAGACATGGGTGGGGGCCTGGTGCAGGCTGGCCCTGGGGAGTCGGGGGTGGGGGTGGTGGGAGACATGGGTGGGGGCCTGATGGAGGCTGCCCCTGCACTGCTGGGGGGTGGGGGTGGTGGGAGACATGGGTGGGGCCTGCTGGCAGGTGCCCCACAGTGCTGGGGGGTGGGGGTGCTGGGAGACATGGGTGGGGGCCTGGTGGAGGCTGCCCCTGGTGGCTGGGGGGTGGGGGTGGTGGGAGACATGGGTTGGGGCCTGGTGGAGGCTGCCCCTGGGGACTGGGGGTGTGGGGTGGTGGGAGACATGGGTGGGGGCCTGGTGGTTGGTGCCCCTGGTTGCTGGGGGGTGGGGGTGGTGGGAGACATGGGTGGGGGCCTGGTGGTGGGTGCCCCTGCACTGCTGGGGGGTGGGGGTGGTGGGAGACATGGGTGGGGGCCTGGTGGAGGCTGCCCATGGTGACTGGGGGGTGGGGGTGGTGGGAGACATGGGTGGGGGCCTGGTGGTTGGTGCCCCTGGTGGCTGGGGGGTGGGGGTGCTGGGAGACATGGGTGGGGGCCTGGTGGTGGGTGCCCCTGCACTGCTGGGGGGTGGGGGTGGTGGGAGACATGGGTGGGGGCCTGGTGGAGGCTGCCCCTGGTGACTGGGAGGGTGGGGGCGGTGGGAGACATGGGTGGGGGCCTGGTGGAGGCTGGCCCTGTGGTGGTGGGAGACATGGGTGGGGGCCTGGTGGAGGCTGCCCCTGCACTGCTGGGGGGTGGGGGTGGTGGGGAACATGAGTTGGACATGGGTGGGGGCCTGCTGGCAGGTGCCCCACAGTGCTGGAGGGTGGGGGTGGTTGGAGACATGGGTGGGGGACCCATGTCTCCCAGCACCCCCACCCCCCAGCCACCAGGGGCACCCTCCACCAGGCCCCCACCCATGTCTCCCACCACCCCCACCCCCCAGCAGTGCAGTGGCAACCACCACCAGGCCCCCACCCATGTCTCCCACCACCCCCACCCCCCAGCCACCAGGGGCACCAACCACCAGGCCCCCACCCATGTCTCCCACCACCCCCACCCCCCAGTCACCAGGGGCAGCCTCCACCAGGCCCCCACCCATGTCTCCCACCACCCCCACCCCCCAGCCACCAGGGGCAGCCTCCACCAGGCCCCCACCCATGTCTCCCAGCACCCCCACCCCCCAGCACTGTGGGGCACCTGCCAGCAGGCCCCCACCCATGTCCAACACATGTTCCCCACCACCCCCACCCCCAGCACTGTGGGGCACCTGCCAGCAGGCCCCACCCATGTTTCCCACCACCCCCACACCCCAGCCACCAGGGGCAGCCTCCACCAGGCCCCCACCCATGTCTCCCAGCACCCACACCCCCCAGCAGTGCAGGGGCACCCACCACCAGGCCCCCACCCATGTCTCCCAGCACCCCACCCCCCAGCAACCAGGGGCACCAACCACCAGGCCCCCACCCATGTCTCCCACCACCCCCACCCCCCAGCCACCAGGGGCAGCCTCTACCAGGCCCCCACCCATGTCTCCCAGCACCCACACCCCCCAGCACTGTGGGGCACCTGCCAGCAGGCCCCCACCCATGTGCAACTCATGTACCCCTGCACCCCCACCCCCCAGCACTGTGGGGCACCTGCCAGCAGGCCCCCACCCATGTCCAACTCATATTCCCCACCACCCCTACCCCCCAGCACTGTGAGGCACCTGCCAGCAGGCCCCCACCCATGTGCAACTCATGTACCCCTGCACCCCCACCCCCAGCACTGTGGGGCACCTGCCAGCAGGCCCCCACCCATGTCCAACTCATGTTCCTCACCACCCCCACCCCCCAGCACTGTGGGGCACCTGCCAGCAGGCCCCACCCATGTCTCCCACCACCCCCACCCCCCAGCAGTGCAGGGGCAGCCTCCACCAGGCCCCCACCCATGTCTCCCACCACCCCCACCCCCCACTCCCCAGGGACAGCCTCCACCAGGCCCCCACCCATGTCTGGTGGTGGGTGCCCCTGCACTGCTGGGGGGTGGGGGTGGTGGGAGACATGGGTGGGGGCCTGGTGGAGGCTGCCCCTGGTGACTGGGGTGGTGGGAGACATGGGTGGGGGCCTGGTGGAGGCTGGCCCTGGGGAGTGGGGGGTGGGGGTGGTGGGAGACATGGGTGGGGGCCTGGTGGAGGCTGCCCCACAGTGCTGGGGGGTGGGGGTGTAGGGGTACATGAGTTGCACATGGGTGGGGGCCTGCTGGCAGGTGCCCCACAGTGCTGGGGGGTGGGGGTGCTGATAGACATTTGTGGGGGCCTGGTGGAGGATGCCCCTGGTGGCTGGGGGGTGGGGGTGCTGGGCAACATGGGTGGGGGCCTGGTGGTGGGTGCCCCTGCACTGCTGGGGGGTGTGGGTGCTGGGAGACATGGGTGGGGGCCTGGGGGAGCCTGCCCCTGGTAGGCTGGGGTGTGGGGGTGGTGGGAGACATGGGTGGGGGCCTGGTGGAGGCTGCCCCTGGTGACTGGGGGGGTGGGGGTGGTGGGAGACATGGGTGGGGGCCTGGTGGTTGGTGCCCCTGGTGGCTGGGGGTGCAGGGGGACATGCGTTGGTGGGCAGTAGTGCAAGTTGACATGTGGGTTGGCTGGGGGGCATGGCCATGGTGGATGGGGTGCCTGCAGGACATGTGCAGGGTAGGCCCCTGTGGTGTGAGCCACCTGCAGGTGCCGTGGAGGGTGTAGAGGGAACACCTGGGAGGGCCCACACGTGCAATTCACGTGTAGTGCTCCCCGCGCACCCCTGTAATACACGTACCCTGATGGAATCACGTGTCGAACTTCCCCCGCACCCCGAAATACACGTACCCTGATGGAATCGCGTGTGGAACTTCCCGCGCACCCCTGGAATACACGTACCCTGCTGATTTCACGTGTGTAACTTCCCCTGCACCCTGAAATACACGTACCCTGCTGATATCGCGTGTGGAACTTCACGCGCACCCCTGAAATACACGTACCCTGCTGAAATTGCGTCTGGAACTTCCCCTGCACCCTGAAACACACGTACCCTGATGGAATCGGGTGTGGAACTTCCCGTTCACCCCTGGAATACACGTACCCTTCTGAAATCGCGTCTGGAACTTCCCCTGCACCCTGAAATACACGTACCCTGATGGAATCGCGTGTGGAACTTCCTGCGCACCCCTGGAATACACGTACCCTGCTGAAATCGCATGTGCAACTTCCCCTGCACCCTGAAATACACGTACCCTGATGGAATCGCGTGTGGAACTTCCCGCGCACCCCTGAGATACGCGTACCCTGCTTGCACGGGCCCAATCGCGTGTGGAAATTCCCGCGCAACCCTGAAATACACGTACCATGCTGGAATCGCGTGTGTAACTTCCCCTGCACCCTGAAATACACGTACCCTGCTGATATCGTGTGTGGAACTTCACGCGCACCCCGAAATACACATACCCTGATGAAATCGCGTGTGGAACTTCCCGCGCACCCCTGAGATACGCGTACCCTGCTCGCACGGGCCCAATCGCGTGTGGAAATTCCCGCGCACCCCTGAAAAACACGTACCATGATGAAATCGCGTGTGTAACTCCACCTGCACCCTGAAATACACGTACCCTGATGGAATCGCGTGTGGTACTTCCCACGCACCCCTGGAATTCACGTACCCTGCTGATATCGCGTGTGGAACTTCACGCGCACCCCGAAATACACGTACCCTGATGGAATCGCGTGTGGAACTTCACGCGCAACCCGAAATACACGTACCCTGAAGGAATCACGTGTGGTACTTCCCGCTCACCCTTGAGATACGCGTACCCAGCTCGCACGGGCCCAATCGCGTGTGGAAATTCCCGCGCACCCCTGAAATACACATACCCTGCTGGAATCGCGTGTGTAACTTTCCCTGCACCCTGTAATACACGTACCCTGCTGATATCGCCTGTGGAACTTCACGCGCACCCCGAAATACACGTACCCTGATGGAATCGCGTGTGGAACTTCCCGCGCACCCCGAAATACACGTACCCTGATGGAATCGCGTGTGGAACTTCCCGCGCACCCCTGAAATACACGTACCCTGCTGAAATCGCGTCTGGAACTTCCCCTGCACCCTGAAATACACATACCCTGATGGAATCGCGTGTGGAACTTCCCGCGCACCCCTGGAATACACGTACCCTGCTGAAATCGCGTCTGGAACTTCCCCTGCACCCTGAAATACACGTACCCTGATGGAATCGCGTGTGGAACTTCCCGCGCACCCCTGGAATACACGTACCCTGCTGAAATCGCATGTGCACCTTCCCCTTCACCCTGAAATACACGTACCCTGATGGAATCGCGTGTGGAACTTCCCGCGCACCCCTGAGATACGCGTACCCTGCTCGCACGGGCCCAATCGCGTGTGGAAATTCCTGCGCACCCCTGAAATACACGTACCGTGCTGGAATCGCGTGTGTAACTTCCCCTGCACTCTGAAATACACGTACCCTGCTGATATCGTGTGTGGAACTTCACGCGCACCCTGAAATACACATACCCTGATGGAATCGCGTGTGGAACTTCCCGCGCACCCCTGAGATACGCGTACCCTGCTCGCACGGGCCCAATCGCATGTGGAAATTCCCGCGCACCCCTGAAATACACGTACCATGATGAAATTGCGTGTGTAACTCCACCTGCACCCTGGAATACACGTACCCTGATGGAATCGCGTGTGGTACTTCCCACGCACCCCTGGAATACACGTACCCTGCTGATATCGCATGTGGAACTTCACGCGCACCCCGAAATACACGTACCCTGATGGAATCGCGTGTGGAACTTCACGCGCACCCCGAAATACACGTACCCTGAAGGAATCACATGTGGTACTTCCCGCTCACCCCTGAGATATGCGTATCCTGCTCGCACGGGCCCAATCGCGTGTGGAAATTCCCGCGCACCCCTGAAATACACGTACCCTGCTGGAATCGCGTGTGTAACTTCCCTTGCACCCTGTAATACACGTACCCTGCTGATATTGCGTGTGGAACTTCACGCGCACCCCGAAATACACGTACCCTGATGGAATTGCGTGTGGAACTTCCCGCGCACCCCGAAATACATGTACCCTGATGGAATCGCGTGTGGAACTTCCCGCGCACCCCTGAAATACACGTACCCTGCTGAAATCGCATCTGGAACTTCCCCTGCACCCTGAAATACACATATCCTGATGGAATCGCGTGTGGAACTTCCCGCGCACCCCTGGAATACACGTACCCTGCTGAAATTGCGTCTGGAACTTCCCCTGCACCCTGAAATACACGTACCCTGATGGAATCGCGTGTGGAACTTCCCGTTCACCCCTGGAATACACGTACCCTGCTGAAATCGCGTCTGGAACTTCCCCTGCACCCTGAAATACACGTACCCTGATGGAATCGCGTGTGGAACTTCCTGCGCACCCCTGGAATACACGTACCCTGCTGAAATCGCGTGTGCAACTTCCCCTGCACCCTGAAATACACGTACCCTGATGGAATCGCGTGTGGAACTTCCCGCGCACCCCTGGAATACACGTACCCTGCTGAAATCACGTGTGCAACTTCCCCTGCACCCTGAAATACACGTACCCTGATGGAATCGCGTGTGGAACTTCCCGCGCACCCCTGAGATACGCGTACCCTGCTCGCACGGGCCCAATCGCGTGTGGCAATTCCTGCGCACCCCTGAAATACACGTACCCTGCTGGAATCGCGTGTGTAACTTCCCCTGCACCCTGAAATACACGTACCCTGCTGATATCGCGTGTGGAACTTCACGCGCACCCCGAAATACACGTACCCTGATGGAATCGCGTGTGGTACTTCCCGCGCACCCCTGGAATACACGTACCCTGCTGATATCGCGTGTGGAACTTCACGCGCACCCCGAAATACACGTACCCTGACGGAATCGCGTGTGGAACTTCACGCGCACCCTGAAATACACGTAACCTGAAGGAATCACGTGTGGTACTTCCCGCGCACCCCTGAGATACGCGTACCCTGCTCGCACGGGCCCAATCGCGTGAGGAAATTCCCGCGCACCCCTGAAATACACGTACCCTGCTGGAATCGCGTGTGTAACTTCCCCTGCACCCTGTAATACACGTACCATGCTGATATCGCGTGTGGAACTTCACGCGCACCCCGAAATACACGTACCCTGATGGAATCGCGTGTGGAACTTCCCGCGCACCCCGAAATACACGTACCCTGATGGAATCGCGTGTGGAACTTCCCGCGCACCCCTGAGATACGCGTACCCTGCTCGCACGGGCCCAATCGCGTGTGGAAATTCCCGCGCACCCCTGAAATACACGTACCATGATGAAATCGCGTGTGGAACTTCCCGCGCACCCCTGAAATACGCGTACCCTGCTCACACGGGGCCAATCGCGTGAGGTACTTCCCGTGCACCCCAGTGATACACATAGCCCGCTTGCTGTGCTGGTACAGGGTTAGCGCAGCCCTTTGCGCTGGATTGGGCATATTGATGGCTTTTCCCTGCGCGAGAGGCGTTCTTGGGGGCGTAACTGGCGCTGCTGCAGGGTCGCTGCGCCACTGTGCGCCACGACTGGTTTTGGTGGCTGGAATCCATGAATACGCTGTGCGCGGAAATGGATTCTTGCGCACGCGGCTGGCGCAGGGATTCGCACTCGCACACTGTGCGCCAGCCGCGTGCGCCACTTGTGCGCTGAATTCTATGAATTACCCCCTAAGTGTGAGGATAAATGTTAGGGCAGGGGTTATGGTAAGATTGGGGCTAATAGAGTGATGGTTTGGGTAAGTGTTAAAAAAATTTATAGGGAAGTTGGTGAGGGCTGGTAATATTTTCGTAGGATAGGGGTAAGGATAAACGTAGTGGCTAAATCAAATTAAGCATTAGGGTAAGTCATAGAGTTGCAGTTAGGGTAAGACCGAGATTAGGAATAGAGCAAGGTTTGTGTTGAGGCAAGGGCTATGTCATTTGTGGCGAGCTGGTTATGAGGTTGGAATTAGGTTCACTGTTCACTGTTTATTTCTCATTGTTTTTTTTTATAGTGTAACGTGCAAATAAAATGCTTTATTGCACTGTAGTGTTAGGGTCTGATTCATAGAAAAGTGTGCATTTATTCTGCAAGGGTGCCCCGCGCAGAGAAAGACACTGCACATATTCATGGAACTGTTTGCTCAAAGTAACGGTATACGCAAGCAGCGCCCAGAATGCCCCCGACATGCCCTCACACAAAGCAAAAACAGTCAAAACAGCTACCTTTGCATGCTTTCCTGGTGCAATTATATGCACCCTTAAAACAGTGTGTTGGGTCCTCTGCAAGCAGGCCTGCATCTTGCAGAACCTACACAGGGTCCCTGGTAACTGTTACGGGCACCCCAACAAGATGCATGTGATTTATTGCAACTCGGGTGAAACTTGGAAAATCTGTGTGCGAACCCCCATAAACTGTTCCTGCACCCCGCTCGCTACACAGCGTATGCGCACCCCTAATTCAGATCAGAACCCCGGATGCGTACACACACTCCTAAATCTGACACCTGATCTTACCTTTGTGCAGTGAATCTCATTTGCAAGTATCTGTATGCCTGCATTCGGGTGGCAGATACTAGGAGGGCTCTGCATGGCGATTTCCCTGCTGAAAGGTTGCACGGGCGGATCTATGAATACATACCGTTCAGCGTAATAGTGGGCATGAGGTGGACTGCCTGCGGCCCATACCTCATAACGCCCACTTTTTTGCAAGTTCTTCACCATGTTCTGTGTTCCACCCACTTCCCAGCCCTCTGTGCATGCAATGCTCATGCTCTGTGTGACGTCCCATGCAAAGGCACTCATGCCGGGCCACCTGGAATATCCACACAAGTCCTAGGAAAATCCTGTGCATTCGATTTCATGAATCGACAAACGGGATTTTGTGTGCAGTTTGGCGGGCAAGTTCCCTATTTCCCGTGCAAATAATTCCATGAATCGGTTTAGTGTTTTGTAAGAGTTCATGGTAGTAATTACAATTACGGGATGTTTACGAACAGAGTTAGGGTGAGTGTGGAGTTTTTATTAGGAAACAGCCTATTTTTGGCGACCTGATTACTGGTGACATTTTCACACTTTGCATTGATTGTATTGAATGACTACATTTGTTTAAACTACTTTTTGGTTTGTTACATTTTCACATGACTACTTTTTGCTTGGGATATGTTTACATACAACCTTCCGGAATGGTTTCTTTATTAATAAAAAAAAAAGTATTGGAACAGTAAAAATTAACTAAAAAAGTAAAAGGGCACCACTACCCTTGGGCTCCTGTCCAAATTCGACCACTGATTTTGAGTACAAAAATAAAACACAGCTGATCCATAGAACTTTCCAAAGGCACGGGTGACTAGATCCCTAGGGTATTTGGAGAAAAAAAATGCGTGTGGAAAGTGAAGAATAAAGCAGTAGAGACTTGCCAAACAGGGGCCCATTGTAGGTATCAGCAGAAGGTGGCATTCTGCAGGCACTATATGATTCTGAATGTACTGCCTTTTCAGAAACCAGCTAGACAAAGATTAAAACAACGTAAGCAAATCATGAAAGATAAACAACATTCCAGCCATAAAAAGTTCTGAAAACTATATAGCGTTTCTGTTTGTATGCAATTCACATGCACACCCGTCTTCTTTTTAGGTTAGGAGAGTTATCCTGCACGTTGCTTAGGTCATTGGTATGTAATGTGCTTTCGGTGATTTATGGAGATTGACACCTCTGTGTGCACCTTATTCAGAGATAATCACTAGATAGAAATGTGAACAACAGAATGATTTATTGAAAACTGTGCCACTGCATCAGTTGCGGAGAAAACAATCACTTTCAGTACGAAATAGTATTGTTTCTGTCTTGAAGTAAATCAGGTGTGACTGCACTACCAGCAAGAGGACACAACTCACTTCAGTGAGGATTCAAAGAAAAAACGATTTGTTAATGTTATGATGGAAAAAACGAAAATCAAATAGGTCTTGTGAACTTGACACGCACTACAAATTGCTGCCAATATACATTTAGAAAAACACTGCAGAATTCCTTGTAACGAAGGTCTAAAAATGTTTTGGGATCTTCGAAATTCAAATATGGAAGATGAGAGCACATAACCATAGCTATGACATGGAAACATGAGATCAAACTTTGACATAAATCAAAGTCTTACTTCATTCGATGCAACTGCTTCCTTATATGGTCAACTATAGCCAACATGTGTCCAGTGATAGCCCGCTATGCAATGCCAGGTACAGCTTTAATAGATATGGCTGGATGATGGCTTCATATAGCTTAAGAAAGCATGTGTAAAGGGGCTTCATTATAAGTTTGCTGTTCCAAAATTAAAGTGCTGGTAATACATTTTTGGTTTTTCCGAAAATATTCTGGACCGGCAAACTACAGTTTTGCTGGAGAGGTGGCCTGATTTACCCCCAGCTAAAAGCTGGAGGTATATCAGGCACCTCACCAACAAAAACCAGCCGGTATTACTGGCACCAGTATTACTGGGGCCGGTAATACAGGCATTCCCCCCATGAAGTCCTTACTTAACGAGAGCACTAGATTCGACACACTGAATGTAATGCATTAGCCAATTGCCCTGATGATGGATACGTTGTCCAAAATGCATTGGCATTTTTAGCATTTTTAGGGCATAGGACTCGTATTGTGTTTATTATTTAAATACAGCTGGTATTTGTACGAGTCAAGAGTTTCAGTGACGTTATTTAGAACAAAAAATCAATGGGAAATGCATGTATAGACATCAGAATTTAATGTGTTTCTAGCTGCTGAGCTAGACAAAGTGTGTCCAAACTGCACCGTAGCCCTACCAGCCTTGGTCCACATTGTTGGAATTACTTACCATTGCCAGCACCTGTAATACCGGCAGATAAGGTGCCAGCAACGGTAATACTGTTTGCGGGTTCCAGACTGTATTACTGCCAGGATACCGGCAAACATATAATGAGGCCCCTAGGCCTTTTTCTAACTTGCAAGTTGATTTGTATTTGTATTTGTTTTATTTGTAGTGCGCACCTTGCCCCAGGGCATCTGGGCGCATGTCTAAAGGCAGTTACAAGTTACAGCAAATAGATACAATATATATTTTACACATATTCGTATAACGAGGGAAGGAACAAATCTAAGTATACAGTATAAACAGTCTATGTATAATGAGCAGTTGGTAATGGGATTGACAGATGTAAGGATTATAGAGAGGAGGCTAAGGCATCCCGTTCATGTAGCCCCAATTTGGTTTTAGCTTTGAAGGAATACGGATTGTTTCTAAGAGCATTGGGTAGGGTGTTCCAGAGCTTAGCCGCGAGGAATGGGATACTCGACCCTCCAGCTGTCTGTAGCTTGAAACTGGGAATAGTCACTGTGTGGGCCTGGGCAGATCTTAGGGGTCTAGTTGCTGTATGTTGTGTGACGTGCGTGGATAAGTAAGCCGTGGCTGTGTTTTTCTGGGCTTTGTGGGTTAGAA
Source organism: Ambystoma mexicanum (assembly GCF_040938575.1). Classification (NCBI taxonomy): domain Eukaryota; kingdom Metazoa; phylum Chordata; class Amphibia; order Caudata; family Ambystomatidae; genus Ambystoma; species Ambystoma mexicanum. The sequence continues at coordinate 360,561,936 of NC_090930.1, read as the reverse complement.
CGAGTGCTTTGAGGGATATGCGATGAGTGATGGGTAGCCAATGCAAGTTGCGTCTAGTGTTGGATATGTGAGAGCGCCTAGGTACGTTGAGAGCTGCCCTTATGGTGTTGTTCTGCGTGCCCTGGAGTTTATCAATGTTTCTTTGACTAGTCCCTAGGTAGAGGGCTTTGCAATAATCGATTTTGGACATGATAAGGGTTCTGGCGAGAATCAGACAGTTCTCCATTGTCAAAAAGGGTTGACATGCTGTAATCAGTTTAAAAGTATAGGATGACGCTGAGACAACTGCATTGGTTTGTCGATTGAGGGACAGGGTGGAGTCTAGATATATTCCAAGTGTTTTAGTGACGTTAGAGACTTTGATATCGTTTGCGTCAATAATGAAGGATTTGTATTTGGGGTTGAAACCATGTATTGTAAGCTCCATGCAGAATATATAGTCCACATTCAGACTAGGGCATGTCAGATTCAGTATCATATGCTTGATACACAAAACCATGTCTTATTGCCCCAAGACATGCCAATATCTGCCTCCATGCCCATGTTCCCTCGCCACATGCATAGACATGTTTTCCTCAAAGCTTTCTTCCTGATATTGTGAAGAGGCCTGACAGGTCAATATATACCAGAATGCACACTGCCTCTCACAGTGCTGATTTCACGACACAGAATGCAATATGCCTTATTCATCTCTAGTAGTTTCAAATAAAATTCCACAGTCTCCTTCCTCTTCGCTATGTGAAGGCAGACTTCCCAAACATGGCTTTATGTCCCACGATAGACTTGCCGGACCCACACCAAAGTTTCCAACAGGTATCAGACAATACAGAAGAGCATACAATCAATTGCTTTTTCAGTATTTACTGACTCACTCACTACTGATGATTACACAGAGACATGTCCAGAAATCAACTCTGCCTCAGATCAACTCTGCCTTAGTCCGTGCAGAAAACCCAATAGAGCAGAATTCCCTCAGCTCCCTGAAAAAAGTGTCTCTACAAAACAGTACAATTCATATAACTCTCTCTAGCTTGCAGTGTGTACATCACCACACAATTAACATGCTGTTCTGTTCCTTATTCAGAACAGATGGGCCACCCCAAAAAATGCCAAAGGATGCACATTTGTCATTTACTTCTTGTAGAGTATATCATCATCACTACTTTGGCCTTTTCATTTAAAAACCATCAACGTTGAACAACATGCTGCCAGGTTCAGCAGTCTAAAACCAATCTAGTCATCATGACCTTCTTTAACCTTAAGTCATCCTGAAATGCACTGATGTGGAACGGTAGAAAGACCAGATTACATGGTTCAATATAGAAGTCCCAATATATCTTCATGTTCAACTAAAGCATTCGGTACCATACTGAACACTAGCTCACAAAGGGCTAACACATCTATAATGCACTCTATTACATGCCTATGCAAGACACAAGGCCTGTGTAAAGGTAGGTCTAAAACCTGATTAGCCAAAAATCAATCCAATGAACAACAACAATGGGTGGGTAGCAAGAAAAAACAAATGTGTATTACATGCAGTCTCAGCTGGGCATAATACAAATATCATTCAAATTGTCATCATTAAATGGCGATTTATATAGGAGTGTTTGACATACGGTTTTGACAATGTTTCAATACACATGTGAATTCCACTAGCCCCACCTGAACGATTCACTGGAGATCCATAGAGGTATACAATTTTTATGGATCAATGCAAATTACACTTTCTATGCAGAGCAGGGTCATTTCCGAAGGACCAAACTAAGGTTGTGCTTGTATTATCATACCTGGGGGGCCATGCAGCGAATTGGTCCATACACTTGTAGAAAGGCACAAACCTATTCTTTGTGAATTTCAGGACTTTCAAGTTGAATCAGAGAAATGATTGACATGAAAAGCACAAGCACAGGCAGTCGACAATTAACATTATCTCTATGGCAAGGGTCACAAAAGCTCTTGGCTTTCATTACCAACTTTAACAGATTAATTGTGGAAACTAACTGGCCAGAAGAAAAGCAAACATCTTTGTTCCATAGAGGTCTCTGTGGGAAATTAAAGGATATTTTGCTCAAGTCGTCTATTCCCCAATCCTCTGCCAAGAATGTATTGAACATTTGGTGCAGTTAGAACATTGTTTACAGGAGAGAAAGACAAGTTACTCTAGACCAGAACTGCATCCGATGTGTGTGCAGTCAAACGATAACACTCCCCGACACACAGGAGAAGCCACAACAGAACATATGCAGTTGGGTGGCATACAAGGTCCATTGACAAAAGAAGAAAGAAATCAGAGACGACAATTACAATTATGCCTCTAATGCTATAAATTGTGTCATTTTTTGCAGCATGCCCAGTCAAACACCAGCCATTAGGAGCAGTAGACTCTACCATCAAAGGATTGCAACATCAGTCGGAAAACTAAAATGCCTGAAAGGTGTTGAGCCCGATCTGTCGAGCACTCAAGGAGATCCACAGGTCTCATATTTTGCTATTCCGGTCATCTTGGTCAGTCCACGAGAGCCCCAAAAACTACATGCCTTGGAACCGTATCTGGATTGCAGTGTGGTTGCTAATTAGATGGACCACTATTTAGCTATCAGGATCGGCGTGCTTACCCAAAAGAAGGATGAAATAAAAAATGCAGTAGCCATGGATGGCATTTCCTTGTCTTCCGGTCCAGTATCAAGACATACTGGGACCCTAAGATTACTGTGTTAAGATGGACATTGAGAACATATTACCTTTGATCTCCTAGACGCTCCGTAGGTGCAAGTCATTCTGGGTCTACCATGGCTAGAGAATCACAACCCACTGGTAGATTGGAAGGCAAAGCAAATTATGTCTCCTGAAGACTGTTTACAGACATGCCACAATTGCCTGACCATCACACACCTGACTTCCATTACACTTCCCTAAACAAATGAAAGGTGCAGCACGAGAGCACACTTTGAGTGAGGCAAAACACATGAGGAAAAAGCAGTTTCGAGATGGCAGTTGAGCAAGAGAAGAAAGACGGCAAAACTGAAGGGGATCGCAAGGAGGGAAATTCCCTTGACCTTTTTGACAAGGAATTGTTACTTTCCAGAGACCTCAAGAATAGAAAGCATAAGGCCGTGCATAAGGCCGTGCAAGCTTGGCTGCGACCCCTTAGCTGCCATATCAGCTGCTTGAGTCAGGAAGAACTGGAACTCCCGGATTCATTGCCCCAGGCACCCTTGCGGCGCTAAGTCTGAGCGAGCAAAGGGCGTGACACTGAGGAACTACCTGCTGTTGTGCTGTGGCTGCTTGCTGTGGCTTTGCCAGTCAACTAACCTGCCAGCAGAGGACAGCTGTATTCAGCAAAGAGGGAAGCTTAAAGAGGAGCTACATGACGAAATGAAGTCGGCTCCGGTGGAAATGCCATCACCGGGTCTGAGAACCTGCCTGTAGGTAAAACAAAGATTTACCTCCCTTCCAGAAGTTGAGGGAAACCCTGACCATTCACTTAGAATGATGCAAAAGGATCCCCCTATGTTAAAACAGACACACTTACTTTTTAGTACGAAGAAGCGTAAGAACCTCTCGGTGGGGGCTTATATGACAATTGCAAAGAATCCATTGCTGCCTCTGGAAACTGAGGACAAATCTGATTCTGCCCCTAAGCTCCTTGATCCTCATAATGCCCTTACCATTCCAATCCTTGCAGAGACTACAAGCCAACCACCCATGGACCGTGGCATAACCCAGTCGGCGGAAGTTCGTCTGGACCATGGGAGCTCGGGAGATTAAGATGATTGCGATTAAGGGGAAAATGGCCTGACAGATTGCTCCATCCTCTTTAAAGGGCCCGAAAGCTGTTTGGGCCAAACAAGTTTGGAACTGTGTGAGTCTCTTGATAAAGCGCTAGACAGATCGAGACCAGAAATTGAGAAAGAGAAGCCAGAGCTGAGTGAAAAATCTAGAGCAAGCGAGGAAAATTAATCTATTGACTCCCTCCGTGGAGGGCAACACCTCCTTGATAAGAGGGAAGATGAGCAAGCCGGATGCCAAAATCTGGAAATGCTCTCCTCAATCAAGGGAATGAATGACTGTCCAATTAGTAATGTGATTGAAAGCACGTCAGGGGAGGAACCTAAGATACCCATTGATGGCCTCAACAGTGTAAAGGTACTCCTTAATCAAACCCCATGCGTATCTACAGCCTCGGAGCCCTTATGGGAAAATGCAGGTACTTGCGACTTGATTGAGCTAGGCCAGTTGGAAAAAGCCCTACAGGACTCTACTACTGCCGTGGGGAAAAAGCCCCAGCAAACAAGACTCACAGGTGTAGTACCAGTAGTTTTTGACATCTTCCAGCCATATATGGAAGATCACCGAAACCAAGGATACAAGGGCAGAGACTACCAAAAAATCCATCAAAACGAAGAACGGGCTACGGTTAATAAAAACCTAGGAGATAAAGGAAGCCACTACTCAAGCCCATTCAGAAAATGATTATGATGACCCCCATATGTGGGCGGAGTGACAATCAAGCCTGGATGCTTGCTCAGAGTACAAAAATGTCAGGAAGTATGAGACTACGAATATCCAAACTCGCCAGCAGCTAGCCAGAGCAGTTCAAGTCTAGCGAATAAAATCATGCAAGATTTAACGATCCTGACGGGGAAAAATTGAAAGAGAGAAAAGGAAAAGTTTCTCCTTCATAAATGAGAAGATGGCAGCATTAGACAAATAACAAGTTAAAGGGAGATCTTTTGATGATGAGGACCCTGTCATAATCCCGACTAAGCACCATGAGGAACAAACATCAACCAAAATGACTCAAACATCAGTTTTTGAAGATGAAAACCCACATCTAGTGGAACTATCTAAAGAGCCAATCTCAAAAATAATCAATGATGTTTGTAAAACTGAAAGAGTAAAGGACATAGAACACACTCAAAAAGTGATCAAGGCATCTTTAAATATCACTCGCCCTATTCTTAAAACTCTATCAGGTGATAAAGGACTCTGTTCAAGAAGTAACCAGCATCAATACACAAATCAAAGAGGCAAACCTGCAAATGGAATCTTCCCTGCAGAGATTGGACATACGAATGAATATGGAAGCAGAGAAAACACAACTCTGGCAAAACCGCCTCAGCGAATTAGCGAGAAGGAATGCTAATGATAAATCACTACTGATGGAGGCACACCTTGAGGACTGCAAATGGATGAGAAGCCTTTACAAATAGAAAAACGAGCTGGACCAGTTGGGAGATAACAAAAAAGCAAGAAAGGGTCCAATGAAATTGAAACAAGGTGAGGGTACTCACCCAAAACAAACAGGCCAACCTCTTGAAGATGTAATCCTGGTCTCTCCAGGAAAAAAGGTGGAGGATAGAGGTGAGCCGGCACCTAAACCGGATCAATCAAATTTTGCCATTTTTGCAGGTGGCACCTCCAACGGCCAGGACCCCCAGAAGGGAAAGGGGGTGCCAAAGAAAAAATAGAAAATGAAAAAAAAATCAAAGAATGATGTCCTAAAACGGAAAGTTAATGGTTCGAGAGCTTTCCTGAGGAATCTGAGAACACCGCCCAAAAGAGAAAGCATACAATGTGCAAAGAAGCCCAGAAGAGAATTGACAATGAGTGGGCTGGATACTCCAGACGACGACAGGGAAAAAGAAGCCAAAAATACTGTTGTAATAGATGAGGAAGAATGGGAAGAGTCGGAGCAATCCGCAGACCTAAGTGACCTCATTGAAATAATGGACAAAAACAGGGAAGAGGAAGAATTGGATAGCATCACTTTATCTGATTGGCAAAACATAGATAACTGGGAAACCGTTGATCCGGGAGCGCAACCAAAAGATCGAAAGATGCTGAAACCCCAAAGAGAGAATTTGACAAAGACCACCAAGAAGCTACAGAAAAAGGCAGACTCTTCACATAGAGGTCCGGTCCGTGAGGAAGAAAGAGAGTCGACTCATTTCAAAACCCTGGAACAAAAAAGGAAGGAGATTGACATTAAAGATAAGAATGCATGAAAGCAACAAGGAAAGCTACACCCAAAATCAAAAAGTAACAAAAGAGAAGGGGAGAATACTGAAGATAACCAAAGGCATGTCTCTCCTCCACAAAGTTCCAGAAAGCCCAGGTCACCTAATGGTTGCTATCTAAAACTAGAAACAACATCAAAAGACCCAAGAAGGGTGGTGTTAAATAGGAGTTATGTGATGACTCTCTGTAATCAAACTTCAGTCCAACGCACAATATCAACAGATGACATAAAAATTGTGGAATTCCCAAGAGAAAAGCGGATGGACCAAGTTATATTACATCTTACCTCCAATAAGATCAAGCAGAAACTGTGGCGGCCAGTGACATCCTCAAAAAAAAGGGTTTCCGATAAGAAACTCTGCAGGAAAACCTCAAGCCTGACAGTGAAAGAGCAACAACGAAGGAAGAAAAGGAACACAAGGAGGTGAGGAAAGTATATAACATGGAAAAAGTTATCAACAAGGAGTGTAGTGAAAAACCAGACCAATACCAGTAGATGATACAAAAAAGAACTTAAGAGTAATTGCAAAAGAAGACCTAAAAACCGAAAGGGAAAACATAGCCACAATAAAAAAAGGTGCAGAGAAACTGAAAACCCTGAGGTTTACTGTGGATAATTCAGGGAACCTGAGTAGGGGTAAAATAAACCCGAATGAAGTGAAAAAGAAGTCCAATGACTGGACATGGATGGCTAGCAATTTAAACACAAAGAAGAAACAATAGATTGATGAAGAGTCCCAAAGACTTGTCTACTGTGCCTCATGGAACACCAGAGGCTTTAAACATCTGTTTTCTAAAGACAGTAGCTTCTTGGGCAAATATGACCTCATCTCTATTCAGGAATCCTGGCTGCGTGAGCCACCAGTGTGTGAGGGATATGAAGTGTATATAAACCCGGCCAGAAAGGGACCAAAAGGGAGACCATTTGCGGGCCTTATAATTCTAAACAAATTAGATAGCCCCCTACAAGTGCTGGAACACTACATCCCAAACCCCTACGTGCAAATATTGAAAAGAGCATTAATATCCGAGGAGAAAGAAGAGCCAGTAAAGATGCTATTGATCAACACCTATTGCAGTGAAAATATGCCGAAGCTGGAGGGCTACCTAAAAGCAATTATGAATGCCATCGATAAATCAATGACGGAGGAAAAAGATCAGTTGATACTCCTTAGTGGGGACATAAACATTAAACTGCTGGACAAGGAGGGTAAGATCAAAAAGACAGATCATCTAGTAGGGAAAGAACAAAAATGGATGGAGGAAATGCGAATCTGTGACATAATGATGCTAAATAGCCAGACGAGAGGAGACCTGATTGATGCTAATACATGGCACTATGGAAAATCGGGAGTTTGTCTGGATTATTGCTTCGTAGGAGGTAAAACTCTTGCATGGATAAATTCATTCACAATAAAGAAGCAAGCAAACAGCGACCATAGCCTACTGCAAACAGAACTCGCCTGGAAAACAAGATCAATTCCAGGGAGAAAAAGAATGATGGAAACAGAGGTGTCTTAGGGAAGAAACCGATTGAGGCTAAAAAAACAGGTAATACCGAAGCTGGTGCAAGACTATAACGAGGCCATTGGGAACGGGGAAGATGTGGTTGAATATAAATGGCTGCTTGAAGCCTTTGAGGTCAAGTACGATCCTAACAAAGTGAAAATAATTGAAAAGAAACATGCTTATGATGATCTTTTAGCGGCCAGAAGGAAACAATACAGAGTTGATCTTACACGTATAAAAAAGGCTAACTCCAATGAAAAATATGATCTACGGAGGAAGTGTCGGCAAACATACAAAAACTGGCTATGCACCACTCGCTTTCTGAGAGCACAAAGAGATGCGGAGAAAATTCCAGCTGCAGCATCAACAAACAACACAAGAAGCACGTGGGACATAATTAACAACAGAGACCTTAACCAATCTGCAATAGGTGTAAACCAAGTCTCGGAGGAAAATTGGTTTAACCATTATACCCTATTGTATGATGGGAAAAACAAGAATAAGGCTCCAGAGAAGATGTCCGATGAAACTCCCTGGGCTCTGGAATTTGACAGAGACGACATCGTAATGTTGATTAAAAAACTTAGCGCCTCCAGGGCAGCGGGCCTAGATGGCATCTCAAACAAGATGCTTAAAGATAGCTGCGAAGACTGGTCGGACTTAATATATGCACTGTTCCAACAAATAAAACAAGCATGGAAAATTCCCTCTTTGTGGAAAGAGGCATGCATCATGCCAATCTATAAAAAAGGGGACAGAGGAAACCCCAGAATGACAGGCTGATGGCGTTGCTGGATTCAATTGGCAAACTATTTGCGTCCATCCTGTTAAGGGACTTGAAAAAATGGGCGACACAGGCGAAAATCCTGGACGAAAGACAAACTGCTTTCATCAGCGGAGTAGGAACTGCCTTAAATCTGTTCCTGATCAATAAGATGAAAGCAAAGGCCCTGGAAGAAAAAAAAAACGACCTACTTAGCCTTTATTGATCTCGAACAGGCGTTACACGGGATAAACCGGGAGCGCTTGTGGCACAAAATGAAGACCTGGGGATGCCTGATAGATCTTCTAGAAGCTATCCAAGCCTTGTACACTGGCACCACGAGACAGATCCAAACTACAGCCAATGGAGGGCTATCTAGAAAGATCGAAACCTCCCGTGGAATTAAACAGGGATGCGCCTTAGCTCCCTTTCTATTTGTCATATACATGGCAGATATGAAGAACATGCAAGCCCAGACCTGTGCCTTTCCCCCAAAGGTTAATGGGACTGAAATGCTGTGGATGTTGTATGCAGATGATGCTGTATTTGTCGACCAAACGCCCATAGGACTTCAGCGATGGATAGAGGCCTTTAACAACTACCTAAAAGAAAATGACATGAAAATAAACATCAAGAAGTCCATGGTACTAATAATGAGGTCCTGTTGAGGAATAAAAATGGCAGGGAAACATCACGACTGGTCACTAGAGAAGGAAAAACTGGAGGTGGTGGACACAACATTATATCTTGGGATAAGGATAAATAAAAACTGTAATGAAGATGGGCACTACGCATTGATCCGAGAAAAGCTAACGACGTTGACCAATCAAGGGCTACTTATACACCGAAGGTATAGAAAGTTCTCTTTAACGCACATATCAACTTTTTATAAACAAAAGGTGGTGGCCGTAATTACTTATGGAGCGGAGCCCCTGCTAGCCCTCCGCTGGGAAGTTTGGAATCTGTGTGAGTCTTACTTTTGGCGGAAGATCTTACACCTCCCGAATTTGCTGCCAATTGAGCTCATAAGAACGGAATTAAGGCTCCAATCCGTGGTATCAATTGTACTGTGGAAAACTTTATCTCTTTACAGAAAGTGTATCCTTGATAAACCACCTCAACCGTTCGAAATACTAGCACAGACAGGGAAAATAAATGGAGACACGATATTCGAACATTGGAAAACGAATTGTAGGGATATCTTGGAAGAGTTCAGCATCTCTGAAGATACTTTGAAATTTAATCCAGATAAGGCCAAAAATACCATCCAAGAAAAGGACTGGGAGGAAGCTCAGGCGATTAGACTGATAAGAAACCAGTGCCATAACATCAACAGGGAACGAAAAGCTTTAAACATGCTCCCACCGTACCTGATGAAATTCCCATCAAGCCACTACAGAGACCTGCTGCTGAGATGCAGACTTAACATCTGGAACTCTAGAGAGGTAAAATGGAGAAGAAAGCTAATGGAAAAATCAAAAGCGTATTGTAGCTTCTGTAAAAACAAAGAACCCCAAGAATCCATTAGACATGTGATGCTAGCCTGCCCGGCCTTGACATCGAAACGTCAGGTAGCCATGGGAAGCTATACTATCAACATCTCCTCTGTGATGGAGGAGGAATATTGGGATAGATTATTGACAGTTGAAAAGGTTGGCAGAACATTAGATGGTCTAAAATGTGTGGACCCACAGCATCCCGTCTCTTAAAACTGGCATTGGAAAGATCATTGAATATCAATAAACAATGGACATTTACTTGATTTGATGTAATTGAAGATGGAGAAATGTTAAAGGTTTAATCTGTTTAACCAATAAAACATAAAAATAAAAATAAAAAATAAGACCAGACAACCAGTTTGAAGAATCCAGCATTGTGTGTCGGAGATACCCGGGACCCTCCCACGTCAATAATCAAGGTGGGGAGCATCAACAGCTGCTGCAGTACCATCCTGGGCTCCAAGACAACGCAGTTTCAGTGAAGCCAACACAGCCAGTGAGTTGGGGAGACCGATAAAAGACTGGTTTGTGTTGAAGCCAAGGTTGCAAGCAGCAACTTTGTATGGTGAGCACTGGAACAAACATTGTTAAACCACGTGTTATAAAAGACGCAAGTGAAGTTGAACTGATGATGAGTGATTGAACTTTAAAGCATGCTACAATACCTTTGACAGAGTGGTCCAGCACCACATGGGTGCTCAATTAAAGATCTCTGGAACGTATCTAGCTAAGAACTGACAAACGTAGATACATTTGGTCCAGGCCTGGCAGAGGGAGGCCAATTGAAAGAGAATGAATAAATGGGAATCAAAGTGGTCCTGCGACGGGTCAAGCAACGAAAGTTTCCAATTTTGTCATGTTGCACTAAACCCAATTGAAGTTCAATAAACACTGTAGAACTGTGATCACTTGTGTCTGTCTTACTGTTTGATACCATGCCTTTCTTACATATTGTGTCAGCAGTGGGATATGATTTGATTGACACACACTGAGAATAAATGCTGATAATCGTTGTACCACCAGAAGTCGAAAATAGAATTGTTGATCTCCTGGCTTGACGTCCCAACTGGTCAACAAGATTTATTCTTCAAAACTCAGCTGGTATTAGATGCCCTTCCACTTTCACACATCCAAAAGTGGGATTAAATGATTTTAAAAGTGCAACCCACACACATCTTCATTAGACCCAGTGCAAAACCACTTTGGTCCCTGGTCCATCACATTTAGCAATCAACCAATCTAGATCTTCCCGTCTGTCAGAATCAGACTTGGAGGAATCAGATGACTTTGAAACCCTATCAGAGGGGTTGAGACATGTTTTTTTTTTCTGATTCTGAATTTGCAGCAGAAGGAATACTTACCCACTGGAAGACAAGGCCGATCTGACAGCCATCATAGCCCAACTGGCATCCCATCAGATTCAGGCTGAAGCTCTCCTTCAAGAGAATTTATCGAAATTGGTTGAGTTACATGCAAGACCCCTACTACCTCAAGGAATACTACAACCATACCAAGAGGGTGAAGACCTAGGGAATGTCTTTTTGAATTTCGAGCTGTTAGCCAAGTAATTAGGATGGGAAGAAAATCTAAAAATCTAAACACATTTTATTTAGGGCCTCTGCTGTAAACTGAGCTACAGACCACCTACCAGCTTCATATCTAAAAAATAGGGGCTTCTAAAAATGGTAGGGAAAACCTGTAACTTTTGTTGGCAAAAACTAAGGGCCATTAGACTCAACCCCAGGGAAACCCCCCTTAAATTAGGAGAACAAATACAAAATACAGTTCTCCTCTGGATTAACATCAAAACAATGGAACAATTGGTACAAATGATTACTGTAGAGCAATTCATCAATTATTTGCCACCCTTTTTGCAAAAGGACTCGACTCGCCCTAAACATGGCTATAGATACTGCCCAAAATCATTTGGACGCAGTCTAACACTTCCACTCGGTACAATGAAGTGAGGAGCGGAAGGATCACAAGCTCACTTACCGCTCCCAAACCCAGGTACTAGATAGAGGGGGAGGATCCTATAAGTCCAAGGGATGGATACCAAAAGAAAGAATGGAAGTTAAAAGAACTGACCCAAGTGGTAGAAAGGAAAGTAAACGACAAGAGCCTAAAGGAAGCAAACCCTCTCCTCCTATCATAGACTGTGAATTATGTGTGAGGTTAGGATAGCCCTCTTGTCTAAGGCTTCGGGCCTTGAGGTCTGTGTCACCCATGGGATAGCTCTACTGTTTGGTGCTTGATACTGAGATGTGTGTCACCAGTGGCAAATCTTTGCTTTCGAAGGACTGAGATATAAGGCCTGTGTATCCCAATACACAGCTCCCACCTGAGACAGGTATGTGTTCCTCGATGGATAGCTCTGCTGTATTGTACTTGAGACTAAGAGCTCTGTATGCCCTCAGGCAAAGCCCTACTGTCTAAGACATGTGTCTATAGTTCCCGTGTGACCCAAAGGACAACACGTTTGTCTGCAGTTTATTGCTAAGGTAGTTTGATGCAGTCTGTATTCTGTATAGCCAGCACACAGTAAGGTGTAACTCTACTCTCTATAGCGAGTGTACTGATTTTCTATATTGGAATTTTACCATAAATATATGTTATCACCCCAGCACTCGATGTTAGCCCATTTAGAAACTAGAACTATGTTTCTGCTGGGGTGACGGAATTATCTGGGTTCTGTTCATGCATCGGAACCTATCTGGGCCCTTAACAGACCATTTACGTTATTTACAGGACCATTTCACATTATTAGGCTGCAAAGTATGCTCTATAATTTTTATCATCGCATTAGGCTTGATGGCTAGATCTGGCCCACTTGAAACAAAATGAGCCCCACTTGCAAATGGCACTATTTCACTGCCCCCCATACAAACAGCACTATCCTTCACCCCTCACAGCAGACACCCCTAGGTACTACTGACCCCGTCCAAGGGGCTACGTAGTGGTTTTTACCTGGGATCATGTGCAGGACTGAGGAGAGAGAGGACACCCTTAAAGTGTGAGGTGGTGAGTGTGATACGCAGTAGGCAATTCATTGTCAGGCAGAACCGATATGGGCTGCATTGCAGAGGACGAAATTGGCCCTGTGAAAAACCTGAGGGTGTTTCACTACTCAAGCCCCGGGGTTCTCTTATTCAGGTGGCCAGGGAAGGGCCATCACTATTGGATCCAGACCCTGGGGTTGGAAAAGTGAGGGAGGGTCACCTGAGTAGGGGGTCCTTGGGGAGTGGAGAAGAAACACCAGAAGACGAGACATGGTAACCCCCATTTCCTGATAATTGCTTACGCCATATTCCCTCTACTTTTATACTTTTATGGGATACTAAAACTCCCATAATTCCCCTACTTTCTGTTTCAACCCAACTACTATGCGAGGAATAGGACAACTGAGATTAGGAAGATTACCCCGAGTAATATAAAATGGCCCTGTCCCGGTAATGAGGCCAGGCTGGCTCAGGCACTCAGTCTTAATCACACACACCTGAAACACATTGATGACTACCCAGAGTTTAAGAGGTGGAGCCTAGAGACACACAGTGAGCAAGTTGGTGCCTGAGAAGGCACACGAGTTGGAGCTTGAACAGGCAGCTGAACTGGGATGCCTAGGTTCACCCAAAATCTGTCAGCAGAGAACGAAGCGCTGAGACGCTGAGGGCCTGTGAGAGGAAAAGGCTGCTGAAAGTGTAGCAAGGGAGCCTTGTCTCCCAGGAGCCATAAGGGGGTTGTTCAAGGAAACAAACTCCAAAGAGAAAGCCTGGTACAGGCGCTCGTTCCCCCGGGCATGCGAGAAGACCCGGGAATATTGGAGGGGCAGCGGAGAAGACCCTGACCTCAACACGCATCTAGCAATAAAGAGAAACACAGCCGGTGAATTCCAAGCAGAAGGGATCCCTGTTTGTGAAAGGCGCATGGTGCAAATGAAATACAATATTGCAAAGTGAGGACAAGTGTTTGGTGAGAGACGCAATGAAGATGAAAGCTTCAATTGTCCATTGTTGAAAGAGTGTGATGATAAACAAAGTGACTGCGAGGCCACATGTATGTTTACACGAGTAAAGAGAGACTTTTTCAGATTGTAAATGAAAGTGAAATAAGAACTGTTATATTTGTGGAATTAAGAACAGGGTCTGGGACCCATAATGAGATTTAAGAAGGGGCTGGGACTCGTAATGAGAATTAAGAAGAGGATCTTGACTTACGAAGTGAAGATTGTGAAAGCCAGTGCTGAGGGCACGACCAAGTATAAATTGTGAAAGATAGAGCCAGGGGTACGACGAAGTGAAGATTGTCAAAGACAGTGCCACAGGCACGACCAAGTGCAATGTTTACGAGGAGCACAAACTGTACAGACATCCTTAGCAACAGAGTGGTCCCGCACAGGGCTGAGGAAGACACTGTGCATTTGTGAATGTCTCTGTTACTGTGCTAGGAAGTAATGAGGTTCCAAGGCCACGATTGTTTAAAGCCTCACTGGCAGAGTGGTCCCACACAGGTCTAGCGAATACTGTGCATTTGCAAAAGTTTCTGTCACGTGAACCACTGAAGGATTGTTGAACTGTTGGGGAAGGGAACCCCAGTGTGAAACCAGTATTGAACTGTTGGGGAAGGGAAGCCCATTGTGAACCTTTTTTGTTGATGCCCAAACAGGTGAAGGAAGCCTGTGAAAACTGTGTTTTGAGAAATTGATGCCGAAGCAGGCAAGGGAAGCCTGCACAAACTGTATACTGATGAACTGTATGATTTCTGAGCCACGCAAGGGAATCCTGGAAAAACTGTGTCTCATTGTGCCGAAAAATCTTGGGGAAGGGAGTGTCATTTAACTCCATTGCAATCCTGATATTATTTGACTCACTCTTTTGTTTTGATCTACCCTGTACACATTACCATTGTAGAATTACTTGACTGCAATATTAGGTTTCACACAGACACCTTTATTATTTTGACAGACTGACTTTGACATCCCTTAGTTTAATTTGATGGTCGACAATACTCCCATTATAGAAGTAGGAAATCTCCAACCCCTGTTAAAGTTAAATAAAGGTTTTAAAAACTGTTCATGTGTGTCTGTGTAGGCCTTCTAAATCCATGCCTACCTCACAGCCCCTTACTGCTGATTTGTGTCTGCCCAATGCAATGCATGTTCAATGCAATGTCCGATCAGTGCCCCTCCTGTTCGTGTCTTCCTAGTGCCGACCCCGATGTCTCAGTCTATTGAATGCTTGTGGTGTCTGACCACTGTGGACGCCACTCATTCTGCACGTGGCATTGGTTGGGGAATTGTGGTGCATGGTCAGTCCAGAGCTGTTCCTGATTAGTCAGTTATCACCTGCTCCCACGCTGTGGTCATCAGTCATGCTTCACTGGGAAGTACTGTCTCTGCACATTCCATCTGTGAAAGCAGGGATTCCAGAGATGAAAGAGGCTATTGAGATGAACTGGGATTGGGCAGGGAAGAGGGGCTCCCATTTTCTTCACCAGTTACAGCTCATGCACCAAACATTTGTGGTATCCAGCTTTACCTGCACATAGAGGTCCAAACTCACAATGACCAGCAGAGCAAAGGCACACACATTGCTGCAGCCTCTCACAAAGTGGCACGTCTCAGCACTTAACACATGGGCCCACAACATTACTCAAATATGCAGGGATATTTACTGAAACATACGTACATCTAGGCGATGAGCTGCCATATAGCTGCATCACAGATACCATGCTGGGGGTGCCGCCAGGTCTATTAGGTCCATTTATGGCAGTGCTGTGCTGGGTTGGGGTGTCCTATGCCAATCAGCCCAGGGTGGCATCGGGGTGGCATCAGCAAATAAAGGTGAGTTCATGGCATGTACCAGCTGCACAATAGATTATGGGGAATGGGTAATACCATGGTGAGATTGCCAAATGAAGTTGAAGGTGTGAATAAGATATACAAATTGGAGTATTTTTCGGATTACCATTGACAGACAGTTTGATCTTGGGCAAGGCACAATATCGTGCCTGGTTTGCTCAAATGTGGTTGTAGCTGCACAGCTGTCATGGCTGATTAACTGGTGAAGGAGCAGCCTGGCCTGTTGCTAGAGGGACTGTGGCCTGTGTTGACAGCTCGTACCCTGTCAAACCCTAGCAGTAGTCTAACAAGAAATGTGCCTGTCTTGTGTGTCCGAAGTGTCATCCTAACGGATGTGCTTCTCATGCGACCTAATGTGCCTGCACTAGGCTGTAGATGGCCACTATTATAGAAGTGTTTGCTTAGGGGTTGTGGTTTTATTTTGTCTTATTATGTTATGTTATGTACACTTATATAGCGTGAACATACACTAGGGCATCATGGCGCTAAACGAAGGACTGAAAAATAGAAGCAAAGAACGACAGGGAGATGAATCAGGCAGAGAGCAGGAACGTTTTTACAGTGTTCTGAAATGACAGATGATCATGGACGCTGGAAAGAAAAGAGGTAGAGAGTTCCACAACTGAGCTGCGGAGACTGAGAAGGACAAAACTCCCATGCGGGGCGCTTGAACCGGGGTACAGAAATTCACAGTGCAGCAGCAGAAAGGAGTGGCCATATGGGAAAATAACGGGTGAATGTATTCTGCAGGGACTCGGGACAGTCTTATATATGGCACAAAGTACAATGGAGAGTGCCTTAAATTTGACACAATTAGGTACCGTCAGCCAACGCAGTGAATTAAGAATGGTAGGGACAAAGGCAAGGTGAGAGGCCCCAGTGGCCAATCGAGCTGCAGAATGTTGAAGGATTTGCAGGCAGAGAAGGAGATAGCTAGGTTGGGCAAGATTAATTGAATTACAGTAAGCTAACGAGCCAGAAATCAAGGATGAGACAACTAGAGGACAGACTGTAGGTGGAAGAAAGGGAAGCACTTTCTGCAAACGCCACAACTGAAAATTAACGGTTTGACAGACTGTACTAACCTGGGCCAGCAAGGAAAGAGAAGATGAAAGCTTAACTCCCAGGTTTTTAATCACAGTGGAAGGTGGTCGTAGGGGCCTAAGCTCAGCAGGCTGAAAAGCTGTTGACCTTGGGGAGGCATCGCGAGGGGCACTAACAACAAGGACCTGTGTCTTATCGCTGTTGGGTTGGAGCCAGTTGTTACCAATCCAGAGAGGAATTGTGGACAGGCAGAAGCAACAACGCTCGGCCATAGAAGGCGAGCCAAAGCAAGCCGCATCAAGATTTGGGTGTTGTCAGCATAAGAATAACACCTAATACCAAAAGAATGAATAAAGTTGATTAGAGTCTTTATATATACATTAAAGAGGAGGGGAGAGATGCCAGAGCCCTGGGGTACACCACAGATAAGGAGAAGGGAAAGTGAGGTAAAGGGAGAGAGGAAAATAGGTTGAGATCGATGCAAAAGAAAGGAAAGAACCCAATCCAGGCCCCAGGCCAGAGACACCCATCAATGACAGTCTCTGAATCAGGATAGCATGATCATGGTATGAGATGCGGTTGGGAGATCCAAGAGAATCAGGGCTCTAATACCACCCTGATCCATGATCTGCACAAGGCTGTCAACGACAGAAACCAATACTGATTCAGTGCCCCAACCAGGTCTGAACCTTGACTGGAAAGGATCTATAAATTGGGAATCCTCTAGAAATGAGTGGAGCAGGGGTATGACAAATGTTTCCAACAATTTCATAGGGGAACAGAGGAGAGAAATCGGGTCAAAGTTGGAGGAAATTGAGTGATCCAAGCTGAGATTTCTAAGAAGAGGAATAGGAATAACCAATTTGTGCTTAAGTGCAGGGAGGATGAGATTATTAGAAAAAGACAGGTTAACAGCTGATGACAATGAGGTTGCAATGTGTGGAATTACGTCTTTCAGTTTGTAAGGGGAATGGGGTCCACTGTGGAGATGGATTTCAAATACAGAGTTGCAGAGATGATATCAGTATCAGCAAAGACTGGAAAGTAAGACCAGAAGTGAAGCAAGGGCTCGGGAGTGGGGATGACAGCAGAGGCAGTGAGCAGGGTCAGAGAACAGAAGATCATATGTCTGATGGTGGCAATTATATTGTGAAAGAAGGTGGACAGGGATGTGCACACATTCTGAGTGGGGATCACCCTGTTTGTTGAGGGTAGGGAAGAGAGAGCTTGAATGAGCTTTAAGAGGTCTTTAGGGGAATTCACTGCTGATTCAATAAGAGAAGAATAGTGTGTGCATTTTGCTTTAGTGGTGGCCAATTGATAGGCTGCAGTAGCCCTGTGAAGTGCCAGCCAAGCTAGCAGACAGTAGTCAATCTGCCACTTTCACTCTGCCTGTCTATGAAAAAAGTGAAGGCCTGCAAGCCCATCAGATAACTGTGGCTCAGAGGGTCGCCTTGAGATTTAGAGGCTTTACAAGGATCCAGGTGGTCTGCTGCTGTGAGAAGAGCCACTGAAAGGGCCACAAGATCAGTCTAAATGCCAGAAGGCAAAGAATCGCTGTTGCCCATGCAATGCTGGCATTAGATATAGTGTGCCAGTGCCAGGAAGGGAAAAATGGCAGAACAGGTGCTGCAGAAGCTGAGCAGACGTTAATAGAAAAGGGTATGATTAGATGGTCAGAACTTGTGACAGGAACACAAGGGCAGACAGTGACCAGGGAGAAGGGAGCTAATATGAGATCCAGAGTGTTACCCTGAGAATGGCTTGTGCCCATAACCAGCTGAGGAATGTTCAAGTCTGCCAGGGAAGACATCAGGCAGTTGACTTGTAGGTCTTTACTCTTATTGGTCTTGAAGCACCACTCTTCAGGCTCTGGTTCTTGTGTGGGCATATGCCTGTGGTCCCCCTTGAGCTTGAAGTGCTTGTCTCCAGGCTGTGGTTCCTGATTTCCTTTGTGCTTGAAGTGCCTTCATCCTTATTGCATTGCATTTGTAATGGCAAAGCCAAAAGGAGCATTTTATGTGGGGCTGCTGTCATAGTGGCAGAGCCAACTTGGACATGTTTTCTTATAGTTTCATTACTAGCATTAAAGCCAGCTTGAGTATGTTTTTATATGGGAACAGCACATATTCGTGCAGCCAGCATTGACTACACACAACTGCTAGTGCGGAATGTGGACTTGTGGCAGGCCTTAGGGGGAAACAAATTAAGGTATCTCTCTCTATCTGCTTTCCTTGCCACACTCAACATGTGAGAGCTGTCTAACAAATAAAAATGCTTCAGAAATCTTCCAACAACTGTAAATACATATAACCTGCTACAATCTTTTTGTCTTTTTTTGCATATCTAGACAGGGGATGGCTGTAGATTTGCTTGGTCCTTGCTCAGTTTCTAAGGGTTACATTTGTTGTCACACCATCTTTCATTTCATACAACAGCTACATGTATTTTCTTTCCATTGTAAGGCATCATTTGGCATTTAAGGTCTGCTTACATTGACACTTTGAGGAAAAATTGGCCCATACACAATGATATTAATGCAACATATGGTGATCCATTCTTGTCTGAAATGTATATCATATTACAGTGATATTGTTACCATATTTGTCTTAGTGTACTGCTGTGTGATGCCACTTTCTGTTTTGTCAAGGGGTAAAAGATTGTGTGCTATCACTCCCTGTGATTTCACTTGGGGTGTAGTCAAATGACATCACGTCCTGTGATGTCATCAGAGGTGAAGGGTCGTGTGATGTTACTTCCACTACTGGAGGCATTTTGGTGAAATGACGTCCCTGGTGGGTTGGGGAGCCCAGGAGACTCAAAGGAGCCCGTGAAATTTACAAAGATAACCGCAGCATTTTAAAATACAACAACGTTGTATTTATGTTTGTGGTGGCTTCAGCTTTGTGTCTCCTGGGCTCCTCTGGGTCGGGGAAGCCCAGGAGACTCAAATTGAAAGCTGCTGCAGACATAAATACAACTCAGTTGTATTTCTAAATGCTGCGGTTTTCTTTTCACTGTTTCGTGGGCTCCGAGACTTAGAAATAAAACTGCAGCATTTTTAAATACAACAACGTTGTATTTATATTTGCGGTGGTTTCAGCTTTGAGTCTCCTGGGCTCCCCTGAGTTGGGGGAGCCCAGGAGACTCAAAGTGATAGCCGCACATAAGAAGCATATTCTTTGAATGAAATTCTGCATGAAGACAATATTTTCCATATTCCCATCACTTTTGCAAAATGAAAAATACATTGCAAATAGATATTGCACTGATGCAAATATTATGACCCATAAAAACCATGGCCTATTTATATTTAGACTGACAGTAAAATGTGTCACTATGGATAAGGCAGCTTTAAATAAATTCAGATTGTGATGGCAAAGAGAAATAAATGGCTTTTAAAAAAGGTAGATATATTCACAATTCGCAAAACATGCCCATAATGGCTATACCTTTTAACACAGGCCTTTTAAAATCAACAGCTCTCACAGAAATGTTCGATTGGACTTCAATTGACTAAATTAGATTTGTATTTTGAGCATGGTCGAAGTGTACGAAAAGAAGTGGTGCGACTATGTTCCTTGTTGGTGTGCCCCACTCCCTACAAACTCCATCATCATGCCCCTCCCATGCACAGTACAAACCTCAAACCTGAGTCACACCTTTCCTCCATTCAACCCCACCCCTGCTTAAAGGCTGAAAGAACCACAGTGAATGAAAATGCAAAATGCATTTAAAACTACTACTATTACCTTTATTCATTGTCCCCTACAGCATGCACCTTTACATATCCTAAGCTTTCAAATCACACACCATGCGCACCTCTGAAGGAGTACGCTAAAGATTAAAGCCACCACTCTGCTCCTACCGACCCATTAACTGTACGTACAGCCGTGCCTGCAGTATTTTCATGTTAAGTTGCTTAAATGCAAAAGAATCATTCAGATTACTGCAGGAGAAGGGCTATGATGGGGCTTAGAAATGGGATTTGTCCCAAGCAGGCCACTGAATAATAGCAACCCAAGAGCTCTATGGTAGCTCACTGTGATGTGAAGCTGGAGTTGATCCCAGTTCCAATATCCAGTAAGGTGAAAGGAAAAGCAAACGTATTACTTAAGGGAGCATTCTACCTCTGGCAGAGTCTTCTTGGACGAAGTGTACGTTTCAACTTCTTCCTACATTTTTATTTCACAATAAAACCATTCCGAAACAATTTCTTTATACAATCCAAGTACAAGAATGGTAAAACGTTAAAAAAAAGCAAAGGAGCAGCAACCGATCCTGCCCACTTCGAACATTGATTTTGAGTACAAAAATAAAACACAGCTGCTCCATAGAACTTAACAAAGGCTAGCCCCTAGGGTATTTGGAGAAAAACATGCGTGTGGAATTTGAAGAATAGAGCAGTAGAGACTTGCCAAAGAAGGATCGCATTGTAGGTACCAGCAGCAGGTGGCATTCTGCAGACAGTATATGATGCAGAATGTACTGCCTGCGCAGAAACCATTAAAGATTAAAACAAGGTAAGCAAATCATGAAAGATAAACAACATTCCAGCCGTAAAAAGTTCTGAAAACTATATAGCGTTTCTGTTTGTATGCAATTCACATGCACACCCGTCTTCTTTTTAGGTTAGGAGAGTTACCCTGCACATTGCTTAAGTGATTGGTATGTAATGTGTTTTATGTGATTTATGGAGATTGACACCTCTGTTTGCACCTTATTCACAGATAATCACTAGATAGAAATGTGAACAACAGAATGATTTATTGAAAACTCTGCCACTGCATCAGTTGGAGAGAAAACAATCACTGTAAGTACAAAATAGTATTGTTTCTGTCTTGAAGTAAATCAAGTGCGACTGCTATACCAACAAGAGGGCACACCTCACTTTAGTAAGGATTAAAACAAAACAAAATGTATTTTTTTCTGTTTTATTATTGCATGAATCAACCGCAAATCTTCTCAAATAAGGTTATTTTCTTAAGTTGGTGCAATATTATTCTCTCCATACCAGAAAGTTTAAACATTTCCTCCAACCAAACCATAAAGTATGTCTTAATGTTGTGATACAAAAAAACAAAAATCAAATAGGTCATGAACATATGACACGCAATACAAATTGCTTCCAATATACATTTAGATAAACGCTGGAGAATTCCTTTTGAAACTATAACTGTAAAGAAGACGGAAAATATTTATTTTTGAAATCTTTTCAATCATATGTCAAAAATGGAAGATGAGAGAAAATAACCATAGCTATGCGATGGAACCATTATATAAAACTTTGAAATAAGTCAAAGTCTTACTTCATTAGATGCCACTGCTTCTTTATATGGTCAACTATAGTCAACATGTGTCCAGTGGTAGCATGCTATGCAATGCCAGGTACAGCTTTAATAAATATGGCTGGATGCAGGTTTCATATAGCTTAAGAAAGCACGTGTCAGGGCCTTTTCCTATCTAGCAAGATGAAACCATATATTGTAAGATCCAGGCAGTATATATAGTCCACATTCAGACTTATGCATCTCAGATTCAATATCAAATGCTAGATACACAGAACCATGTCTGATTGCCCAAATACATGCCAGCATTTGCTTCCATGTCTTTGTTCCCTCGCCACATGTTTGAATTCCTGCCCCCTCAATCAATATCAATCGGCCTCACTGGATATATCCAAGAGAATTCAGTGTGCATCTTCAGTACACATGGCCACACTTACACGTCTCCCACAATGTATTAATCCTGACATGAGGCCTGCCAGGTCAATAGATCCCAGAATACACACTGCATCTCACAGTGCTGATTACATAACAAAGAATTGAATATGACTGATCTCAAGTCCATTAGCAAAAGTATGCTTGCTGTTCAATTGCTCATCTTACGCACGTGCTATTGCGGGTGTCGGAAGCGGGCGTTGTTTGTCAGTGTGATTTCGAAAAGTTACATTACGGTTTAACGCTCAAGTGGTCCTTTCTTCAAGCTTTTGCCAGAGGCTCTCGCCACTCGCTGCTCTTGGAGTTTGCTCTTGGAGACCGCAGAGAACACATAGAACACTGCAGAGAGCCTAGTGGCGGTGGTAGCAGCTGCAAGCCACAGGTTTTGCCAAGTTTTGAAGTTTTTGAAGACGCAGAGTAGAGAGAAGCTCTGCGAGCCTGGCGTGATCCAGCGAAGCCTTAGAAGAGCCTGTGAATATCGCGGGCACATTTCTTCATAACATCTGGTCACTAATGAATACATCTCTGCACCAAGGTAATACAAAACAGGCATAGCTCCCTGCAGTTCCTGTAGTCCCTGTAGCCCCTGCAGTCCGGTGAAGCCAAGTGAGTGTGCAATATATGGCTGAGGTAAACGCTTATTTGACTGAGCATGTCGCGCTCATACAAAGGAGTGCAGCCCTGGGGGATGATTTGAAAGCGCCTGAAATCTATGAGTTAGCTAACTTTGTAAATTCAAC
The DNA here is from genome assembly GCF_040938575.1 of Ambystoma mexicanum. Taxonomy (NCBI): domain Eukaryota; kingdom Metazoa; phylum Chordata; class Amphibia; order Caudata; family Ambystomatidae; genus Ambystoma; species Ambystoma mexicanum. Next base: position 360,538,780 of record NC_090930.1, on the reverse strand, counting down.
AAGGAATCAGACAAGGAGCTTTTTTAAATATCCTTTGCGGGGTTTCCCAGAATGGATTTTGATTGTGGATAACCAGTCCCATAAACCTCTGGGCTTAATGATCAGGGGAATGATGATCGTACTGGGATCTTAAATCACCGAAATTCTAAGGTGGCACAAGTGAAGAACCTGAAAGCTACAACAATGAAAATAGCAGTAAGGGTCTCCTGGTCTATCTGTCCTTACGGTAGATAGAAAGCCTCTTATTATCATTAGAGACTGTTCCGGAGGTTCATTTCCCTCCCCTTCCTCGTGTTGATCATTGTCTCACAAACCTTGACATTTCCACTTGGGAAAGAAGTCCTGTATTGCTGTAGCTTTCAATGTATGTTCCAGGTTCTTTCCTTATGCCACCTTACAATTTAGGTGATTTTAGATCCCAGTGCCACCATCGTCCCCCTGATTGTTGGTCCTGTTGGCCATTACTCAGTAATTCCATATTTTTAAAGATTGAATTGCGGCAGGTGAAAAGGAGTTCCCCGAGGGCCGCCCCTCTGCCCCACCTACAGTGCTATGGATCTGCAATCCATCAACCTTAAACCTGAAGTGAGCCAGGTTTCCTGGAACATAATTGTGTCATCATGATAAAAATCGAGCTGGAACCTCTGGTGTTCCATCCAAGGAGTCTAATTACTTGTTTTACTAAACTGACTGCCCAGGAATCCCCAGCTTCTGAAAGACTTGTGTTAGTATTTCCTGCAACAGTGCCCATTCATTTGCCCCAATGTTTCTGACTGTCTTTACGATTCCCATTCTTGATTTCAGACCCCCCACTCGAGCCTGTTTGTTTTGTCTGCTTATCTTCTTTTCATTCAACTCCTTTATACAACAACTCAGAAGATACATCATAATCTCTCATTTGCAATTCTGCCTTTGCTTCTAATATTACATTTGTCCCCAACCAAGATTTTAATCATATTTCCGCTATACTGGATCAGTTAGAATGAGGAAAGCTTATATACTCTACATCAGCAGATGAGAACAAAAACAGATCTGCAAAATTCCTTAAGAATTGAAAGAACCACACCATGATTCAGAGGCTTTGTTTTTTTTCACATTTCTAATCACACGTTTCATCCAGACTTCTGGGATTTAAAAAGACACATTTTAAAATATGTGTTCTTCGTATGACTTACAGTCGGTCTTCTCATGTCCCCCCTTGCAGTTACAGATCTTCATTTTCCGTCCCTCCAAATGATCATAATGCAGGGTTCATGTTGTTAGTTTAGTCTATTCTCCGCTAAGCTCCTTTATATTTGCTTTATCGTCCATCTTCAACTGTTCTTGTGTTTGACATTCTTTATTTAGACCGTCATCTCTGCTCTGTTCGTGTGAAATGTTGTTGTTTCATTCTCCTTTCTTTGGGTACAAGTTAGGACCAACTATACTCTGAACTTCCAGTGCCTTTCTGGCCTTCACTCCCCTTAAAAATAGCTTCACTGGTGGTTGCTGAGTATCCATTTGAACTTCTACTGTTAATCCCACTACTATTGGATCATTTGAGTGTATTCCTTTTCCAATTTAATTTTCTCTCTGCTCTTTTTTAAGCAGTCGGTTTCTACTCCTTCCTCTATGGCCATCTTGTCAGTCGTCTCTTTTCTTTTTTTCTTTTTTCGTGAACGTACAGCTCCTGTCAACGGTGGCAAAGTGAGTCCTTTCACAAACTTGTTTGTATCCGCCTTTCATATCCTTTGTTTTTTTAATGTTTTGTTTTTGGTACATTTTGTGCTGTGGGTACTGTCTCTTTCTCCACTTCCTCTGACTTTTTCTTTTGTTTTGTTTTCATTTTCCCATTTAGCTTAATCCTTGGAGCTAGTAACTCTTGTGGTTGAATCGTCTCTGAAGATGCTGGGCTCTGTAGACGGGGATGCCCTTTCTCCACAATTTGAGCCAGGCAAATTAATTCTTCCAACATAGATTCTGACAAAGGTGTATCATCCAGAATCTGATCCCAAGTTTCTGTGGGTATGCTGTCTATTATGAACCTTTCTTTATTCTGTTTTGGACATCCTTTGCTAGCTGAGTTACATTTACATTCATCAATTCAAATTGCTGGCTCAGCACTGCCCATTTGTCAACCAAATCTGTCATTAGAGATGGTTTTTCATTTATCTGAATATTAATATCGTTATGTTCAGTCTCCCAATAATGGTTTACAGCAGATCTGAGTCCTACCATTGAGCTGTGGCACTCCTCTACTTCTTTCGTTAGTTCCAAGAGTATTTCTGTGTGTGATGTGTAAGGAACTCAAGGTAGCAACAGTGAAGACAGACACAAGTGATCACAGTTCAAGGAGGTTTATTAAACATATATGCAGGTTGTAAAAACGCCTAATCTAAACCTAAGTCTAAGATGTGAGCAAGCTACAACCATCAAATAATAATAAGTCAGTTCTAGTGTCATCTTGTCAAATAAAGGGGCCTAAACTAAGGAACACCTATTGCCAATCCTTACGCTAAATAGAAACAAAGAGTGTGGGATAAAGTTCACAAAAAAGAAAGAAGTGTTCACGAAGGATGAGTCAGGATGTGTTAGCCGAGGGTCTCCCTTCCCCAAATTTTAAGCACGGGACAAGGCGGGACTACTGAAAAATGTGAATATTTCACAATCAAAGAAGTGAGCAGAAGTGATCACAATATGCTTCTGGGGTGGTGGCGCATGAGAAAAAAGGTAGCCTGAGTAGTCAATATAAAGATTTGATAGTAAATACATTTGGAAAAGGTGGGACAGTACTCAATGGCAAACCTCAAAATATATTTGATGAATTGGGTCACAATGACATAAGAATGGCATGCAGAACCCCCACCTTTGCAGATTTTCTATGGGATATAGATACGCCTGTTATTACGGGAGGTCAAACAAAGATCTTACATAAAAAGTCCTTTGATGATAACACCTGGGAATGAAATGGAGAATTGAGGAGAGAAGATTGTTCCATGAAGGCCAAGAATCTAAGAGGGGAGCTGTATGGAAGTTAATTGAAAAATTTGAAAAATGATTATAAGAACTGTTCAAAAGCATGTAAGTCTCTATGAATTCAGAAAGATGGGCAAATGATGTTGAGGGCTGTGGCCACCCTAATTCAAGACAGTTTTGGTCCATTATTAATTCATTGACAAAGTCAGAGTAATGTGCAGGGCAATGTTATAAGAAAAGTGGGGTGGAATAAGCACTTGACAGAGCTTTATCAGAAACCGAAACATTCAGCAAGGGATGGACTTGATGGAACTTCATGGGACTTAAACATTACTACAGATGTAGTAGGAGACTTGATAAAGAAATCATCATCCTCCAGGACCTCAGGACCAAATGGCAAAACAAACCAGATCTTGAAATAAAATATCCCCATTTGGTATAGATTACTTATGACCCTATATAGGGAGGTGGTGAGTGCTGGAAATCTCCGAACGTAATGGAAGGCTCTTTGATAATACCAATTTACAAGAAGGGAGATTGTGAGGATCCAATACATTATGGCTTGATCTCCCTTCTTGATCTAGGTAGTAAAATCTTTGCGGGTATAATTTTGAGTGAGGTGGAGAGTTAGGGTAAGACAACAGGTATTTTATCAAGACAACAAGTAGGCTTTCGGAGGGTGCTGTCCACCTCCCTTAACAGTCTGGTGCTTAGTCTGGTCAGTAGTGATTCGTTTTTGAAGGGTGATCCAACACTGTATGGAGCGTGGATCGACCTTCCACAGGCCTTTGACACTGTGAACAGAGACTGTTTGTGGAATAAGTTAAAGGCCTGGTGGTTACCTCCCTCAATTGTCATCAAATTATACACAGGTACTCAGCACAGATTGAGACTGGATAAGAAGGTCAGACTAACTTGCCCAATAGGTACTGAAAGGGGGTGATCTATAGATCAATCCCGCAAAATCAAAGATCTCAAAGTTTCAATGGCCCTTGAAGCGAGATCAATCTTGTATCTGGCACCTATATGGCCAAGTAATTGCGGTGGCTCAGGAAATAATCTACTTAGGTTTCAAACTAAGGTCTTTTCTGACAGTGGGATCATTGACATCAATATTGAAGAGGGCATTGATGGAATTGGGTGCCTATTTGAAGTTGATCTTGCATAAGTACTGTACATTTTCAATAATGCCATTAATAAAGTAGTATAATGGAAAGGTAATCCCATCTCTCATTTACAGTATGGATGTAAATCCAATGACGAGATTCATTAACTGGGAAAAACTGGAAGGTAAATTGTGGAAATATGTACTAGATCTACCACAACCACTGCCCATGGATGTAAATCCAATGATAAGATTCATTAACTGGGCAAAACTGGAAGGTAAATTGTGGAAATATGTACTAGATCTACCACAACCACTGCCCATAGTAGCTGTGAGATACAAACTGGGTTTTGAATCCCTGCCATCGAGAATAAACTGGATGATATTGTCACTATACAGATAAATAGTGGTTCCAACAAAGAACTTCCTATGTGAAGAGATAGCGATAATGTTGAAAAAGAATAAACATTTGTTTTTGAAGGGTTTAAGAACAAATGTGTTGAAAGAGACCTGATTCAAAATCTAATGAATGTTAAAGAAGCCCTGAAGAGTGTGGATTGGATAAATACGATCACAGAGATGCGTAATCCGAAAACGTTTCAGCCCTTATCCATTTTGGATAAGCCATGAGATTTGTGTCCTATGTGTTTAAAGAAGTTACTGGGTTCTCAATGGAGAAAGGAATTTCCAAGGTTTTGCTGAAATTTACTCCCAACAAGGGTTATCTTAAACGTAAGGTGTGGGGAATTGTACACAGATAACCTTTGCCCACTGTGCAGAGGTGGAAAATAACAATCTCTGAAGCACGTACTGCTAGAATGTGATGGGACCTTGGAGCTCAGAGCTAAGAGATTTTCTAGATTTGTACAAAATTACTGGTGGCTAAATACGTCTTTGTTTTGGGAAAGAATGGTAGCAGGCCATGAACCAATGTCAACAGTGGAAGTGCTGAAAATCTTGAAAAGCTTACATTTGATTGATGTTTTAAATACTGCAAAATGAAGGAGCCCTATCCCAATGAATTACTATGTACATTTTGATTTTCTCTCAATAATATTGTTTTGGGAAAGAATGGTTGCAGGAAACAAAATAAATGCTAATAATGGAAGTGATAAAAATCTTGAAAAATCTAAGCGTGATTAGAATTTTAAAAGTTTGACATTAAATAGTCTTAACCAAAGGAATTATTATGCAATTGTTAATTCTCATTAGTCTTCAATCTCTTTATTTTTGTGTTTGCCTTCTTTTTCTTTTTTCTTCTTCTCTTTGGATATGATTGTGTATCTAATGTTGTGGTTGAGATGTATTTGAAGATTTCTTTCTTTCTCTTCTTCATTCGTAAAAGTTTAAAATAACATGATGCAGTCTTCCACTGCATCGCTCTGTGAAGGCAGACACCGCAAACATTGCTTTGTGTACTATGATGGACTTGCCTGACCCACAGCACATTTTCTAAAAGGTATCAGACAATACAGAAGAACATGTAGTGAATGACCTTTTTCAATATTTACTAACTCACTCATTACTGATATTTACGTAGGGAACATGTTCACAAATCAACTCTGCCCCAGTCCATGCAGATAACCAAATAGATCAGAATGCCCTCAGCTCCCTGAAAAAAGTGTCTCTACAGTAAAGTAAAATTCATACAACTCTCGGTAGCTTGCATTGCATACAGCACAGCACAATTGCAGTTCCCATGCTGTACTGTGTCTTATTCAGAACAGATTGCCCACACCAACAAATTTCAAATGGCGCACATTATTATGTTATTTACTTCTTGTAGATTGTATTATCATCACGTCTTTGGCCTTTTTATGTAAAACCAGCGAAGTTGAACAAAATGCTGCCAGGCCCAGCACTCAAACAACAATTTGGTCATGCTCTAGTGGGTGGCTGAATTGCATGTACATTTATTTTCTATGTATATTAATATATTGTGTTTTTGTTTATACTTAACAGACACACTGCTGTGACATCCAGAGAACTTTAGTTCTGGGTTTGATGTGCCGTTGTGTAGCTTAAATTTCATTTGGAAGAGCCTAGGGGGCTTATCAGACTCATGTCAGTGCGTGTGCCCCACTATGATCTGGTCCAGAACTCCTTGTCCCAAGACAGCCTTCCTATGGTATCCTGGTTGCACAGATCACGCTGGAGTCATCAGGTGAATATTGCTATTGGATGTGGGGATTGGTGCTTTAACTAGCGTTCTATTGCTCAGCCCATCAGAAGTTGAGAAGCGGATATAAATTCACTGCTGTGTGTGCAGGTGTGCGAGCGCGGAGCAAGTGGACGGCAACTGCTGTCTTGCTCTCTGACTGCTGGCCCAGCTCCTGTGAAATCAGTTTCGATTATGGCAGTCATTTCAAGTGAAACTTTGGCGGAACTGAACGTTGTAGCAATTACTTGGTTATTTGTGTGTCCACTTATCATTTACACAACTGTTGCATAATTGTATCTGTGTTTGTTATACAGGTTTCAATTTGCTGGTGTGCACTCGAAAGAATTTGTTGAGGAGCACTAACAGAAGAGAAGCTGCTAAACCCTATACAACAGTGAGAACTGATGAGAACATATCCGAGGCGTTTTTCCCTTGGGTGGGTCTTGGCACAATACAAAAAGGCTTAGCTGCTCACGTGCTTCAGGCTGGGAAAATAACAGCTATTTCCTGTTCTGGAGGGAGGAGGGGAAAGTGGCATGAGGTATGAATTGATAGTTATGCCATCACCTAATGCCTATGCTGAAAAAGAGGCACTACTGCTGCTCTCAATTGATAATAATTCCTCCCCTCTAACTCTATGCTACTCGCTGTAGCAGAAGTCCTTATGCAGTCGAGAATTGATTATTGCAGCTGATACCATGGGGCTAAACATCCCGGATATGATGTCCCCAACTGCGAATCAAAGATTATCACAATCTCCTTAATTAATCATTGATACTGAAGATGCAGTCAATGGAATGGAGGCTGATAATATATTGAATGCCACTTTTCAATTCACAGACAAATACACTCCGCATCTTAAACACCACCTCACTCCCACATCTAGGCCCATCCAAACAACCCACCAAATTAACCCACTAAATACCTCCCACGCTTCAAGCCGCCCCACTACCACTAAAATCACACCCACATCGCCTCTCCACCTCAAATGTGCCCTTCTCAATTTTAGATCACTCTCTGCGCACAGCCTAGAAATTAGCAACCTCTTAACCAATAATAACATTGACCTACTAGCCACCACTGACACCTGGCTGCATAAGGCATCTGGCCCTGCCATCGCCCTTGCCCTCCCAGAAGGCTACACCATTCTCAGACAAGACAGACAAACTCGACTAGGAGGAGGAGTAGCTCTCATATTCAAAGAAACCCTCTCTCTCAGGTCCATCAACCACTCATGGCAGAGCAACTCCGATATTCTCTCGGTCAAGCTCTCACTATCCCCAAATAGCACCATCAACATACACACGCTATATCACCCCCCAGGCCTCCCATCAGACTTTCAGGGACACCTCACCCACCTACTTAGCCATAACATCAAAGGATCTACTAAGACTCTCTTTCTTGGAGATCTGAATCTAGGTCCCAATGACCCCAAGGAAAAAGTTGAGGCCACCCTTGGCAAATTTATTTATTTATTTACATTTATATGGCGCACAAGCAGCCCAGGGGCATTGAGGCGCTGTTACTTGCAATGAACTTAGTTACATGGTACAGGTAAAATAGCGGATGTTGACACATTGTCAATGTTGCAGGATGACGTACTGTTGTTACAAGTATTGCTTTTGAACATATGATACGATATACATGGGATAATCATGCTGGAATGTCTAGCCTTAAGTGAACAGGGTAGTCTTCAGCGTTTTGCGGAAGGTGGTGAGGGAGGCCTCTCTACGGATAGTGTGTGGTAGGGCATTCCAGTGCGAGGGCGCAAGGTAAGGGAAGCTGGATCCGCCCGCTTTTACTTTTTTTACTAGAGGTACTGAGAGCATGTTGGTGTAGGGTGATCTGGTTGGCCTGGTGGAGGAGACAGGGTGTATCCTTTGTGAGAGGTATGCAGGCACAGTGAGGTGGATGCACTTGTGGGTCAATGTTAGGGCTTTGAATAATATACTTTCTTTTATTGGGAGCCAGTGGGCTAGTTTTCTGGCCTCAGAGATGTGTTCTCTTTTTGCAATATCTTGGGCTGCCCGGAGCGCGTTGTTCTGTATTACTTGTAGTCTCTCTAGGTTTTTTTTTAGAGGTTCCTAGAAAGAGTACGTTACAGTAGTCTAGCCTAGAGCCGGTGATGGCTCTGGCTATGTTAGTTCAGTTCTCTTTGGAGAGAAATGGTCTGACTGCATTGATAAGTTTGGCATGATATGCCGCTGCAGAGGCAATGGCATTGATTTGTCTGTCCATGGATAGGCTAGAATCCAGATAAACTCCCAGGGTTTTGACAGATTCGGAGACTGGAATTTTAATGGAATCAATGGTGAAGTGACTGAATTGGGCATCTAGATTCTTTAGGGTGTCGGGAGAGCCTACCAGTAGGAGTTCCGTCTTGTCGGAGTTGAGGCATAGACCGTTGTCTGCCATCCAGGCTTGGATGGTATTGTAAAGGTTGTTGAGGGCCAGGGAGTCAGTGTTGTAGTTGCCTGTGAGAGTGATGAGGATTTGTGTGTCGTCAGCGTAGTTGGTGTAAGAGATGCCCATGGCGTCGAGGATGAGGAAGAGGGGGCGTGTACAAATGTTGTATAGCGTGGGGGAGAGGCAGGAGCCTTGGGGCACCCCACAGAGTATAGTGGTTGGTGATGCGGCGGCTAAATCAGAGAATACATGCATGGTTCTGTCTTGTAGGAAGGAGGTGATCCATGCTGTAGCCTCTGGGGAGAATTTGGCCGTGGTGGTGAGGTGGTGGCATAGGACGCCATGATCCACAAGGTCGAAGGCCGCTGAGAGGTCGAGGAGTAGGAGGAGTGTAGGTTTGCCCAAGTCTCTCGCATCGTCCATCTGGTTTTTCAAGTCATGTAGGGCGGTTTCTGTTCCGTGTCTGGGGAGTTTGTTCTCTTCAAGGAAGTGTTGAACCTGCAGGTAGGCTGCTTTGTCCAATATTTTGAGGAGGAACGGGACAGTGGTGATGGGTCTGTAGTTATTGGGGGAGGTGGGATCGAACGTTGGCTTCTTTAGAAGAGGGCGGACCCAGGCTTCCTTGAGGGAGGCAGGGACTATCCCTGTGGTAAAAGAGGCATTTACAAAGGCTGTTAGGAAGGGGGCTAGCGGTTCTGCGCAGTCTTTGATAATGGAAGCTGGGCAAGCATCACCTTTGCAGTTAGAGGGTTTAATGTTCCTCATTATGTTGATGACGTCTTTTTCCTGAATGGGTTTGAAGGAGAAGGGTACGGGGGGATCAGGGGCGGGCGGTGGGACTGGGATGTGCTTACTCGGTAGAGCTTGTTTAGTGGCTAGTATTTTGTTTTTGAGGAGGCTAATTTTGGATTGCATGGCCTTCTGTATTCCGTCACACCAGTCCTTCGCTTAGGTGAAATTCTGGGAGGCGGGAGTGGATTTGGCTTTGGCTTGGGTGATTGCCTTTTTGTATTTGGTGGAAAGGGCTTTGAAGATCATCTTATCTTTTTCGGAGTGGGACCTTTGCCACTGTGTGAGTGCGGCTTTTTTCTCGTTGCGGAGTGAGAGGAGGTCCGGCGTGAACCAAGAATTGGAATGTGCAGTGGGTTTGGATTTTCAAGGTTTGAGTGGGGCAATGTTGTTGATGGCTGCTTTGATGGCAGTAGCATAGGTTGATGCGAGTGTTTCAGGGTCTGAAGCGAAAGGTGGTCTGAAGGCTGGGCCTTGGAGGAAGGGCAGTAATCTCTCCTTAGTGAGTTGGCGGGAGCTTCTGGCGAGGCAGGGAGGGAGTGGTTGGGGTGAAGGGGCAGCAGGGGAACTAGTGGTGGGGATGCTGAAGGTGATAGTGTGGTGGTCCGACCATGGGGTGGCAGTGTTTCCAGTGATGATGAGTGGACAGTTGTGTTGTGCTATCCAGTCCAGCGTTCTGCCTTGGGTGTGAGTTGGGCTAAGTATGGTGTTCTTGTACCCTAGCGCCTTAAGGGCAGAGTCGAGGGATTTTGCTGCTACGTCCTTACTATCCCGGAGCCCTAGGTTGACACCCCCCAGGAGAATGGCTTTAGACTGCTTTTTGAGGTTGTCCAAGAGGAGGTGGATGAGAGAGGCTTGAAAGTCTCCTGTTGGGCCTGGTGGGCGGTATACGGTGTGCACAGAACTCAACAACTTAGAATTCACTCAAAGAATCACCACCCCTACACGCAACAAAGTCTGCACCCTCGACTGGGTCACAGACCACAACTGCCTCACCTCTGTCACTTCTAAAACAGGACTACCATGGACCGCCCACAACTATATTGAATTCACCTTGCCCATCACATCGAGCACCAAAAAACCCTCACCCGCTCCTCCCACAAAAGCTAGAAGCTCCAAAAGGCTCACTGCAGATAATCTACGGCCATTCCTTAACATCCCAACACCTGCCCACCCCTTCTCTGACGACCCTAACACCCTAGCGGATATCTACAAACATACTCGATCCAATGCAATTAATGCCATAGCACCACTAGAAAACAATAAAGGAAAAAGGACTCTTCACTCAAACTCCTGGTTCACTGCAGAACTACAATCCATGCACTCTTGCAAAAGAGAAGCACTAAAAAACTGGCAAACCAACCCATGCAACATCACCAAGAATTGCTTCAACCTTATCTCCCACCAATATAAAGATGCCATCACTAAAGCTAAAGCTAACACCTTTAACACCTAAATCACTAATGCAAATTCACAATCCAAGGAAATCTTTACTATATTTAAGGAACATACTTCTGCCCCTAACACTCCCGATGAGATCATCAAATATGAAGCATGGTGCGCTAGTATTCAAGAGGCCATGCTTAATAAAATTAATCTTCTGCAAAAAAAAAATTCAGGACCACTATAATGCATTACCCGGTAACATAGAGATCAATAAGTCACAACCAACTCCTCTCCCTAACAAGCCTCTCTTCTCATTCAGAGACATCTCAGAATCTGAACTTATTAACATCCTCAAAAACATAAAACCCTGAACATGTAAAGGAGACATATGTCCTCTTAAACTCATTAAGGATTGCGCAGATAGCCTTGCTCCATAACTGACAACCTTCGTCAATGCCTCCTTCAGAACCAGCATCATCCCCACCAGCCTCAAAGAAGCATGGGTCCGCCCTGTTCTCAAAAAGCCCACACTGGACCCCACCCAAACTAACAACTATTGCCCAATAACCACAATGCCCTTCCTCCTCAAAATCTTGGATAAAGCTGCCCATTGCCAAATCCAACAATTCCTTGAAGACCACTCCATTTTAGGCACCAGACAATCCAGCTTCCGCAAAGGACGCGGTACAAAAACTGCCCTAGTTGACCTAAAAAACCAGATCACACAAATCATGGACAAAAGAAAACCCGCCCTCCTACTACTCCTAGACCTCTCGGCTGCGTTCGATCTGGTGGACCACAAGACTCTCACATCTCACCTCACCCATCAGCAAAATTTTCCAAAGAAGCAGCGCTCTGGGTCAACTCCTTCCTGGAGGGTAGGACCATGAAGGTCTTCTCCGACACGGCTAACGCAGTCCCCACCACCATCCACTGTCGAGTCCCACAGGGCTCCTGCACAGCGCCCACTCTGTACAACCTGTTTACAAAGCCCCTCTTCGACAAACTTGATGCCCTGGGTATCGCATACAGCAACTATGCTGACGATACCCAGGTACTGCTTCCACTCTCTGGAGAAAACCAGAAAGTCGTTGAAGCACTCGACACAATTTACCCCACCATTCAGGCCTGGATGGCAGCCAACGGCCTCTGCCTCAATGGTGACAAGACCGAAATCCTCATACTAGGTCAAAAAGCCACTCTAGCCAAACTCGACAAATTATATTCCAACTTCACTATTGACAAAACCACCATCCTCGTGTCCACCTCTATGAAGACCTTAGGAGTTCATTTAGACTCTACCTTATCCATGACTAAACAGGTCAGCGCCATCTCCTCCGCCTACACCACCAAACTCATAAATGCAATCAAGCCATACCTCTCCAAACCCAACTGTCTATCTATAGCTAGAGCAACCATCAGCGCTAAACTTGACTACTGTAAAACCCTTCTAGCAGGTACATCAGCGGATAACAACAACCAACTCCAAATCACACAGACCAACGCACTAAGAGCAGCACTCAGCATCGCAAAAAGAGACCACATCACCCCTGCCAGATAGGAAGCACAGTGGCTCCCAGTTAAGAACACATCACATTCAAAATCCTCACTCTCACTCACAAATGCCTCTTACGCACAGCACGTTCCTATTTATCCAAAGCTATAACGAAATCCACCTCCACATGACCAGTCAGGGCTCACCGCGCCAACAAAATACACCCCCCCACATAAACAAAGCTAGAGCTGGAGTGTTAGCATTCTCCCCACATAGCCTCCAAGCTATGGAACTCTTTACCTGCCAACATCAGAGCGGAAACTCCCTCCCTGCTTTCCGGAAAAAATGAAAAACTACCCTTTTCACCTAATCCCTATCTCTCTCCCCTCTACAGCTCTGTATTGTATTGTATCCGAAGCTATAACGAAATCCACCTCCACACGACCAGTCAGGGCTCACCGCGCCAACAAAATACACCCCCCCACATAAACAAAGCTAGGGCTGGAGTGTTAGCATTCCCCCACATAGCCTCCAAGCTATGGAACTCTTTACCTGCCAACATCAGAGCCGAAAACTCCCCCCCTGCTTTCCGGAAAAAACTAAAAACTACCCTTTTCACGTAATCCCTATCTCTCTCCCCTCTACGGCTCTGTATTGTAAAGAATGCATATGTCAACGCAACTGTAAATAAGTCAAATGCAAAGTAAAATGTACTGTAAATAAGAAAGGTGATCTGTAACTAAGAAACATGCTCTGTGACTAGTGCCACGATGCCTCAGGGATTCTGTGCTCTCAACAAATGTGAATAAATACTAATGTATCATTTTCTGAGCTTTCCGATTTAGTGGCTATGGTAAAAGCATTATTTGCATTGTGAACTTAAATAGCAGCTGATCAAAAATAACAGTTGTTTGCAGTAAGTCGTAGATTGCATTTTATTCTAAGAAATAGTGGGCTAACTGCTGAAGTGGATCTTACTACCTTAATGCACACTTCTAAAGGTAACCTAAACTTTAAGGATTCTTATTCTGGGGGATCTAATTATATTGGCGCCAGCTGGTAATTTGGCATCAGCGCACTGCGAGATATCAAAGAATGTTAGTCACAGCTCTGGTGTAGCATGTGCTAAAAACGTAACTGCTGAATCCTCTGTAGCACATGTACCAAAATGAAACAAAAATCACCTGCAGAGGCTATGTGGCAGACTATAAAAAACATGTAGCACAGCTCCCAATGTTTCTCCTAATAAGGAGCTAAATAAAACTATAAAGAAAAAAATCTAAACATACATAAGGAAAGAAATAAACAGGGACCCATGGATTAATGGCTGGTATCAAAGGATACTAAGCCGGGAATGTGTCCTCCGCTAGAGGAAAATTAGGCCGAAGGTTCTAGTTCATGGAGCTGTTTCGCCCAATCTGTTGATGATATTGAGGATAGAACAGAAAATGAAGAAAACCATCCCCTTATGGCTAAACTGTTAGTAAATGTGGCTGAAAAGAGGCTGTGTGGTCCAGTTGAATAAGCTGAATGTATGTAACAATGAATAAAGTCTTTGAACCTTCAGCCACTGGAATCATATAGAAAAAGGGTAGTTGAGATTATGATCAATATACCTAAACTAGCAGTGATTGAATCCAAATACGCCTCTTTCATAGAAGTACCTTAATTGGGTTATAGTGCGCTTCATCTCACCTCTGTTTGTGGACTATGTTCTGTTACATTTTAAGGAGCTAAGACAACTGGGGTTTGAGTTGTCACCCCTTCATCCCATTGAGGGTGAAATTAAGGTGGATTCCTCATGGAATTTAAAATATCATAACAATTTGAAAATAGCTAAATCTAATCTAGGTAGAGAGATTGGACAGCTAGAGTCCAAATGTGATGCTCTTAAAGCAGCTTAATTTCAAGGAAAGAATGGTGACCAGGGAAGTTCAGTACAAAGAAAAATCAGTTTGGTCTCTTGGAACTCACAAGGCTTTCGATCATTCGTGCACATAAAAGAGGGTTACAATCTGATAATGGGATATGATCTATTTTGTTTGCAAGAGACCTGGTTGTCCAATTCATGCGATATGGTTGGTTTCACATTAACACAGAGGATGGCTGTTAAAGGACAGAAAGGAGACCTTCTGGTGATTTGATAATAGGAGTTAGAAATGGTTGCTTATCTTACCATAATTGCCGAATTTCAGGGGTTTTTCGGTTTTACTTTGAACCATAACGTCCCTTTAACAAAGTTTTTTTCACTGAATTTCATAAGCTTTTAGTAGCGCAATTTAATCATAACGTCCCTTTAACAACGTTTTTTCACTGAATATATATATATATATATATATATATATATATATATATATATATATATATATATATATATGTCTTAGTGATCTCATTATGTTGGGGCTTATTTGGATGTTGATCGTATTCAGAGAGAATATTTTAAAATGGGATTGACTGACTGCATTATGCAACGAAGAACTTAAAATGGTCTCGAAAAACAAAGAGTTATGTAACCATCTGCTCTCCCATTAATGTATTGAAATATTATTACATTGTAATGATTTGAGAAATCAGAGAACTTGTTTTCTAAGTAATCTATTGCAAAAGATAAATGAATTGAAGAGTATGATACACTCTTGAAGAAAGAGATTTGCCCACTGTGATGGGAAGAGTTATAAGGTTTATGATGCTTTGGTACCTGTGAGAAGGAAAATGTATCAATGAGATCATGCTGAGATAAGCAAAATCAAGAATGATTCTATATGTAATATCATGGTGAGGGTGAATGCAATCAGAAATCTAGGAACCAAGTATAAACACTGGATAAGATTAAATGAACAATCTGAGAGAAGTGCTGGTTGGGCAATTCTCCATGAGTGCTACTTTTGGAAAGATGATAAAAAGTTCTGGTATTATGTCAAAAGATGTATGAATAAATATCAGAATGTAATGGTTAATCCTATTGCAGAAGAAAGAATGGCAGATTATATCAGAAATCTATACTTTACAACTCAGCAAACAGCAAGAGTACCCACTGTGTAGGTGGTTTATTCGGTTAATTTCTATTGATGGAACTACAAATGGTTTGAGCATGATATTGAGTATATTATAAGATTAATTTAAAAAAAGTGTAAAGCATCAAGGGTCGCAGCACCAGACCATATTCTGAATTTGGTTATTAAGGCTAGCCAAGTAATGTGGGCAAAGATTTTCAACAGATTATTCCTGGATATTGCTCAATCCGGTAAAATTCCTCCCTGTTGGAAGGAATCCAATATAATTCCCATCTTTAAAAAGGGTGAGATGATCGTAATAACTATTGTTTATTGGCTCTCTCTGATAGTATTTCTAAAATCTGTGCAATCTGTCTGAGGGACAGATGAAATGTATGAATCAATGCATACTGGTATTCACCAAGGGGTTGGAACTTTATATAATATCTTCTCTCTGCATATCTTATTAAACACACTATCAAGTCAAATGATAGCAAATGTATTATTATTATTATTATTATTATTATTATTATTATTATTATTATTATTATTATTGTTTTGGGGTTTTTTACAAACCTTTACAATTTTTTTTTCTTTTTCTCAAGAATCAATAATTTACAAACTTCTAAAACACAATTTTTCAATCATAACAAACAATCATTATATGTACATCTGAAACTTAAAGATATCTTAAAATCTATTCCAAGATTAAAATTCTAACTTTTTATACAATATTTCATAATTTCTTTCTTATACTTTTAAAACATTATAAAAACAAAACACAGTTTACAACTTATTCAACAATTATCAGTGATTTGTAACATTGTTTCAATCGACTGGAGTATATTCAAAACCTCAAGATACATCACATATTATCCTTAAACCTCAAGATACATCACATATTATCCTTAAGAGTTCATTAATGCGTATTTTCAATATCGTTGAATTTCCATGCATCATCTCATACCATAAATTCTTCCTGTTAACATTTGAGGTATCATTAACACATTTTGAAAAATATTCTATTCGTTGTTTCAGTAATTTAGGACGGATCATCAACAGATGTATTAAGGTTTCTTTTGTTCATGATATGTTACAATGTCTACACATTTTAAAAGTCGCATCATTTTTCACTCTGATACTCTGTATTTCATAGGTGTTCAAGACATTAAAACGAAATCTCATTGTTGCGTTACGGAAAGATCTGGAGGGATATTTCATTATGCATACCTCTGGAATTGCATACCATTTCCAGAAAGAAATCACTTGATAATACAGGGCAGAATTTAATAACACCACGTTGTTCTCTAGCCAATCATAGGCTTTTATTAATTCTTTTACTTTCCGTGGATTTGTTACTAGAGTCTCATTTGTTAGACCTAAATCAAGTAATTTCTTATCACATATTTTTTTTAGTTCTTTCATGAAAACTCCCACTAAATCATTTCCTAGACATTGATACATTGTGTTTTTTTTTTATCAATCAGACATTTACGCAATAATAGAAGCTTTTTCCGCTATGCAATACTTTTCAGTGATGTTAAGCCTATTTCATATCTTATTGTTTTTATGGGTAAACATTTTGGTAGATGTCTTAGGACTTTACGCCATATGCAGGCTTCAATCATTTTCAAATACGGCAACAAATTGTATATTTACTGTAAAGATTATGAGGCCGATTCATGGAATTAATGTGCGCTGAAAATTCCTGCGCAAGCGTGCGAAAGCTTGCGAATTTCAGCGTAAGTGGATCCCTGGATGCGCGCTAAAATCCTGCGTGGTGCACGCTGGCGCACACGTCTACAAACAGCGTGCACTATGCGCACAGTGAAAGCGCACATAGCGCAGCGCACACAACTAAAGTAGGCGGAACAGGGGGCGTAACACGCGGAATGGGGAACAACACGTGAAAATGTGGGCGTCACATGGGAAGTACAGGAGCCCAATGCGCGGAATGCCCACACGCGCGTCTACAACACGTATTCATGGAATCGAATGGGGCCAATGTGCGCGCCAAAAAAGACGCTCTAATCCGGAAACACGTATGCCAGCAGGAAGCAGGCGTACATGGACCCGCGCATCATAAAAGTGCGTGCAAACAACAAACAAGCTCAGACGCCAAGATGAATATACCGTTCCTCACAGCAGTGGTCGTGGGATAGGAGGATAGTCAGGCCCAGAATTTTTACACCCAGAACCAGCCTTTTTGGGATGCCTGATGACCAGGTGCATGGGAGGTACAGGTTTCCACCGCACATAATACTCGACCTGGTGAGTGAGTGGGAGGATGACCTCACATCACCCACCCTGTGCTCCCAAGCACTGAGACCCTTAAAAAAGGTGCTCAATGTACTGCACTTCTTGGCCACTGGTTCATTCCAGCAGACAACTGCCATAGTGGGGGGGTCTCACAGGCCAGGCAGTCATGCTGCCTGCACCAAGTGTTGGCCATCATGACTGCACGGCCATCAGTCCACAGCCACATATACCTGCCCAGAACACCTGCAGAAAGGCAGGCTGTCGTCCAGGATTTTTACGGGGTGGCACACTTCCCCAAAGTGCTAGGTGCCATTGACTGCACCCATGTGGCTCTACGTCCTCCCAGGGCAACTGAGTACATCTACAGAAACCGCAAGCACTGGCATTCCATTCCACTGGTAGTATGTGATGCTAAGGGAATCATCACCTCAGTATATGCCAACTATGCAGGGTCCACCCATGATAGTTTCATTTACAGAATGTCAACCCTAAACCGGGGCCTAGAAGCTGGGCGGCATGGCGATACATGGCTGCTCGGTGAGTATAAATGCCACAGCACATGCATGCATGTCAGATTCTGAGTAAAGTCACAACCCCACTAATGATACCCATCATCACCTCCCCAGGGGACAGTGCCTACCCACTGAGCACCCACATGATGACGCCAATTCGGAACCCCACCACACCACCTGAGGTAAGATACAACACAGCCCATATTGCAACCCGGGGCATAGTGGAGCGCACATTCGGAGTGCTCAAGTCACGCTTTCGCTCCCTTGACCGCTCTGGTGGGCAGCTGCTATACGCGCCCCCAGTAGTGTGCAGGATCATAGTGGCAGCATGTGTCCTGCACAACGTTGCAACACACCGGGGCCTGCCCGTGGACATGGTGGTGCCCCCACATCCCCAACCACAAGCACGGCCACTGCGCATGGGAGGGGAAGGGCATGTGGTGAGGCAGCTAATTACTTCACCTAAAATCACACCCCTGTGGAGTGCACACAGCCCTGGCACATACCAGCTGACAATCAATGATGATGACATAAGGGACAGTCAACTGTCACAACCATACCAGCCTGAGATTGGTCACCTGGAATTGTTACATTGTGTGCATCCCTACCTGCCGAAAGACAACCAATGCTGTGTCACAAAAAATACACACATTTATGCTGCATGAATGACTAACCCCTTGTAAAATACAACATGAAAATAGCGCCATGTCACCCAACGCCTCCCCAGCTCCGCCACCCAACATACCATGGCATGTCATGCAATGTGAAAGCAAACAAAGCAATGCACAAGACCTGACACAAGTGTCACAATGTGCACTGTCCCAAATGGAAACTGCCCACAGACAATATGCTCCCAGTAAATAATAACAAACAGCACACATGAACAAATACTTACCACCAACACAATACAGCAACACACCATGAAACATTGCGAAAACATGACAGTATTAAGTCAAGTAGTGGTAGTCTTACAACCTGAATAAGCCAGCACATCGACCCCTTCCAACTGTAGAGTGTTGCTGCCACGCAAATGTGTCAGTGTACAGCATACAACATGAACTCCATCTGCAAAGGAGACAGACTTGTGAAGACATGAGGAAGGAACCTGCAAATTAGGAAGAAGACATGGATGCACAAGCACATATCAATACACCATGCAGTGTACAATACAACAACAATACCCACTAGGGATGTAGACACAGTATTGACTACAGACTGCCCACACAGCTCATGGGAACCCAATGTCACTGTGTAAGTCACTTCACTTGGTCAGACCCTTTGCAAGCCCATGGAAATCGGAAGCAGGAGGGGTGTGTCTGTCACGAACCCAAGCATCTAACCCAAACTAAGGACAAGCCTGCATGTGCCCAGCCGGAATACAGTGGATGCCCATGGGAGCCACACAAGGCAACACACTGTAAAAAAAAAAAAAAAAATGGACATGTGGTGGCCACCGGTGGGACGCCACCCAGGAGGTTCGAGGACAGGGTGCACACCAACACCCACCTGCGTGGATGTTGCGAGAAAAAAAAATACCTCCATGGGCTCATGGCCTGCATGGCTATACCATTGTGGGAGAACTGCTGTCGGTCTCATCACCCTCTGCTGCTGCATCAGGAGGTGGTGGCACTATGGGAGGCAGCCCAAGCAAAGCCATGGTATGGTCCTCCATGGCAGCAAGCATGCAGGTCTGGAAGGTCTGATTCTGGAGGATTAAAGTGCGGAGATCCCCATACAGCACGTCACGTGTTGCCTGCACTTCTGCTTGCATGGCCTTGCGGGATGCCCGGATCTCCTCACGTGTTGCCTGCAGCTCAGCTGAAAGCGAACGTGTGAGCTGCTCCAGCTGCTGTTCTGCCCTAACATTTCGGGAAGCCTCAAGTTCAAGCAGACTCTGCCTGAGGTTATGGAGTTCCACCCTCTGGGCTTCCCTGTGGCCCTGTGACTCTATTGATATGGATTCGCACAGAGTCTCCAGTGCCGCCCGTCGATCCCTGTTGGATGCCAACATGTCTTCCCTGTGTGATTGGCAAATGGAGTCTGTTGCCTGCTGTTGTTGCTCCATCTGCCTTTCAGGGGGGCTAATGGAAGTGGCCACCCTCTCCATTGCCTGAGTCATTATTTCTACTGATGCTGCCTGTTGGTTTGCCATATCGTACATGGAGTTTTCCCATAAAGTATTGCCTGGTGGCACACGGCCACCACGTCGGCGGGCACCACACCTCTTTGGGGCAAGGCGATCTGCACCTTGCTGTGCTGGCACTGCCTGAGGCTGCATGACTGCATTCCCCCTCTGATCTGCTGGCCCAGGAACAGGATCAGATGGTGCATGTGACACTGCATCCGTAACCGCCAAAGGCGGACCTACCAACACTGACATCCCCATAGAGGGTTCTACCCCTGGTCCAGGTGGGTTGGACAGAACAGAATCTCTGCCAGAAGCACTGATGTGCGACAGCACTTAAGTCTCATCATCCGACTCAGCACCTGAATAGAGGTCTGGGGAGCTGCACCCAGAGGCACCCCTCCACAGTATGGTTTACAGTACCAAAGTGTTTTCACCCACCACCACACCACGTCCCCCACTGGTGCCTGGTCATGGATGAGAATCCTCCTGGGTCTGCACCATCTCCTGAACCTCACCAGCATCAAGTGTGTCGTCACCTGCAAAAACATGAAACACAAGAAATGGAAACAGGCATGAGCACCATAGCACACACGTAGGCCTAACAAGACAGAGATCTTGTACATGGTTAACACATTTCCCACATGACTATAACCCTGGCATGCATGCACTGTCAATGATTCTGAAGGGGAGTCAAAAAGGCAGACAATAAGGACACCAAGATGGAAAAGCAACACATTCGCAGCATGTCGTGTAGCACTGGCATCACACATCAGCCTGTCCAATACACATACATGACACATGCCAGCACACAGATGTCATGTAGCATAGCCATGGTAAATTAGACAACTACAGCGATATGTCAGTGAATGAGTACTGTCACACATCCATGTCACATGGACATGATGAGAAGATTAATGCAGAATAGTGTTGCAAAATATGCATGTGCCGCACACTGCAACACATCCAGTGTACAATTAGACAGTGATTGTAGGCAGATGTACACATCAATGGTTGGTCACTTCAACATGACAGGAAACTACTACCATGTTCCACATGCAAACAGGCCCTAAAAATAAATTTCAGCAGGCCAATACTTCCTCGCCCTGAATGGTTTAAACATTCACATAACCAGGTAACTAAAGTGGCACAATGTGGAGTGTAAACAATGACAGAAGCATGTCAAATATGTGGCATTAGGGATGAAAAAGCATATGAAAAATGGGATAATCTAAACAATCAGCCTGAATAAACACAGAAAAAATCAGAATAATGTTGTTGCAAGATGATAGTTCAAGTGCAACAGCAGTAATGTTGGGCTAATTGGCTACTGTGGCCAGAAGGGATACTGTCATACCCAAATCAAAGGCACATGAATGGATTGGAGGAAGCACATGGGTGACCCATTACACTCAGGAGTACACACCCTCACCTGGCACTCAATCAGAACCCGCCACCCAAACAACATAAACATAGATTACACACACATGCATGGGCACTCACCGGATAATGGAGACCCACCGCCAGTCATCAGAGTAGCGGCATGATTTGAGGCCAGCTTGTTCTTTGCTCTGCCTTTCAGGTCATTCCACCGCTTGTAGCAATCATCAGCTGTGCGCCTCACAAATGCAAGGGCACTTATGCGGTCCGCGATGGTCTGCCAGTGTGCCCTACGTTGACCAGGTGTGGTCTTGCACCCTGCAGTCACCACCATTTCACGGCTATGTGCCGACACATAGGTCACAAGTGTATCAAGTTCGGGGTCATTAAAGCTAGTCTTACTTGACGTGCCGGACTGTGTAGCCATGTCTGGGGTCTCAGCCTGTAGTGCCAGAGCACCCTTCTTCCTCTTTTTCAAAGGTGGAGCAGAGCCTGAGTGGCTTGCGCCGCTCTGGTCAATAGGGGCAGAAGCTCAGGTGGGCTGGGTACTGGGAGTGTGCGAAGGCACAATGACCATAGGTCTTGGTGCAGGCATTGGCTGAAGTGTGATGTTGGCAGGGGCAACGTCAGTTTGATGGACCAGGAGCAACACTGTCCCAGCTGGGTGACTCAGAGCTGGGGAGGATAGAGCTGCAGCTGCCCCTGCAGCCTCCCCACCCTGCCTACTTGGGGCAGCAGATGAGATTGCTGCCCCAGATCCACGTGGCCTGGTGACACCAACTTGCACCAGCACACGTGTCTTAGACTTGCTGACCTGGAAGTCAGCCTAGGAGTCATCTTGTGATGGGTTAGGTGCCACAATGGGCTGGTCCAACAAGGGCTAAGCTGTGATGGTGTCAGCCACGTTTCCCTAAACCATGAGGGAGGAGAATGGGTTTCCCTGATTGGTCCTCCACACATGGGGGTCTAGGGGCACCCTGCAAATCCTGCCGTGCCCACCACACCCACCTTTTGGAGGTCGGCCACCTTTGCCTCCCTTACCGCTTGGTCGCCTCCCAACCATGGCACTGATGTTGTTGTGCTTATGGGAGGTGCAGTAAACAATTGTCCTGGGCAATTGGGGGCGAAAGGGGTGGGTTACTAGATGGAATTCGTACCGTAGTGCTCTAGCAAGGCTGTCTGTGATCCCTGGGGTAAGATGACGGGTCATGCAATGCACAGGCACCCCAAAACAAAAAGTAACGTGCACGCAACCCCTCAGAGACCACGTGCATGGAAAAATGAACCCGCACTATGCTGTGGCACCCAGAAACACAAAAACAAGGGAACGCGTGTTACACGCAGCCTACAATGACCTCTGAAGGGGTACGCAACACACGGGGCAAGCACAGTTGGTAAATGCGTGCGCCACTCACAGTCTGCCTGGAAAAATAATGTGAAAAAAACACGCGTGTGCACATAGGCAACACCCCCGCCAAAAGAAGAATTGTACGTTGTCTGAGGAGCCAGGACAAAAGAAGAAGTGAATGCTGTTTGAGGAAACAGGCCCAAAAAAAATAAAGAAAGCTGTCGGAGGTAACAGGGAGTACGAACTTGAAACGCTGTGAAGTAATCGCGTGTGAACCGACAAGAAGTACAACATTCACCCACTCGCTCTCCACGAAAAGCATGTACAAGGGAATAAGGTCCTACACGTACCTTTTAAAGCGGCCCACACATACAGCGTCACTTACGCTTGTACGCGCTAAGGCCCTTTCCTCCAATTACACGAGCTGACACTCGGACATGCAGTTTTTGGACGTGTACGATGAACATGCACCCATGTTGATGGAAACGCCCGCGCGCATCACGTCACTTACACGCGTAGGCCCTTTCTTCCGCTTACACGCAATGACACGCGGACGTGCAGTTTTTTCTCGCGCGCTGAACCACTATGCCCACATCACGAGGGAAAGGCCTGCGCGAGTCACGTCACAGAAGCGCTACTCGCTAAGGGCCTTTGGTCCAATGAAACCACGTACATGTGCTGATGCGCTTACGTGCTAAGGGTCTTTCCTCCAATTACACGCTGACATGCAATTTTTTCATGTGCCAAATCACTCCGTATCAAGCTGGCCATGCAACAACACACGGAAGACCACGCTCTTGCCCAGAAGGCTGAATTACTGCCCCCCAGAACCCCAAGCATACTCCCACCTGCCATCTGCTGCTGCCTGCCTGCCGCCCACGTGCCCTGCTATTTGGTGCCTGCACGTCAACCCAGGTTCCAGTTGCTGTGTCCACCCCTGCTGGAACAGAAGACTCCCGACTGGGATACCATCGCTCCACAACGCAGCACCAGGAACCAGTTGCCCACCCACGCGTGCCTCAGGGGTCGCCATGTCGGGGCAAACACCATCTGAGACCACTGGCGACCCCCAGCCAGAGAGGCAGAGGGCCACCAGCTTCAGTGTGAAGGAAGTTGGTGTCCTGGTGGAGAATGTCCTGGGGCATTTTTATGCCCTCTTCGGAACATCATGCGCCAACAAGGAAGGACGGGAGAGGATCTGGGACGATGTAGTGGTTGCCATCAACGCGGAGGGGGTGACAACCCGCGACATCAAGCACGTCAAGAAGCGCTGGGAGGACTTGAGGTCCAGGACCCTCTACAAGGCCCGGCGCCTCGCAGAGGGGGGCTGGGTCAGTATGAGTGATATCCAGATGAGGGTCCTGGAACGCGTAGGCCCAGCACTCCACGCCCAGATCTTGCAGAGGAAGACCCGTCTGGAGTTGAGCGGTAAGTGGCCAAGCATTGGTGTGTGAGACAGGGCATGTTGCAGTGTGCTGGTAGTCTGATACTTGCCTGTATGTGTGACATATGCCATGTATGGATGCGCAGCGTCAAGTCATTTATTCAAATGATTCTTCACACTTTTTGGTCAACATTATAAGAATCCCTCCTACAGAGTTTTCATGAAAAATAAATGCACATGTGATGTCATCAGTGATGTCATCAATGATATTTGTGATGTCATCTTTGATGTCCTGGGTGTTAGTGTTAGCAGTGCACGGTGGCGCGAGTTATGGTTGCTTATCTTACCATAACTGCCGAATTTCAGGGGTTTTTCGGTTTTACTTTGAACCATAAAGTCCCTTTAACAAAGTTTTTTTACTGAATTTGATAGGTGTTTAGTAGCGTAACTTAACCATAACGTCCCTTTAACAAAGTTTTTTTACTGAATTTCATAGTTTTTTAGTAGCACAACTTAACAATAATAACTTTGACTTTATGTACATGTAATATGGAACATACTGAACCCTTTCTACTGAATTTGACGGTCCGCGGACATGTTCGGACAACAGTACCAGCACCTAAAAACTCAGGGGGGGGGTATCTGTAATTGTTATATCATAACATAGGAACATTTAACAAATGCACAAAGCAGCACACATACAAAGTATATGTAGTAATACTTAAGAAATGTAACCCATATATGTAACGCACTAACCATTCATTTAAATACAATATGTTGTAAAATGGAATATACCAAAAGAAGATAAAGTAGCTTCCAACATAATTACCTCACAGACACTCCACAACTAACAGCAAGACCAGACGTATAGACTACTGATTACATATCTTACCAGAAATAGTAAGTGCACTTCATTTTACTCATATATTTATAAACTTTCTATATTAGAAAAAAAAAAAAATATTACCTCTTTGTTTTCTCACAGAAATGTGTAGTACTCTGGACTGGTTAGAGGACCATTTCCCACGAGACGAAATGTTAGAAGATAGTCCACCTAATGGTACACACTTTACTATATAAACCAATTAATAAATGTTATTTTGTATACCTTCAACATATACATTTTTTTTTTACAGACCCTACAAAAATTGCAACTTCCAAAGAAAAAGAAGCGGTGGATAACATTCTTGAACACATTACCCACAAAATGGACCAACTTATGGCATATTTTATGGATTTAAAGAACTTTGTGGAAGATCACCTAAAACCACAAACAACATACCATTGTCCCACCTGTACTTGTCCCTCCTCAGCATATCCCATTCATTTAACCCCAAACTCTCTCCATGGACCACAAAGTTTTGATGAGATTTCCATTCCTTCTTCACCTGATCCCACTTATATTGAAAATCCTAATTCTCCTGTTTTTGTTTCCGTTTCTGCCCCACCTTCTCAGTCATAAATTGTTTACATATGTTATATAAAGTTGCTTGAGACGCTATGTCTGTCCGTATTGTGCACAAGTAAATTAAACTGTGCTAAGAACAAACGGCTGTCCCTAACTGTTCGTTTTACGTGTGACGCACTTTTAATTATTTCAGGACCCGAACACTGTCCGTAGAACATCAACACTAATGCGCAAAACAAGGTCCGTACATTGGGTGTCCTGCGGACGGCTGCTACCTTAGCGAACATGCTCATGAAACAATCATGTGACCGCGCCCACGCTGATCGGGTGTTCTGAATGCGGACACTGTTCGTGTCCCCGAACACTTTAAAAGTACATTTCCAAGTAATCCACAATATTTCTCATTACAAACTCAACATACCACAAATCCCACATACTAATCCTAAATTTCCACATAGTTTTTGTGAATTTTTGAACCTTTTTTGGTGTTCGATCTGTCTTGCGGACAGCGCGCATGTCCGCGAACCGCGCACAAGCACCCCTATAAAAGACCACGCCCTAGAGCTCATTCTCCTTGTGTTTCTGGCTATTCTACAGAGCACAGAGGTTTTTGCTGCAACCTGCAGATTTCCATCTTCAACCTGATGGCTTCTGTGGCTCCATTGCTGCCACCTGGTGCTGTATCTGCCTCAGCACCACCCCCAACCCCTCCACCACCACTACCTTCCCAAGGGCCTGAAGAGGGGAACAGGAGTGAGGATACAGAGGAGGAAGAAGAGGATGACGAGAATGAGGTAGAGGAAATCCCTACTACCCGCCCTCGGCGTGATTCTTGGGTGTGGCGGTTGTTTACCGTTCATGGGAATGATCCTAAGGCCCGTGCAAACCGTGTCACCTGCAATGAGTGCAAAATGGTACTCAGTCGCGGGAGGCTTTGTTCGTATAGCTTTGGGACTACGACCATGAAGCGACACCTGAACTCATTCCACACTGGGGTCATTCGCAAGGTTGTACCTTGCGAAGAGCGTAGTAGGTTGATTGCCTCTACTCCATCCTCAGTTTCTGATCCTGTCACCACAAGGAACACCCCTCTGGGACAGCGCCTTCCTCAAGCTGCCTCACAGGCCATACAGAATTCTGATGACCCTTACCTTTCGAGGGTCACAGTTGTATGTATGTACTGTGACACAGTACTCTGCAGGGGGGAGCGACTTTGAAGTGCTTTTGAGACTATCATCTCAGAGCACGAGAAGACCTGCTCCCGACCCAAATAAAACCCACTCTACATCTTCCTCTCTCAGCTCGCCCTTTCTTATCCCTGTGGTTGGTGTCCCCGCTTTACCCTCCTTTCCCCTCCTCTCCTAGTGTGTCGTGTGTAAAAAAATAAAAAAATACAAAATAACAAAAATCAAAAAAAAATAAGGCTCTTTTCAGAGCTGCCTTTCACAGTTAAAAAACAGAAGTAAAGATAAATAACGCAGGGCCCATTCTATTTCTTGAAAGTCCGCGGACAGTTCGCGAACATAATACCCTATTGTAACCATTGCATTTTTATCTGGGAGGAAGTGGTGGCTCTGAAAAAGAGCCTTTGGGAGGTGTTTGTATGTCAATAATTATAAATAATTAATACCTACTTCGAAATGCATGCTGCATTTCTAAAAAAGGTTGCAATGCATTTTGTACATTTCTCAGAAAAATCTGATTGCCAGCATAGGTAAGATGGACACCATCTCTGTGAAAAATGTATGTACTACGAAACATAATATTTTCATTGTGAAAAGAGGACATGCCAAAATCTCTTAGGAAGGCAAAAACAGCCTTATTGACATTACGCCTTGCTTTCTCCATTTGCGGACCACATGAGAAAGAACAAAGCCACATTTGTCTCTGCGCAATCCGTGAAAAAATGACTTTGGAGTTTGGAAACATGTCCATGATCTTCTGAAGTCCTTCTTTCATTGCAAATTGCAAAGAAATTCCAGACACATTTCCTAAACTTTTCCCTCCACAATGAATTACAATTATGTCTGGATGTTCCTCTATCTTCAAAGTTGCACAGAGAGGTAGCAAGTCCAGCCACTTCATTCCACGGACTCCATGCCAGTGCACTTCCACATGTGGGAATCCAAGATCTATAGATACTCCACAGCTTTCTGCATGCACTTTCAACCAATGTATCCACGAGTCTCCCAAAATCCACACAATCTGTTTTTTAAAACACTCAGCCATAGCTATCTGTTCTTCTCTCAGCCAAAAGAATATCTGAGAAAACCTCTCCTAGCACAACACTCACTAAACTTTACTGACCAATCCCTTGCTACATTCAATCTCATTTGCCTACCTCCCCGCCCCAAATTCCCCGGATGTAATACGCGGTATCCTAGAACTACGGCCATGTCCGCGAAAATATCGAAACATGGACAGCCCTTCTACCATTTCCACTTCACTCTCTGTGCCATCCCCTCATTGGATATAGCTATGAAATCACATGACCATCCACCAATCAAATCCAAGACCCTCTACATGTAACTGCATCATCATAGACCAGCACTGCAAATGTACGGTGAATCTCTCGGACTACGAGTCTCATACCATTGGCAAGCACGATCTACGAGAAATACTAGACAAGTCTCCAAGATTTCTACTTCGTCCATATCCATATGCATGAACACAAACTAAAGGTATGCATATTTTCTATACAGTACATGAACACATTTTCTAACCGACTTTTACCTTGTATAATCTGTAAAATGAATCTACGATCATTTTTTCATTCTCCTAAAATGAACTGTGACTTACAAACCTTTATACCGTTTAATTTCTTTGTACACACACACACACGCAAATAATGTTAAACTAACATTTTTTAAATAAAATATATAGACTACATATGATCAAACAAAATTACATGCACACTCTATCATCAAATCTCAAAGAATAATTTTTGTACAAACACATACTTGGTTTTAATTTTTTTAGTCTATATAATTACTTACATTTATATAGGACAAGCAGGCTATGACATTGACTCCCTCTTACGTGGAAAAGCAGGCTATCACATGGACTTACTATTACGTGAAAAAGCTTAGTTACAGGACTAGTGGTATACAGTGGTAGATTATGATTTTGACAAGACATAGTAAAGATATTTTCTTTCCTACAGTTAGTCATAAGATAGTTTTAATGGTTTTGAGGAAGGCGCTGAGCATTTCAATTTAAAAAATCTACGTCTAAATTAAACAGTGCTATATACAAACCGAATTACTAATTTCTTTCTTTTACAATTGCAGTGAAGACCATTCTCCTGAAAATAAGCAGCCGAATTTGAATTACAAAGAACAACTAAGAAACAAACTGCTCATTTTAGAAAAAAAGTAATTAGATTGTTACCATAATATTTGAATTATTACTCAAACACACTCTACTGTTAATACATGCTACTTCTGTGCACCATTCTGACCAAAAATCCTCCCGTCTTAAACAGTGATTTACTGGCAGAACGGCTCACAAATTCCTATTTTTCGCCACACAAATTACCCAACTCAGCCGCTGGTATTTAGATGTTGTAGAAGAAACAACTGTTTTAATTGTATAGCTTTAGATATACTATTTATACTTCTCCACACCACTGGCTTACTTTTTTCTGTCATCTGAACCCCAGTTTATTAACACATTAATTCAAGAATACCCATCCCTAGTAGTTGTACTTCCCAATGCACAATCACACACCATTACATACATCTTTAACATCTCACTCAAACACTCATGCACCCAACACACATGCATTGCAGAACACCCCAACCCATACCTTCTGTATTTTTTTCAACAGACCCTAAAGCATGCCTACCAAAAAGCAACTCTGTAGAAAGGAACGCAGAAGTAGAGCAAATGAAAAGGAAAGTCTCCAACATAAACATCCATCTACAGCAGAATTTGTAAAAAAAAGTTGAAACACAACAGCTAATACATGTAGTGAAGCAGAAGAAGTTTATAGTACAAAAACTTTGCCTCTTCTATCAAAAAGTAAAACAACCCAAAAAACAATTAACAGAAAATCAACTATCACTACAAATAAAACTTCTTCTATAAATCTTGATAAAGTACGAAGTAAGCATACCAAGAAAAGTATTTTAGCCAAAATGTTCCGTCATAAAGTCTTTCAAAATCTTATAAAAACAGGAGAGAAACCAGTTTCAACACTTCAAACCTATCATAGGAAAGTAATCTTAGAAGCGTTGATAGGCAGTGCACTTCTTCTCAAAAGAAAGTTAATTATTTTAGTGTTAAACAGAATGAAACCACTAACAAAACTAATAACTAAATTACAAAAAAGACTTCTCAATAAACAAAATGTCAACAGAAATAATTTCTTAGATATCTGTGGAGGTGAATGGAGTCACACTAAGAGCACAGAACCATACTTTAATGAGGAAGCCTACAAAGAAAAGCAAACAAATACAATTGCCATACATAGCAGTGGTCGAGGTTATGAAAAAGTTAATAATACCATAATGGAACAAGAAGTACTCCTTACAAAAATATGCCCTGAAAACATAGATTTACCCCTCCATTCAACTGAATCAGAACATCTAGTGTACAAATGGCCATGCACGTCAATGTGTAACATTCACAAAAAAATGTTCAAGTCTTTACACCAATTCCTCAATCAATATATGAAAAGCAAAGACAAAATCAAATTTAAACTACTGCAAAATATGGATGCTTGTCCAGTACGCAAGTACACAGGACTACAATGACATTCATTCGCTGCATTACAGGACCTACTTGCAAAACACCCTTCCATGATATCAAAAGGATATCAACACATCATGCAAGTATAAGAAATCTAGTTTATAAACTGTACTATGCTAAAAGTCCTGTTTTAGCACTAGCCAATTTAAACAACATTCTTCTACATGGTACAGCAAAAGACCTACTAGAAGAAATCGACTATATCCAAAAAAATATTTTGGAAGTGAAACCCACTTACAAGATGAATTAGCCGTAAACCAACTTCGAAACAAATCTGCACATGGCAACCTTTCACTACGCACATACAAATAAGAAATACTAAAATTTGAAAGTACTTCAGCTGAAGTACCAAACCACGTGTGTGTATGTTGCCACAGAATTTTTTATAAAAGTAACACAAAAACTGTAGACCTATCATACAAAATAGAAGACAATGAAGATTCTAAATGGTCTGAATTAGCTCTCTACCTTATAGCAGAAAACAAATACGAAATAACTGACCCCATAATACTTTGCAGTTACTGCACTACAAAATTTGACAACAACCAAACTCCTTCACGTGCTATCACAAATAACTTGAAATTATTTCCACTACCAAAACCCATTCAACAACTTAATTTATATGAGGGCATCATTTCAAGCAATAATATGCCTTCAACCAAAAACTGCAAAATTACCTCCCTTTGAATTAGTAAAAGGTATTCGTGGAAAAGTAGTGTATTTACGATTAGATCTAAAAGAAAATGTGCACACTCTAGGAGTGCAACGTCCAATGAAGCAATCTTTAATTATCTTGGTAAATGGAGTACCTACAAAAGACAAAAAAAATTGGCAACAACTGGTAGATTTACATAAAGTTAGAGAAGCCCTGCAATATCTTAAAGTGAATAATGAATATTACAAAGAAATTAATATTGAAGAAAACTTGAAAGACACAAGAAGCTGGTCAATTTGAGCTCCTAGATCCTGCAACAATATCAAACACTTTAGACCATTATACAATTCATCCATTGCACTCTAATGACACATAGAAAATGCACTGGAAACGTAACAAATGCGTCAAACAAAAGGATCACCAATCAGCATATGGGAAAACAGTATAGAAGCACGTTCTTTTCTTCTACTCTTTCCTACTGGCAAAGGAGGAAGATACGATGATAGACCTATTCAAATATCAGCATCAGAATATCGCTCATTACGAATGTATTCTGAAGATCCCAGATTTTGACAAAATGTGGAATACATATTCCACCTACTCTTTGAAAGTGAACTAGCAACTTTATGTTACGGAGTTGCACACATATTAAAATCAGGAAAACACTTTCAAAATATGACAGCTACACAATTATTACTAAAAGTTCAACAAAAAGATGAGGTTTTACAAGCAAATCTTACAAATTTATTAGCAAATATGCGTGGTACTAAAGTGTACTGGTTTCGACGTCATGGAGATGTACGTTGTATGATCAGAAACGTTGGCCCACCCACTTGGTTTGTTACATTAAGTTGTGCAGAATATGCATGGAAAGATTTACATGCTTTCCTACGCATATCAAACCAAAACAAAACAAACATAGATATATTAACACCTGGAGAACTTTGTTCACAGGATCCTGTTAATGTTTCAAGATATTTTCACCATCGCTTCTTTGCTATGCTACATTTTATTTGTAACAAAACTGTTCCTCCCCTTGGAGAAGTGCAACACTTCTTTTGGAGAAAAGAATACCGAGCCAGAGGAGCACCACATGTCCACATGCTTTTATGGATTAAAGATGCTCCTAAATTTGGTCAAGACAGTGATGCCACTGTTTTACAGTTTATTGAACAATATGTCACTTGTGAAATTCCATCAGAATCCGCAAATAGTGATCTTCATGCAAACATTTTACAATTCCAAAGACACAAATGTGGCAAATATTGTCGTCGCAAATACAAAAACAAAGGGAAATACTACACCAAATGCCGATTTGGTTTCCCTAGACCAGTTACAAATACAGGTCAAGTGAACAACCTCATGTCTTCAGTTAGACATAGTGTTAAAGGTAAGTCACCTAAAAATACATATTGCATAAAAAGAAAAGAAGAAGAAAAATATATCAATGATTACAATGCAATCATTGCCCACTTATGGAATGCAAACATAGATGTGCAGTACATTGCAGACAATTCTACTGCAGTAGCACGATATGTCACAGCATACTTAACCAAATCAGAAAAGACAGAGCTCCAAGACCTCTGGAATGACCTGTCATCAGATAAAACACTGTCTCAGAAATTATACAGCTTGGGCATAAAAATGCTGTCCCATAGAGAATATGGATCCTATGAAGCAGCTGATTAACTGGTACTGCATTGTATGGTAAATCTGCAAATATAGTATGGCTAAGTCTTGGTCCAGCTTAATCTAGAAAAAGAGTTCTAAAATCATACGAAGATATAGAAACAATAGCCAAACAAGATCCCAGCCAAGACATTTTAAAAAACAATTTATTGGACACATACTACCCAAACAGGAGTACCTTTGGAAACCATGAGCCTATACCACATAGCCCAAAACTACACATACAAAAATAATATAAAACCTGATGAACAAAACTGTAAATACAAAGTGACAAGCTGTGAAGGCAGCTTAGTAAAACTCACCAAACCAAATTTAATTAATAATATCAAATTGTCATTAAAATTGTCATTAAAAACTCCTCAACATAAAGAAGTATATTACATGACCCTGCTACAATTCTTTAAACCATGGAGAAAAGAAGAAGAAATACTAGAAAACTATGACTCACATGAAGACGTTTTCAAAGCAAATGAAAGCAGTATAACTTATGTAAACTTTGCACAGTACAAAACAATGTTGCACAATGAACAGCAACACAAACAAGAACTCCAGGCCCAACTAAATAAGGACACTCCTGACAGTAGTCAACCTTCTATCACAGGAAGCCAAGAACCACTGGGAGACCCACTAATAACAAATGAGGCAGAAATAGCTATGATAGAAGTAGAAAACACCATGTGTCAGTATGAAGAAAAAGAAGACTTAACTATACTACAATCAAAGCTAAATAATGAGCAACATAGCATTTTTCAAGAAGTAACAAAAGAAATTCCACATGGTGTACAGCATGAAAACGAATAATGCACCTGTCAAAATTACAAACCTATACTATTGTATGTCAGTGGTGAAGCTCGTTCTATCAAAACATTCCTAATCAAAATCATCAGTAAGTTCCTTCAACAATTGACAAACAACAAACTGTCAGCTGTTGTCACTGCCACCACAGGTTTAGCTGCCTACAACATAGGTGGTGTCACTTTACACCAATTACTACTCCTTCCAGTAGAACACCAAAACAAATTAGATTATTACAAACTTTCTGCAGAAGATGCAATGGAACTACGCAGAGTATTGAAACAAATGCAAATGCTACTAATAGATGAAGTGAGCATGGTGTCCAACCTAATGTTGGCTTTGATTCACCTCAGATTACAAGAAGTACTCAAAACAAACTATGAAGAGCTCTTTGCAGGAAAACACATTATTGTTTTCGGGGCTCTTCTTCAATTGACACCAGTAAAAGGTGAGCCTATTTTTAAAACATTAGGACACAAACTCTGCCGTAAAACTGTTGGCAGCATTGGAAATGTCAACGTTTGGCAACATTTCCAATACAGAGAATTAACAGAAAACATGCGCCAATCTGCAGATCTCACTTATGCCAACATCTTAAAAAGTATCAGAGTTGGTATACTTTCTAAAGAAGCAGAAGCAATATTGAAAACCCGGCACATTCATGCACTTTATGGTGATAATGAATGTGCTACAGATGTTATGGAACAATCAGCCTACAAAAATGTCAATTGTATGGCCTTAATGCCAACTCTTGCAAGCTCTTTCAAATTCAATGAAATAATGTTAAGTAAAGAAATGCAACCAATAATGGAAATTAGCACCACAGACAAACTAGATGTACATGGAATGACACTACCCATGTGTGACCAAGCCACAACAAGACTAAATAGTTTAGAAAAATCAATCTCAAACACAGCAGGCTTGGAAAAGATATTAAAATTATCCTTAAATTGCAGAGTAATGCTGAAACGTAACCTTGACTTGGAAAGGGCTAGTTAATGGAGCACTGGGTACAGTTGTTGGCTTTCAAACATACCCACGTGACAACAAAATTCAGTTTGTCAATATTCTCTTTGACAAACTTTCAGAAGTAAAAAGAATAGGACGCTCAACAGCTCGATTCCTTCTCTTCAAAGACATGTATGTACGCAGAGAACAATTTTCTCTATCTCTTGCATACACAGTCACCATTCATAAATCACAAGGCCTTACCCTAGACAAAGCAATGATAGACATTGGTAAAACAGTCTTTAAAGAAGGCATGATCTACGTCGCACTATCATGCTTACGTACACTTGAGGGTCTATTTCTAATCAACTTTGATGCAAGTAAAATAAACACTGATATTCCTTGCATTTTAGAGTACAATAGACTTTGTTCACTATACAATCCCCATCTAAACACATATTCTGTTCCACAAAAAGTAAAACATTATAAAAGAAAAATAAATCAAACAGAAAAGCAACAGAATGTCACTGCAAATCCTCCAAAGAGAGTAAAAGAAAGTAATAATTCATCAAGTGCCACAAGCAAAAAAGAATCAATTAGGGAAAGTAAACCAGGTACTTCTTCAAAGAAGGAAGACACACTCCAAAAAAAAGCCGTCAGATACAGAACTACCTGGTCCATTTAAACTCTCAAATATAGTTGGTGTAAGTTGCTACACAAATGTAGCAATGAATATACTATTTCAATTACCACCAATTGTTGAGAACATTTACTTACACAGTACAGACCCATTGTGTTTGCAAATGTTACTACTTCACAGAAATGCAGCAAATAATCCTGACAACACGTATAGTGTTTATGGAATAAGACAACAATTGGACTACTGTGCTGGAATGGTGAAATTCACTATAAACTCACAGGAAGATCCACAAGAATTTCTAATGTACTTACTATTAGTACTGGAAAACAAAAACATACCTATAAATGAAATCTTCCATATTTCATACTTGTGGAAACATACATGCACTCTCTGCAACAATGTGACACAAGAACAAATCACCAATGAGCGCTTTGTGTATATATCAATACCTAATTGTGAATCTGTTCCATTTCAACAACTCCATGCAAACCACGGTAGATTATGTTCGAGCTGCAATTCAGATAATCACTCCACGTTAGTATTACAAACACATAGTAAATACGTAATACTAATGCTTCTATGTTACAAAGCAGATGGTACCAAAAAGAACTGCAAGCTGACTGGATTCACACATGGTCAAATATCACTTGGTAGGAAAACCTTCACAACAATAGGTATAATCCACCACGCAGGAGTCACAACCAACTAAGGGCACTACACTGCATATATAAAAAAGAAATGTGGATGGTTTGAATGTAATGATAGTTCCGTTACTCTAAAGCAGAGATTACCAGCAAATCTTACAAACGCTTATTTAATGTTCTTAAAACCAAAATTTGATAACTAAACTGTACTTAAACCTTAAGTTCACTTGTAGTAAAAAAATATAAACTGTCACAATATTCCAAACGCTATCTAACTGCCCATAGATGCTACAACAACTAATCAGATAAATGAATGCCACTCAAATAGAGCAAACAATAGACAGTTAGCATACGCCAATTGGTATCTAACTGTCCCAAACTTTAGAAATATCCAAATAAGAGCAAAAAATAGACAGTTATAATATGCCAATTGGTATCTAACTGTCCCAAAATTTAGAAATATCCAAACAGATAAAGCAACACCACGAAATTATATAAAAAAATAAACAGTTAGAGTGCGCATACTGGTATCTAACTGCTCCAAAATTTTACAATATCCAAACAAATACCTAATATTTTACTGCTCCCAAAAACTGGAACAATCCAATGTATAAAGCATTAGCCAGAAACAACAAGTAAACACTGAAAACAAACAAACAAATAAACTGTAGCATAACAGAAAAAGGGTATTTATTAATCCAACATGGATTTTTTTTTCTCCCACAGACCCAATGATTTTAGCAACAAACACAGGATCTGAGCAAATTGCACAGTACTCTGGTTTGTCATCTACTAAATATGAGGGTCAAAAAAAAGAAAAAAATTGTGATTGTACAATGTAATAAGTCTTTATAAAATACTAATACTAACATGCTATTTTCTTTTATCACAGAAATGAACAATTAAAACATGGACTCCCGTTACTAAACTAAATAGTAAGTATAACATGAAAAATACAACCATCGCAGCATATCACACCCATACTGGCTTATAACATTGTTCTTTATAAATGTGTTTTTGACCCAAAGTTATAAGCCACTATGAGTGTGATATGCTGCAGTGCTTTTGGCCAGGGCATAGACTCTTGGGTGCATGGCATATGAGTGTGATATGCTGCTGTGGTTGTGGCCAGGGCATAGAGTCTTGGGTGCATGGCTATCGCGTCCATGTAATATGGATATTAATGATTGTGTGTTTAACATGCGTTGTGTAAAATCCTGTTCTTGGATTATATCACAATGACATATGTATTATTATTATTACTATCTTCTTAATAGTTGTGTTTTTCTATGAAACATTTGATGAATTGTTTGTATATGGTAAAGGTATGTAATAAACATTTTAATAAAACATGTTTTAGTCATCATGGCCATAAACCTTAAGTGATCCTGCATTGCACTGGTGTGGAACGGTAAAAAGTCCACATTACATTGTTCAATATAGAAGTCCCCATAGATCTTCATGTCCTTCTAGGGATTAGAGGAACATCTGGAATCTAGAAATCTAGGAACTAAGTATAAAAACTGGATAGGATTACATAAACAATCTAAGGCTTTGAGGGAAATGAAGATCTATGAGGACTTCTATATTCAACAATGTAATATGGATTTTTTAGCGTTCCACACCAGGCGAAATAGTGCATTCGAAGGGCTACAGCATCTATAATGCACTCTGTTGAATGGCCATGCATGACACAAGGACAGAACGGAATTCATCTTCAGTCATAAAAGTCTCTTCTCACATAGCAACACATCCAAAACGAACTTGCTTCAGACAGTAGGATTATTACATTCTGCAAATGGTGTCAGCTGAAGGATCCTACTAGCTGCACCAATAACGACACCCCAAAGACTAACATTGACTGAGGCCTGGTGGTGGCAGGGCATATGCGCAGAGCATATGTGCAGGGCTGTATGAGGTTGTGTTGGTGCTTTAGGCAAGGCTTAAACTTGCTAAGAGATTGGCTCAACCACAAATTAAACAAAATGGCACAGCGAAATGCAACACCAGTCAATAAAGCACACATACTGAAACCATATGCCTTTTGCAAACTGCACAGTTAATACAGTCATATTCCAGA
The DNA here is from genome assembly GCF_040938575.1 of Ambystoma mexicanum. Classification (NCBI taxonomy): domain Eukaryota; kingdom Metazoa; phylum Chordata; class Amphibia; order Caudata; family Ambystomatidae; genus Ambystoma; species Ambystoma mexicanum. The sequence continues at coordinate 360,500,871 of NC_090930.1, read as the reverse complement.
AAATGCATTACATGAAGAGGCATTGTCATGATACACATGGATGCTTCTTTATATGCATGATACAGCCATCACTCATCTCGAGACCCGTCCTTAGGAGGATACTCTGGGGCTGATTTGTGGAATTGTTTGAGTGTTCTAAAGTGACTTTGTACAATTTTCAGTGTGCAAAACTCCTTTTACCTATTCATGGATCAGACTTTGTGTGACGTTTTTGCAATTTGCACAGGTCTGTCACAACTTTGCGTGCAGTAGTGCAGGTTGCACATCACACCACACAAAGTGAGGGATTGGCATGTGCAAAAAAACAAATAGGGGGTAGACCATGCATATTCCCCATTATCCCCGCAAAATGAGGAAGAACGAGGAAGAACATGGATTTATCAAGGGACACACCATGCAAATAAATTGCATGCCCATTCAAGCACAAAACTAACCAAATTTAAGGATTTCAATGCGCAACTTCATTTCAGGAAAAGTCACATGCAAACCTTGTGATCTCACTGCCACATGATAGGAGACGCAAAGTACAATGTGGAAAGGAAACAATGCATATAAAGCACGCAATGCACACCATTCAAACGTAGTTCAGCCAAGATGAATTCACGTGTACTGGGAGCCATTTGCCTACCACGTATCACGCTCTTTTGGATGCCAGACAGCCAGGTGTATGCAAGGTACAGGTTACCCCCATGTCATCCTAGACCTGATCAGGGAGTGGGAGGAGGACATTGCATCACCCACCAACTGCTCCATGACCTACATTTCACAGCGAGAGGCTCCTTTCAGTGCACCCCTGCCATTGTTGGGGGCATATCACAGGCCATGCAATCCTGGTTTCTTCACCAGATATTTGGCTGCATCACATCATGTGTGTATAAGTAGGCACATATACATGGCACGCACACAGAAGGCAAGTTGAAGAGTGTGCCAGGAGTTTTATGCTGTAGAACACTTTCTAAATGTACTAAGAGCCACTAATTGCAAGCATGTCGGGTTATGCCTGATTGGTGGAGCTCATTTACCGCAACTGGAAGCATTGGCATTGCATCAATGTGCAGGTCATCTGTGATGCAAATGGAGTCATCATGCATATTTCCCTGAAAGTACACATGACAGCTTCATTTACCCCAAGCCACCACTCTGTCATCAGGAACCTTTGGCAACACCTGGCTCATTGATTAATATCAATTGTCACGCACATACATGCAGTCATGTCACATACTGAACAACAGACCATGACAGTCAATGCCAATAAAAAAAACATTTACACATTTGCAGCGTGCAGTGCCTATGTGTGATCAACATTCCTGCTTACACTATTCAGGAATCCTGCCACACCAACCAGATTAAGGTACAACACAACATATATAGCCACGAGGGGTGCACAGGATGCTCATGTCATGTTTCCCGCTCCCTTGACCACACTTGCAGGGTATTGCTATATGCCCCACCTGTAGTATGCAAAGTCAGTGTGGCAGTTTGTGTCCTGCACAATGTTTCCACACTGCGTGGCATACAAGTAGAGATGCAGGAGGGACACTGCCTTCAGCCACAGACACCACCCATGCCCTTGGTCAGCCAAAGGGCACAGGGAGAGGCTGCATGCAATCAACTCGTGCAAACCTACTTCACATGAATACCAGCCCTTATGGAGCACACACAGTGAAGCCATATCCCTGGTGCCATTCAATGATGAATTGGGGCCAATCCCCTATGCCCATAACAACACCCTAAGTATGTCTGTCTGGGGGAGTCCAACTGTGTGTGTCTATAACCATAAAATCAACTGTGCCAATCACTGACACAGTCATAGCAAATGTAAACAACAGTATCCATGTAGCTCACACCAAATCACACAACACAATCACCAGAAATCCCCTACCGCTTTCACATGCCCACACCAACTATTGTGCATGCAGATCCCAGACAACACACAGGAGAACACAAGTAGGAAGATACAGCACAACATTAAAGCAGTAACTAACATTTGTGATCTCTGCCCTGGTCACCCTAGGTATATTTGACACCAACATACAGGTGGAGTGGGCACCCCATTCCCTGACAACAATTATGCTCATAATACACATCTGCATCTATATAGTCTTACAGACTGAGAAAATTGCAAGCTCACATTAAGAAAGATGCACATCTCGCCTTACATCTTGCTCCTTGTGAGCCAGCTATACCCTGGAATGTATCCATTCTTCCCTCTGTAGGTGTCCAAACCTGCCTACACTGCGGAGAAGTTGCATGCAGACATCCAAAAAACTGTTCCCTTGAATAGCACCAACCATCTTCCCTTGCACAATGCCTCAGTAGAGAAAAATAACACACCGTCAGAGCAGACATCTGCCCCCCTGATTGTCATTCTGTAAAATACAAGGGTGCACCTACTCCTTGTTCCAGTGAGGGGTCATTATGATCCTTCAGATCTGGCTGTAGTCAGAATGACACTGAGAGAATTCCCAAATAGAGATGACTGGGAGTTTGGAAACCCAGGATCTCCTTCGAAGCCCATCCAATGCCACAATTTGGCTACCCCTTTTAAACGTGGCATCAGGATAGTGTATGAAACACTGGCAGGGGAACTGATTATGGAGTGTCATGCAAGAACTGCAAGCAATGACTTGCCAGCCTCCCATCACCATGTATCTCCACATCTATGCAACCGGACTCACTCTCCTCAGGCCAACACAATAAAAACACTCCACACAGTAACATCCTCACTGCCTCCAATTGCACCACAACCTCTCCCCCCCGAGTGCTTTGAACCTACCTGAACAAGGTAAAAACCTGTGTCACATCCACAGCATTTCACCTGAAAAAACATTCTTAGCCTGCAAGGACTTGTATTGCATGAAAGGAAACAAACAGGACAGCACTGATTTGTCCCATATAGAACAAGGTAACTTGACAGCCATGGTCCATTCAGTGTCAACAACCAGAAGGGCATATCAAAGAGCATTGGTAATAATTATTCCAACATGTCCTAACTCATTGACAGAGCAGTCACTGGCAGTGAAGCAAACTCATTTCCACCACAGCATGTTATACACTCTGGCTACAGGGGTTTGTCTGATGCGGGCATAATCTGGGCCATTGATTGCATGCGTACATGTTGTGCACATCCGCCGTCAAGTGTCATTTGTGCCTTTGGGTCACCCTTGGAAGCAGGGGAAGGAAAGGGACACCAAGTACAAAGGTGAAGGTCTGGGGAGTGGAAGTACAGTGTGAAAGCTGAAGAGGGCAAGAGGGAGCAAGCAGACAGACTGATGGGTGTGCAGCTGTGGAGATGAGAGAGAGAGACAGAGAGACAGAGAGAGAGACAGAGACAGAGAGACAGAGAGAGAGAGAGAGAGAGAGAGAGAGAGAGAGAGAGAGGGGGGAATTTGGGAGCGAGAGCAAGGAGGAGTCTGGCTGATGGGGATATGAGGAGAGAGATGGGGCTGTTACAGTGGGTGAGAGCAGAGAGAAGGGGGTGAAGTGAGGAAGACAGAGACATTAGGGCAGGAAAAGGAGGCAGCAGGAGCAGAGAGCCTTGAAGGCACAATGAAATTGCACCAGTTGGGGGTGAAGAAGGACAATTGGGGGAGGGTGAAGGGCAGACTGGGAAGCAAAGGCCGTCTGTGAATGGGGACTCCTGAGCTTATCATCACAGAAACAGCATGGTGAACACAACATGACATATCAACCAGAAAGAGACCCATGTTCAAAATATCCATGCAAATAAGGCTGTCCCTCTCAGGAGGCAGGCTATGTTACAGGACTGTACATGGTAGCAACCATGCATTGCCCATGGATGGCTGACAACTTAATCCAACTGTACTACATCACATATATGGGTAGGCCCACCATTGTTGTCCACACATTCAATACACACAAATGCCACTCACCAGATGTTTCCAGAAACTCATCCACGCCTTGTACCTGCTCACTGCTAACTAATTTACTTGTGGCCTCTTCAAATGGAGTCAGCTGCTCCTCCACTGCTGGCCCCCTTCCAGTGGCCTGGGAAGAAGCCAGGTTGTCACTCAACCTCTGCTTAGTCTTTTGTGTGAGGTCATTAATTTGCTTCTGGACCTCTTTAGCATTGCGTCTCTCCATGCCAAAGGAATTGATGATGTGCGTGACATGCTGCCCATGGAGGGGTACATCTCAACATGGTAATCCGTCACATGATATATGAGGTTATGAAACTCCTCATCAGTGACAGGCTTCTTCCTTGACCTACCCTTCTCCTGTACCTGATCTTGCTGTATAGCCTCTTCCTTATGGACCTAGTGGCCCTCAATGGTTCTGGTTCACCTCTCAGTCTCTGACCCTATCCACAAACATGTTCCTGGTCACCTGTGGTCTGAGGAACACCAGGTCCTCCTCGGGTTTGGGCATACGTGCCCTCACATGTCCCTGTCTTCTCCCTTTCCCTTTGGGGCCTTACCACTCATGGTGCAGGCAAAATGAATAAATGAAAAGAACCCCCAAATATGTTTCACAAAGGAAATTAAAGGGAACAGTCTACATGATGGACTACTTAGATGAAGGCCCATCAAGGCTCCAAGGCACACCAACACCACAAAAAAGCAGTAAGCAATACACAGTGACACCCCAAAAGACAATAAATCCATACGCAATATACAGAAAGCTTCTAGAAACTGAAAAACAGCAGTACGCAATACGCAGTGGCACCCCAACAGACAACAAATACGTATGTGATATACCAAAATCCTCACAATGATTTACAACCTTCTGATGTACAACCAGTGATGCGCGTTGCACCTCTTAAATATCCACTTCAGTACTGTGTAACGTGTAAGCTTACTCCATGCACTGCATAACAGATACAAGATGTGCACCAAAGTTCCTTCTGCCTTCATGACATTGATTTTGCATCCTTTGGGCCTTCATTGGCTCTCATAATCAAAAACATCTGCTGATGCCTGATCGAGTGTACGTGCCTGATGCCAACCAGCACTGTCTTGGAGTGTCAGCTGTTATGCCATTGCCTGTTTTCCTGTGTTGAACCTGTGGCCACCTCATCTGGAAATGTAGGACTTCCACCTCTCCCTACCACCTCAACCACAGCATCCTGGTGGATCAGTAGCTGGGTAGTTATGACACCCTCTTCCCCCTTGCAATGCTTCTGGGAGACAACAGATGTCTCCAGATCTGGGAAGAGATCACGGCTGCAATCAATGAGGAGGGGGTAGCAGACCATACACTGAAGACTGTGAGGAAGCGATGGAAGGCATCAAGTCCGAGAGCCATGCAAAGGCAGTGTCAGCCCTCGCAGCAGAGCTTGCCGGGGGTAGGTGCACCATGCAGGCTGCCACAAGTTTTCAACAAACCAGCTGCAGATCCTTGATAGGCTCTGCCCAGAACTTCACTCCCAGATCTGTGTGTGGAATTGATGTCTTGAAGCTTCTGGTGAGTACCCATATGGTGCACTGATCTAAAGTGTATGTGTGTCATTCATGGGAATCTATGATTGCAGGTGCCCCTTCTGAATGCAGCATGTGTTTATGGGACAAGCGTTGATATATGCACTGTGTGCACTCATGCACATGCTTTATGAGATCATGGGAACAAGTGCTGTGACAGTACATATGTTGGCTTACGATGTTGTGTCCATGTGAGGGACATGCATGCAGGGCACATCTATGTGATGCACATCTACAAGTGTGTCCAACCACGCAGATCCGCTGAGAGTGACAGATGTGCATGGATGTCTGTGAATGTCATGTTGGGGAATTTTATATTTAATATTTTATTTCTATTGTGCTGGTACACAAGTGTTTCAGAGCGCGACAAGGCAAGGGTGGGGAACAGGGGAGAACAAAACAGCAATATTACTAGGCCCAGTGACATTGAGAACGAGCAAGTGCATGGGAGAGGAGGGGGGAAAAGTTCATGGAAGGGGGAGAAGTGGAAAGTGCAAGGCAGAGGAGAAACAGATAAATAATAAATAAATAAATAAATAAATAAATAAATAAATAAATAAATAATAAGGGCAACAAACAGTGGTAGTGCAGCCAGCAATTTGCAAGTTCTAGGTTTACGGCAACAGACAAGGTAGGTCTGATAAGTGCAGTAAGAAATAGGGGTGCTGTATGGGTACAGATACAGACCCCAGGGCAAGGGGTGGCCCAGAGACAGTGCGGGAGGGTGGCAGGGTGAGCAGGTACCTGGGTCCGGAGGACAGAGGGTGGCCAGGTGCACGGTGCCAAGAGAGAACAGATCAGCAGGGGAGAGGGGAGCAAAGGCAGCAGAAAAGACGAAGGTGTTGAGGTGCTTCCGGAACCGGAGATGGTTTACCTTAGGTTTTAGAGTGGCAGGGAGGCTGTTCCAAAGGGAGGCCCCAGCCGAAGACAGAGATCTACCCCTAGCCTGTTTCTCTGAAAAACAACTGTTCCTGAGGGAGTTAGAGGTAGGGGAGTAAAGAGCTTGAGAGGGGAGCTATTTGCAGAGGGATAGCTGAAGGTATTTTGAACTCAGGCCCCAGAAAGCCTTGTGGACAATGTAGAGGCTTTTGAATTTAATCCTTGCATCGACTTGGAGCCAATGGATAGATTTCAGAGCTGGAGAGATACGATCCCAGGGCTTGTGGCCAAATACAAGTCTTGCAGTCCTGTTCTGGATTAGTTACAGAGAGTGGAGAGTAGTGGCAGGTAGATTTGGAAAGAGGCTGTTGCAATAGTCCAACCTTGAGAGAACCAGAGCTTGGGATACCATGAGCTCTGTGGGAAGGAGAGGAAAGGCAGAGGAGGTGCAGTAGGAAGTTTGACTTTTTAGAGACCTCAGAGATGTGGATGGAGAAGGAAAGGGTGGAGTCAAAGATGACCCTAAGGTTCTTAGCCTCGCAGGTGAGGGTAGGACGAGGGCCAAGCGAAGCAGGCCAGAGAGTGAGGGGAAAGGATGGTGAAGGTGTGCCGATGAGGAGGATCTCTGTCTTGCTGGCATTCATACAAAGATCATTGGCGGCACACCAATCTTGAATGGCAGTTAGGCAATCAGAGATGAGAGAGGGAGAGGAGTTGGTCGAAGGCAGCCTGAAAATGAGTTGAACGTCATTAGCATAGCGTTGGTAATTTGAGCAGAAAATGGCAATGTAGTGGGTGAGAGTTGCCAGGTATTGTTTGAAAAGCCAGGGTGAGAGGTTAGACCCCTGGCGAACACCACAGGTAGAGAGGAAGATAGATGATAGGAAGGACCCAAGTTGGACCTGGGAGGGTTGATCAGAGAGGAAAGAGGTCAGCCAGGCCAGAGTCTGATCAGTGATACCCAGGTTTTCACAGAGATGGTTGAGCAGGATGGTATGGTTGACCGTGTCGAAGGCAGAAGAGAGATCAAGGAGGATGAGGACTGAGGGAATGTTAGAGTCCAGGTTGGAGAGTAGATCTTCACAGATGTTCAAGAGACCACTTTCTGTGCTTCTGGCAGCACTGCTCTCAGACTGGTGGTCATGGAGACAGCCAACAGAATTAGAATGAAGGTTAAGGTGAGAGATGGCAAACTTTTCCAAGAGTTTGCCCTGAAAGGGAGCAATGGAAATTGGTTGATAGTTAGATGGACAAGAAGGATCAGCTGTGGGTTTCTTGAGAAGAGGATGCACAGAGAGTGCTTCAGAAGGGAGGGGAAGGATCCTAAGGCAAAGGAGTGGTTGCAAAAATCAGCAAGGGCAGGAGCGAGAGTGTCAATGTGGTCCTTGATGGTTTTAGAGGAACAGGGATGAACCTGTTTTGATGAGGCTTTCATAGATAGGACTTGTCTAGCACCTTGTCAGGAGAGAAAAGAGGAAAGGACGGGAAGGATGGTGGGGGGTGGCTAAAGGAGGATCAGCAAGCACAGATGGAGTGGGGAGAGGAGGGCTTAGGGTGGAGAGGATGGACAGGATGTCCTGAGTTTTTTAAATCAAATGAGAGCAAAGGGCATTGCATAGAGCCTGGGAGGCAACAGGAGGGGTAGAGACTGCAGCAGGGTTGGCCAGCTCCTTTCAGATTTTAAAAAGTTTGGCCGAGTTGTTAGATGCCGCAGAGACACGAGCTTGAATGTGGACTCTCTTCTTGGTGAGGACAGAGCGTCGGTATTGCCTTTGTAGTAGGCGACAGGTCAGTTTGTCCTCTCAGGGGCAGTAGTGTGATGTTTCATCCCACTGCATGTGAAGCCTGAGTTGAAGTGTGATCATTCCATATGTATGTGCATGAGCACTTTTCTCAAAAATGGCTGTAAGCCACAGATGGGGATTAACAAACTTCTTACTCCGTGGAGCAGTGTCTGTTATCTACAAAAAGAAGTTCAATTCCTAAAAGGTGCCAAACACACATAGGTATCCTATCTGGCAATGGTACTCAAAAATACAAATTTTATTAATCATTCAAAATCAGTAGTTAAAAAATCATGATCATATCACATAAAACAATTTACAAACATTAAAACAACACAAGTGAATCAACCTACGTGGGTTCTAATCATAAGTGTAATCTTGGGTGAACCTTGTGTAACCTAATCACACTGAGATCCATTTGCCTTTGATGTTATTGGCTATTTTGTATTTTAAACTCCTAGATTCCCAACTTGTACAAGTTTTTGTCCTTTTAGCACAACAATGTAGGACATTCTTCAGGGATGTGAAGTGTTTTTTGTCGATTCTATTCAAGATGAACCTGTATTACCATGCCACAATCTTCTTACATAGACGATGTACGCTGTTAATAAAAAGGAGGCACTATATTACTCCCTAATGTCACAGAGTTAGTCCATTACTTGAACTAGCTGCGTTTCCCTTATCCCCATAAGGGTAAGAAGCATGCTGTTAATTACATACCTCTATAACTCGAGGGTTCAAAATCCTGGAGTCTCCTATAACCTTCATTGGTTATCTTATCAGCAAATTTAAATTACTTAGGAAATTCTTGTCTTGTTTCCTCTATCTTCTGTCCTAGTGTACAACATATTCTGACATTAGACTCATGAAAGCATGGATTAATACATTATCATGCTATGCTTTTATCAGGAAAAGTCTTACCATATAATCCTGACTATCATATCAGTATGAAAATAGTACTGGAAATAGTCACGCCATCACAATATGGTATGTTCTCAAAGAAGCTCACCAATCCCTGTAAAATACAAATTCAGAGACCACTTGCCTAAGTAATGTGTCAACGCACTTATTCACTTTTTAAGCGAGTGTACTAATGTTACTTACACACCAACTTACTTGTATAGTGGTCTTAGAAATCTGATCTCGACTGTACCCAAACTCTGAGGCTAGTTTCCAATTAAACTCCAAGTACTCCCAAAATAAAGCTCTCCTCTTCAATCTTGATAGCTGTTAAATCAAAAATACCCCATCAAACAGAGAGTCTTTCCAACCATGGGGAACTGAAAAGAATTTTTGTATAAAAAAGTACATAAAATCTCAAAGACCAGGGTACTTACTGAAGATATTCCAAGGAAACCTAATAATTCGTCCAGAGGTACATCTCTAATCTAATCCGTATCTCGAGATCGCTACTATCACCAGGAAACGTCATGGCGTCATGACGCTGACGTGCGGAGACGTCATCACGTCATAGAGTGATGACATCACCATGTCACTGTGCACGCGCGTGCAAAGGCTATTCCCTGATTGTGGGTAATGTAGTCCGGGAGCAACCTGTGTAATCCTCTAAATAGTACTGGAATGGTTTTACTAATTCAAACCATATATACATACATGTCACCTTTGGTATTCGCTGTCTACCCTATTACATATCTCAAATAGTCAGTTTCATCCTAAAAAAGCGGGTAAAAGACCATGGTTGTCATCCATACATTTACAAAATTATCCATTGTGCAAGCCATTGTACAATGAAAACTAACAAAGCAAACACACATGGGGCCGATTCATGGAACAAACGTGCGCCGAAAATCCATGCGCAAGCAGGCGCAAGGTAGCGCAAGCGCGAGAAACGCAGCACACGTGTGCGATTCAAGGAAGACGCAGCACGTGTTTCCCGCTGTCCGTGCGCCCAATCTAGCCATGGCGCACGCAGGCATACATGGCGTGCGCTACGCGCGCAGCAAAAGCGCACATAGCGTGGCGCACACAACCAAAGTGGGTGGAACAGTGGGCGTAACACGCGGAATGGGGAATAACGCGTGAAAAAGAAGGCGTAACTGGGGAAGTACTGCAGGGAACTACACAGAACGCCCACACGCACGCGAACAACCCGTATTCATGGATCCGAATACGGGAAACCCGCGCACAGCAAAAGACACACACAGGCGTCAATGCGTCCGCCACACGAAGGCAGGCGGAAGCGTCCCTGTGCACAGTATAAAAGTGCGCGCAAACAACAAACAAGTATATACAGCTATGATGAATGCCCCATTTGTCGCAGCACTGATCGTGGGACACCGCAGGAGGAGGAGAATAGCCAGGGCACGCATTTTCGCACCACGGACAAGCCTTTTTGGGATGCCTGACGACCAGGTCTATGGCAGGTATAGGTTTCCACCCCACGTCATCCTAGACCTGGTCAGGGAGTGGGAAGATGACCTTACATCCCCTACCCTTTGCTCCCAAGCATTGAGCCCCTTGGAGAAGGTGCTCAATGTCCTGCATTTTTTGGCCACTGGGTCATTTCAGCGGACTACTGCCATAGTGGGTGGGGGGTCTCACAGGCCACGCAGTCACGCTGCCTACACCAGGTACTGGCAATCATGACAGCGCGCCCCTCAGTCCGCAGGCACATATACATGCCCAGAACACCTGCAGAAAGGCAGGCCATTGTCCTGGATTTTTTCAGGGTGGCACACTTCCCCAAAGTGCTCGGTGCCATAGATTGCACCCATGTGGCCCTACGTCCACCTAGGGCCACTGAGCACATCTACCGAAACCACAAGCACTGGCATTCCATCAATGTGCAGGTGGTATGCGATGCAAAGGGAATCAGCACCTCTGTCTATGCAAACTACCCTGGCTCCACCCATGACAGTTTCATATACAGAATGTCCGCCCTGAGCCGGGCCCTGGAAGCTGGGCAGCATGGCGACACATGGCTCCTAGGTGAGTACAAATGCCCTTGCACATGCATGCATGTCACACACACACACACAAATAAACAAACCCCAATAATCACAACTATTTACACCTCCCCAGTGGACAGTGCCTACCCTCTGAGCAACCACATGACGACGCCAATCCGGAACCCCACCACACCACCCCAGGTAAGATACAACACCGCCCATATTGCAACCAGGGCCATATTGGAGCGCACATTCGGAGTGCTCAAGTCACTTTTCCGCTCCCTTGACCGCTCTGGTGGGCAGCTACTCTATGCACCACCAGTAGTGTGCAGGATCATTGTGGCAGCATGTGTCCTGCACAATGTTGCAACACGGCAGGGCATCCCGGTGGACATGGTGGTGCCCCCACATCCCCAACCACAGGCACAGGCGCTGCCCATGGGAGGGGACAGGGCACGTGGCGAGGAAGCCCGGACCCAGCTTGTGGCCACATTTTTCACCTAAACTCCCACCCCTGCGGAGTGCACACAGGCCTGGAACATACCAGGTGACAATCGATGATGACAAAGAGACAGTCAACTGTCACAACCCTACCACCCTGAGATATGGAAGTGCCACATTGTCTGCATCCCTAGCTACTTAAACACAAGCTCTCCTGTGGGACCAAAAGGCAAACATATGACATGACATGATATGGCCTATACACAAGTATTTCAAGGTGCGATGAGGCAGGGAGGGGGGAACAAGGGAAGACAGACAACGGTACTCCTAGGCCAGGTGTCATTTAGATTGTGCAAGTGCAGGGGTAGGGGGAAGGGAAAAGTGCAAGGGGAAGGGGAGGGGGGGAGTGCAGTACAGGGGAAGTAGACCAAAAAACAAATACATAGGTCAGCTGGTGGCAACTGCAAAGGTAAATGCAGACAAGTGCTGGGAAGGGGGGCTGTAGGGATAGAGAGACAGTACCGCAGTGCAGGGATTGCCAGGGAGGCAGTGCCAGTGGAGAGTGGCTGGGCCAGGGACCGAGGTCGGTGAGAATGGCCCGGTTGCAGATCCAGTGCAGTTCCAGTGAAGAATTTTGCAAGGGAGAGGCAGAGAGAAAGCAGAAGCAAAGAGGAAGGTCTTGAGGTGCTTCCCGAACCAGAGATGATTCCCCTCAAGTTCCAGTGAGGCAGGAAGGCTGCTCCAGAGGGAGGGCCCTGCCGCGGAGAGAGATCTACCCCCAGCTAGTTGCTCTGAGAAGCGGATGATCCTGACATGCAAGGTGTGCATCACACACACCTGCAAAACAGGCCATGGCCATCACTGTTATGTCACTCGAACCCTCCCAAACCACAACATGACATGGCAAGCAATACCCATACACCAACACAGTAACAATAAGGTACACATTGCCATGTCCAAAATGTACAGTGGCATCAGACAATGATGCCTGACCTGGAATCAGATGAAATGACAGACCAACAACCTCCCACCCAAAATAAGTCATTTCCAAATGCATTACAAGAGTTGTAGACATAACATAACAATGAATGCCTGTCTACATGCACATTGTGCATTGCAAAATCAACACTGCAGCTTCTGTGTGCTGTGTCCTACTCCTGCAACACACTGCTCAGCGCACAGCACAGTGAACAGCCATTGTGTGTGATGCACACCCTGAGCATCACATCTAAGCGACAGACCACATCAAAAAGCAAATTAGGCATGTACAGGATCCATAATTGGTCACAGAACATGTCCTGCAGGGACACAGTGGGCACCAGAAGGCAAACAGTGTACACGCGGACATGCAAGGGCGGGAGTACATGTAGTGCACCAGAGTGCAAGTGTGTGGGTCAACAAGGACATGCACTCAACATATGCATGTGCAATCAAGTGACCATCAGTGTTCTCTACACATCACATGTGAACATTCACCATGTGTACACCCCAGCATGTCAAACCATAACTATCCCCTCGCACCTGAAAGGTAAACACAACACATGAACAGGCATTGATCAGCAGAACACAACATGTACATAGGATACCACCATTACAATGTCAGGGTTCCCATCACACTGCAGGGCAAGGCAACTATCAACAACAACCCCCCCCTCCCTCACAAATGACCATGACCCACTGAACAACTGCACCTGGGTCATGGAGCCTTCAACCCTCAATTCCACCTGGCCACAGGATCACCTTTACCCTTCGTCACCATCTCCCACCTTGTGTGTTTAAAAAGGTGCCTGCACCCTCATAATCCACACTCATTTCCAAAATCACAAAATCCAAGGCATAAAAACGAACCGGAACACCCTCCAGTAGATGACTTGAAGTAGCAGTACCTCACAAAGGCCAAGTACTACCACAATGATGCAACAACCAAGGTAGCAAATTAAAACAATGTCACAACAGGATGTGAACCATGTGTGGTACATAACATAGGATGATGCACCATGAACGGATGTGTACTGTCACAGGTCCCGTGTACAGGTGCGGGAGTGTCACGAAACAACCACCCCCACTGTGTCCCGGTTGCCTGCAAGGTTAAACTCACACAGGCACCTGAGACCCTGGTGGGGAAGGAGGGTCAGGGATATGCAGTCGGGACAGGTGTTGGCACACTGGATAACTGGAATGAGTGGCAGTTGAGGGGAGGAGGAATGACACCTGAAAGTAGGGAATGCACGAAAATGTACTACCTGCATGAACACATACACAATCCAAACAAACTTGCACATCATTGTAATGGCCTTCTGTAGTCCAGGCTTAGGAGTGGTACGAACCAACCACCCCCTCTAGGCTTTTGGCGCCTGCAAGTTCGGGGCTTACACAGGCATCCGCAACCCCAACGGGGAAAGAGGGTCAGGGAACGTTGCTTGGATAGGTACGGGAAGCAGGAACACCGGGTAGAGGGTACAGGGTTCAAAATTGCATAGGATTCCGGGTGATTAGGGGGAAAAAACATACCAAATTGAATCACACATACATCCATGCATTAGTGCACCCTCAGCAAGCCTATGCAGAGCAGTTTGAAAGAAAAACAACAAGACACTTAGCTCTGGTTTTGAGTGCTGGCCTCCTGCCTGCGCACTCTCAGGTCCAGTTACAGGAGCACTGCAATGCTGCAAAGAGAGCCACAGTCAACAACCTGTATGTGCCAATTACACAAAAACACACCACCAAACATGCCACATAGCAACAAACTACTCTACAAACAGACATCCGGTATAGATGCTTCGTACCCATATATAACATTACCCCTGTGACGGGTCATACACAGTCAATGCAGTAAGTCAGCCGCCGGTGGGTGCGTGGCAAATGGAATACCAATGTGTCACAATTCACACAACATGCAATGTTCCCTGGGTAAGCAGACAGACCAATATAGCAAGCCATGACTTCAGAGCAAGTTGCGTACCACTATGACCGAAACAAAGTTGGCAGTGCATTCATCATAAAGTACATGGAAATGAAATGCACTGCACCCGAGTATGTCCCTTGCTGTATGTCCCTGTGAGCTGCCCCTTTCCATGTCTCAGAAGGCTACATGGTTGATACAAGTGCCTCGATGGACCTTGGTGTACTGGAGGGTATGTGCCACTGCCCCTTCAGGTGTCCCAGACAACCTTACAATCAACAGCCATCAGTCCACCAACACATCTGAGCTGCATTGTGTGCTTCAACACCAATATTCGTCCAAGATCACCCTCAGTGCTGTGACTAAGCCTGCATGTGCAACTCGCCTGGTGCAAGCTTTGCTGTGTTGTGGCTCCCCCTGTGCTGCTCACCTTGCCTGGAGTTCCTTGGAACACGTCAGCAGTTCTAGGATGTAGGTCTGCAATCCCTGTGCCTCTGCTTGTGCACACATGTGCATGTGGGCACCAACAAACGTGTCCAGAATTCCGTCGTCCAATGGGCCATGTCTGCTGGCAAAGGTGCTCTGGAGGCTCATCCCCCTGCAGAAAGGGCATGCAACACATGATCAATGCTTCAAAGTCATCTGTGTGTGTCTCTTCAGGCATCTCATTACTTGACCATGTCAGAGAGTCACATCATAAATCACACCATCAGTCCATCTTTCACATCCAAAGTGTGGAACACTATCTACAGCATGAATTGCAACAAGCACGTGTACAGTAAAGATAAGAAACATACTACACAATGCATAGAAATTAATGTACACATTAATCATGAAACACCCCATCTAGCAAAAGCTGAACAGTGGACAATAACACCAAAATCATCCCCACTAGGGGTGTAAACACAAGTCACACAGCACCAGACATGCCACAGATATGACAGTCCTAAGCCCTTGTGTAAAAGTTTGTGACACCGAACCATCCTTGCGAGCCCATGGATAAGGGAGGCAGGAGTGGCATATGTGAGTCAAGCACCCCAAGCAGCAAACACATACACAAGACAAGCCTGAAGGGCCCAGCTGGAACAGACAGTGGATGCCTTCAAAAGCCACAAAGCACCGCACCGTCACATGAAAGCACAATAGACAAGCAATTTTAAACTATATTAACTAATTACACTAACTATGGAAAACCTACATTACCTAATTAAACTAACTATCAAACAGAAACTTAACTAACTAAACTAAAAGAAAAATCAAAAATGGCCACATACGACCCGGGGGGGAGGGGAGGCACCCAGGAGGGGGGAGGTACAGGGTGCTGCTCAACATCCACATGCGATGATGCTGAGCCAAAAAAAAAACCTCCATGGGCTCAACGCCTGCACAGCCCGACCTATGTGGGAGATAGATGGTTGTCCGAAGTCTGGCTCATCCTGGAAAGGAGGACGTGGCACAGTAGCCTGGCCACACCTAGCCGCAGCTTGCCCCTCGTCGGCAGCAAGTCTGTCAGACGGGTGAGCCTGGTTCTGTGTGGCGATGTGACGTAGGTCTGCATGCAGAACCTCACGTGATACACGTGCTTCCTCTTGCAAGGTAGCACGTGTAACACAGAGTTCCTCCTGCAAGGCCTGGCTGGACAACCGCTGCAACTCCCGGCAAGCCTGTAGCTCAGCCGAGATGGGACGCTCAAGCTGTGCAAACCTCTCCTCTGCCTGCTGCCTCTGGGACATCATAAGGACACCCAGAGTGGATATGAGGGAAGCATACTCCTCCCTCAGGGCATCCATGTGCGCCTCTACGTGAGCAGCAATTGCTTGACGCAGAGACGACATTTCAGCCTGGCGTGCCCTGTCTGAGGCCGCCATGCCCAGCCTGAGCGAGCGGGCCGCGGACCGTGCCGCTTGCTGCTGGAGAACCACCTGCCTAGCAGGGGGGAGCACAGATCGGGCCACACGCTCCATGCTCTCAGCGATGTTCTCCATTGCTGCCCCTGCCGTTCTGAATTGGCAGTCATGTCTTGCTCCCACTCAGTATACTGCGGTTGCGCGTGGCGACCACGTTGCCGGGTTTGACCACTGCGGGACCCAAGGACCGGGGGTCCTTGCTGTGTTGGCACCGCCCGCGGCTGCACGACTACATGCCCCCGTCGACGTGATGTCCCAGGCACATCAGTGACTGGTGTGGAGGGTGACCCTGCGTCCCGATCCACCACGGACAGATAAACCAAGACTGTCTGATCCCTCAATGCAGGTGTCACAGATAGAGGAGTGTCCACATCAGAATCACTCACCCCTGACACATGGACTTGATGCTCATCCAACTCAACATGGACGTCAGAGTCGTCATCAAGGCTGGACTCATAGGCAGCCAGAGACAAGATGGACTGTAGCACTTGGGGATTTTCGTGGCCTACCACCCCACGACCCCCACTAGTGCCGGGTTGATGTAGTGGTAACAACCTTGTGTCTGGCATGACAACACCATCCTCCACCTCCATTGCGTCATCACCTGAAAAATAGAGAGAAAAAAGGTCACTACACATGTCAGAAGCACACAACACACACACACACCGACAGCAAACGCATCAGGCAGACATGTGACACACAACATATAACCTGGCATGCATGCTGGGTCAACTTTGAATTGCTTCTGTGATCAGACCTGTTGAAAGGTGGCAGTTTCCATGGAAGTGGGTCTATGCAGTGCAGAAAATGTGTACGCCACTCACTACCTACATGTACAAGGACTCCATGGTGTTCCAGGAAATGTGAAGGCAGTGCAATGTCAAATTCAGACATCACGTGCATTGGGCATTCAATGTGTACCATATCTAGAAGCCAAGCATCCCTTCACCCCATTACCAAAGCAGGGATGCCTAGCATGGTATCCAAAGGCTGACCATACACCTGTGTATTGACAGGCAGTGTTGACTGGCATCAACAGCTTAATGTGATTCAAGTGACAACACTGCAAATGATGCTGGGACAGTAAGCAGGACACATGATGAAAACTCTGGATTCCGCCCATGTGTGAAGAAGACACAACAACAGTTGGACAGAGTCATTGGCCATTGAACAGGCTGAGGCCTGTGAGCCACACAGATTGTCAGACCCTAAACATGTGTGCAACGCAGGACTGAGCCACAGTTGTAATGGCAAGGCTGATGAGATGGCAGGCAATGTATGTAACCAAGGACTTGTATTACAGTGATCATCCAGTCAAGGACACATAGGGGCATGCGTGCAATGCACATGGAGCATGAATGGGCACTCATGTCCCTGCAGTACATCTGACCTATGCACAGTACAAGTGAGATACCCTGCATCAAGTACTAAGGCTGTACCACACAGCATATGTTTGGCAGATACTACGCTGGAAGTTAGCATCTACACGGGACGCATGAACAAGCAAGTATACATTGGCAAGATTGAAGAACACCAGTGCAAAGGTGGAACTGGGGTGCAGAGTGGCGGAGGAGGGGCAAGGGAGCATGCCTACATGGAGTCCCTGCATGCAGGCAGAGGATACATGCATGATGGAAGCATTGCATTACTTACACATCAGAACCATGTACACGTCACATGTAGCGGCAATCATGCACAACACATCCCACAAGTGAAACACACATGTCCTCAACAAACACGCATCAACACTCACTGGACTGGGCATCAAAGCCCAGCATCTCTCCCACTCCTTCGACCAATTCAGGTGGTATGAACTCCGCAACGAGTGCCTCATGCGGAGTGAGCTCTTCCTCCTCTGGTGCAGGCCCACCGCCAGTCACCAGAGTCAAGTTGTAATTAGAGGCACGCTTAGCCTTAGTGCTGCGTTTGATGTCATTCCAACGCTTTTTGCACTCTTGCGCCGTGCGCACCTCATGGCCGAATGAACTGACATGTTCCGCAACATGCTTCCAGTGGGTGTCATGTTGGGCAGCCGTAGTCTGACTATTGGCACCCACTAGCATGTCACAGCTGTGGCCCCTCACGTAGTCCATGAGGAGGTCCAGTTCCTGCTTACAGAAAGGCTTCTTCCTCGACGTGCAGGAGGTCGTGGCTGTGTGTGGGGTCCCAGACTGTGCTGCAGGTGCAACCTTCCTCCTCTTGGACTGTGGTGCAGACCCTGCCTGGCTAATGCCGCCCTGACCAGTATGGCCAGTGGGTTCGGAGCATTGAGCCAAGGGAGTGGCAGGTGGAGGGACGACCAAAGGCCTGACTTGTGTCAGTGGCAGCTGGGTGCCCACTAATGGACCCTGCGCAGCAACATCAGCTGTGGCAGGGTCATTGACCGCAACGGTCCTGATTGGCAGGCTCACAACCGGGGGACTGTTGGGTGCATCTGCCCCTGCACTTGCCAACACCCGGCTGTTCGGGGCAGCAGATGACATGATGGCCCCAGGGACACATGTCTTGGTCTGAGCAGCCCGGCCTGCCCCTATGGTTTCCCTCCTGGCCTGTTGGAGATCTACCAAGGGCTCCTCAAGTGCCAACGCAGCCTGCGCCAGAGCCTGGGTGGCGGTGTTCACAGCTGAACCTGCAGCTACCACTACCCTTGGGCCCGTGGCAGTCGATGGAACGGACTGCCGGGTCACACGGGCGCCAGTGCCAGATGCAGAAGCTGCATCCCCCGGAACCACTGGGGGTGGTGGCATGACTGCACCGACACATGGCACAACATTGTGCTCAAGTGGCGCACCCCTGCCTCTTCCCCCTCTGTGGCTGCCCTGGACACCCTGGAGTCCCCCTACTCCCTGGTCACCATGGCCACGTCCCCGACCACGCCCGCCACGAGGAGGACGCCCAGCTGAGGCGCCCCTCACCTTTGGTGGCCTCCCAACCATGGCACAGATGTAGTAGTGCCGGCACAGATGGAGTGGTGCCAAAGGGAGGTGTACACCACAAATGACCTGGGCAATTGGGGTGAAGGGGGTGGGAAGCAAGATGTTAACAGCCCCCCTGCACCTGCAAGGCTGTATGTGACCCCGGTGATGTAGTGACAGGTCACGCAACGCTCAGGCACCCCAAAACTGCAGTAAAACCGTGCACGCAACCCTGCAGCCTACATGCGTGGATTAAACCTCCCGCAGTATGCGGTGGCACCCAGTAACACAAATAACGCGTACGTGTGGGACACGCAGGCTACTATGACATCGAAAATAAGTGCGATACACAGGGGCACCCGCAGTTTGAAAAAGACAGTGTGCGACTCACTGTCTGACTAGCGTGATGCAGAAAAACATGCGTAGCCAAAACCCCCGCCAAAAGAAGAGATACGTCCTTGATAGCTGTGAAGTTGTGATGGCGCGCGAAACAACAGGAAGCAGCAACACACGTCGGTCTCCATGAAAGGCACGTACAGCGAACTGCTGGGCCCGCTCACCTTTAACCCGTGCTGAGGGAAACGCACGCGTGCGTCACATCACTTACGCGCATGGGCCCTTTCCTCGTATTACATGCAGACGTGCAGTTTTTCACACGTGCTGAAATGCCCATGCACGCCTGTGCGCGTCACGTCACAGGGGCGCTTGCTCTTGAGGGGCCTTCTGTCCAATGAAATTGCGTATGCGTGCAGACGCGCTTACGCGCTAAGGGCCTTTCCTCGAATTACACGCTGATGTGCAGAATTTTCACGTGCCAAATCACTCCGTATCAAGCTGGCCACGGGTAAGCACACGGAAGACCACGCTCCTGCCCAGAAGGCCGAATTACTTCCCCCCAGAGCCCCGAGCACGCTCCCACCTGCCATCTGCTGCTGCCTGACTGCCTGCTGCCCACGTGCCCTGCCATTTGCTGCCTGCACATCAGCCAGGGGTGCTGTTGCTGTGACCACCCCTGCTGGAACCGAAGACTCCCGACTGGGATTCCATCGCTCCACAGCCCAGCCCCAGGACCCAGTTGCCCACCCACTCCTGCCTCTGGGGTTGTCATGTCGGGCACTGCAACATCTGGCACCACTGACAACCCCCGGCCAGAGAGGCAGAGGGGCTCCAGCTTCAGTGCCAGGGAAGTTGGTGTCCTGGTGGAGCAAGTCCTGGGGCAGTATGATGCCCTCTTCGGAAGTTCCCGCGCCGACAAGGAAGGACGGACTCGGATCTGGACTGACATCGTGCCTGCCATCAACGCGGAGGGCGTGGCAGTCCGCGACTTACAACATGTCAAGAAGCGCTGGGAGGACTTCAGGTCCAGGACCCTGAACAAGGCCCGGCACCTCTTGAAGGCAGCGGATGCTAAGGGGCGCAGGGGGGCACTTGTCGGAAGATCAGATGAGGGTCCTGGAACGCATATCCCCAGCGCTCCACGTCAAGGTCCTTGAGAGGCAGACCCGTCTGGAGTCGAGCGGTAAGTGTACATGCATCCTGATTGTGAGCTGTGCAGTTTGCACATCTGTTTGTATGGGGTCGAGTATGGGTGGGGGTGTACAGGGCCGTGAGGCTAACACATGCGAGGGCTGTAATGTGTGAGACATGGATGGTGCTTGTGTGTGTAGGCTTGCATGCTAAATGCAGTTGTGTGGGCACACATGTTTGGATGAATGTGTATGTAAGTAGACATGTTCGTGATGTCACGCATGTATGTTGTTTTCAGCTGCATGTATCAGCACTGTGTACATGTGCAGTTGTGTGTATTTGACAAGGGTGCAACAGTGATGCAACATGGATGCATGTGACAGCGAGATGTGGAAGCCTGATTGGCAGATGTGACATGGATGCCCATCTGAACACTGCGACAATTGGCAGAGGTGTACACATACATGCAAGTGTGGTGGTGTGTGTACATGTGTAGTGCACTTCCTGTGTTGCATGTGATGTCTGGCTCAGCTTTGCCTGCTAATGCTGTTGTATGTGTATGGATGGTGCTGGCAGTTGCGATATGGCTGTGGTATGGCTCATGTGTGGAAGTTGAAATGACATGTGTGCTGGGGATTGTGATGGCATGTCTGAGGTTTGCCAATGCCACTCATGTACAACTGTCATGTGTGTATGTGTCCATTGTACAGTGCCCTGATGCCTGTGTTTTATTTCTCCCTGTCTGCAGCGTCAACTGATGAAGAGGGCAGAGAAGGTGCAGTGGAGCACAGCGGCGGGGATCCCACTGCCAGCCGGAGACGCAAGGCCCGGCTCCCCTCCCATGTTGTGATCTCGTCGGGGAGTGAGGAGTCCGGTGCCGCGTCCCAGGCCGCAGCTGCCGGGGGGAGGTCCAAGAGGCAGAGGTTGGAGTTGGACTCCTCGGCAGCAGAAGGGGCAGCTGGGATCCCACAGGGCCCAACGGTGGAAGATGGCACGGAGAAAACCAGGTTGGTGGGGGGTTTGGTGGAGGAGGAGGCCGTGCAAGCAACAGAGACGGGGTCTGGAGGTGGGGATCCCACTGGTGCTAGTGGTGCAGTGCAGGACCAGGGACAGGAGGCAGCACAGGCCGCCGCGGAGGTGCCTGTGTGCAATCCTGTCCCTGATCCTGTCCCTGCATCATCTTGCAACAGCAGGGATGCCTATGTCCAGACCCGTTTTCAGGCAGGGGATGAGCTAACGACAACTGGCCTTCCTCTGCCTGTGGACGTGGCTATCCGGGTCCAGGTTGAGCCTTTCCTGACTGGTGTGGCGTTGCGTCAACGGGCCATGGGAGGTGACCTGCAGTCTTTTCATGAGGAGACTGCACGTCATCTCGAATGGCTCGTTGACCGCGTCGGCCTACTGGGACAGGTCACCCAGGCCTGATTCCTCCGTTTGATGGGGCTTGCTACGACCCCCTCCTCAACTGAACCCCCTATGCGCCAGTCGTCCTCCGTGCCATCTTCCCACCCATCAGTCACCTGGGTGCCCTGTGGAGCTGCCTCTGACGGTGCGGCCAGGCTGGTGGAGGAGGCATCCCTGCCACAGTCGGGAGTCGGACGTCTAGCAGGGGTGGCCACATCAACAACTGCACCCCAGCCGGCGGAGGATGTGCAGGCAGCAGGAGGCAGTGCATGGGCAGAGGCACAGCAGCAGCAGCAACGTGGTGGGAGCATGAAGGCTCGGGACCTTCAACATCGGAGGGGCAGGCATCGGCCGGAGGGCAGGAGGACCCAGGACAGAGAGTGTCTTCCGTGTGGCAGCGGTTGGGCCACGCCATAGATGCGGAGCGACAGCGGGCGGAAGAGGCACGGCTCACAATGGTCAGGGCGGAGAACTCCATGCAGAGGGCACTGAGGCGGGCCGAGTGCCTCGAGGCAATCCGCAGGGGGTTGGAAGTGGACACGTTGACGCCCTGCGGATCCTCGGGGCCATGGAGGAGGACCGCCTCTGGGACATTGAGCAGGAGTTTGATGATGCCCTGGCCCGGGACATCCAAAAGTGAGCCGTCAGACTAGCCGGCTGCCCTTGTACATAGTTATGTAGTTAGTGATAGGTTTCCTTTGTTTTTGAATTTATTTTGGACCTTTTGGACAATGGGCCACATTTTTGTATATAGTTTTTTTATTAGTTAGTGTTGTTAGATAGGTTTCATTTCTTTTGTTGGGATAATGGACCCTGGCTTGTTCGTCTGTACATGGTTCACTGTTGGATTTTCTTTTTCTTTCATAATTTACCCATGGAGCAATGGCTTTCAATTATAATTTTCCATTGGATTTTCTTTTGTGGACTGTGACTTTGGACACCATTCCTTTGGATTATGATTTTTGGTTTTGCTTTTTTTCACAGACATGCTTCTTTTCATTTTTGTACATTCCCATTTCTGTTTCTTTATTTTTGATTCTATTTATGTTTCCTTTAATACATATTTTGTGATCGAACTTCAATGTGTAGTATCATCTCATTGGTTTAATGCATATCATGATATGGGTTTTGAGATTCACTGACACCCATTGGGTGTATGTGAGGGACATGTGTTTGTTTCCAAACTTGCAATTGGTGTTCTGTCATGTAATTGCCATTTCTGAGTGGGTGGATGCAATACTCGGGTGGGTGTTTGGCATTTGGAGGCTGACCATAGGGACCAGGGATCTAGATTGTGATGACATGTTGGCTGGGGAACATGAGTTGGGGCCTGCTGGCAGGTGCCCCACAGTGCTGGGGGTGGGGGTGCAGGGGAACATGAGTTGGACATGGGTGGAGGCCTGCTGGGTGGAGTGCTGGGGGTGAAGTGCTGGGGGGTGGGGGTTCAGGGGAACATGAGTTGGACATGAGTGGGGGCTTGCTGGCAGGTGCCCCACAGTGCTTTGGGCTGGGGGTGGTGGGGAACATGAGTTGGACATGAGTGGGGGCCTGCTGGCAGGTGCCCCCAGTGCTGGGGGGGTGGGGGTGCAGGGGAACATGAGTTGGACATGAGTGGGGGCCTGCTGGCAGGTGCCCCACAGTGCTGGGGGTGCAGGGGAACATGAGTTGGACATGGGTGGGGGCCTGCTGGCAGGTGCCCCACAGTGCTGGGGGGTGGGGTTGGGGGTGCAGGGGAACATGAGTTGGACATGAGTGGGGGCCTGCTGGCAGGTGCCCCACAGTGCTGGGAGGTGGGGGTGCAGGGGAACATGAGTTGGACATGAGTGGGGGCCTGGTGGAGGCTGCCCCTGCACTGCTGGGGGGTGGGGGTGGTGGGAGACATGGGTGGGGGCCTGGTGGAGACTGCCCCTGGTGGCTGGGGGGTGGGGGTGATAGGGGACATGGGTGGGGGCCTGGTGGAGGCTGCCACGGCACTGCTGGAGGGTGGGGGTGGTGGTAGACATGGGTGGGGGCCTGGTGGAGGCTGCCCCTGGTGGCTGGGGGGTGGGGGTGATAGGGGACATGGGTGGGGGCCTGGTGGAGGCTGCCCCGGCACTGCTGGAGGGTGGGGGTGGTGGTAGACATGGGTGGGGGCCTGGTGGAGGCTGCCCCTGCACTGCTGGGGGGTGGGGGCGATGGGAGACATGGGTGGGGGCCTGGTGGAGGCTGCTCCTGCACTGCTGGGGGGTGTGGGTGATGGGAGACATGGGTGGGGGCCTGGTGGAGGCTGCTCCTGCACTGCTGGGGGGTGGGGGTGGTGGGAGACATGGGTGGGGGCCTGGTGGAGGCTGCCCCTGGTGGCTGGGGGTGGGGGTGATAGGGGACATGGGTGGGGGCCTGGTGGAGGCTGCCCTTGCACTGCTGGGGGGTGGGGGTGGTGGGAGACATTGGTGGGGGCCTGGTGGAGGCTGCCCCTGGTGGCTCGGGGGTGGGGGTGATAGGGGGCATGGGTGGGGGCCTGGTGGAGGCTGCCCCTGCACTGCTGGGGGTGGGGTTGGTGGGAGATATGGGTGAGGGCCTGGTGGAGGCTGCCCCTGGTGGCTGAGGGGTGGGGGTGATGGGAGACATGGGTGGGGGCCTGGTGGAGGCTGCCCCTGCACTGCTGGGGGGTGGGGGTGGTGGGAGACATGGGTGGGGGCCTGGTGGAGGGTGCCCCTGGTTGTGAGGGGGTGGTGGTGGTGGGGGTAGACATGGGTGGGGGCCTGGTGGAGGCTGCCCCTGCACTGCTGGGGGGTGGGGGTGGTGGGAGACATGGGTGGGGGCCAGGTGGAGGCTGCCCCTGGTGGCTGGGGGGTGGGGGTGATAGGGGACATGGGTGGGGGCCTGGTGGAGGCTGCCCCTGGTGGCTGGGGGGTGGGGGTTGGTAATAGACATGGGTGGGGGCCTGGTGGAGGCTGCCCCTGGTGGCTGGGGGGTGGGGGTGATAGGGGACTGGGGTGGGGGCCTGGTGGAGGCTGCCCCTGCACTGCTGGAGGGTGGGGGTGGTGTGAGACATGGGTGGGGGCCTGGTGGAGGCTGCCCCTGCACTGCTGGGGGGTGGGGGTGATGGTAGACATGGGTGGGGGCCTGGTGGAGGCTGCCCCTGCACTGCTGGGGGGTGGGGGTGATGGGAGACATGGGTGGGGGCCTAGTGGAGGGTGCCCCTGGTGGCTGGGGGGTGGGGGTGGTGGGAGACATGGGTGGGGGCCTGGTGGAGGCTGCCTCTGGTGGCTGGGGGGTGGGGGTTATGGGGACATGGGTGGGGGCCTGGTGGAGGCTGCCCCTGGTGGCGGGGGTGCAGGGGGACATGCGTTGGTGGGCAGTAGTGCAAGCTGACATGTCGGTTGGCTGGGGGGCATGGCCATGGTGGATGGGGTGCCTGCAGGACATGTGCAGGGTAGGCCCCTGTGGTGTGGGCCACCTGCAGGGGCCATGGAGGGTGTAGAGGGAACACCTGGGAGGACCCACACATGCAATTCACGTGTGGTGCTCCCCGTGCACCCCTGTAATACACGTACCCTGATGGAATCGCGTGTGATACTTTCTGCGCACCCCTGAAATACACGTACCCTGCTGATATCGCGTGTAAAACTTCCCGCGCACCCCAAGATACACGTAGTCAGGACATTCGCGTGTGGAACTTCCCGCGCACCCCTGGAATACACGTACCCTGCTGATATCGCGTGTGAAACTTCCCGCGCACCCCCAAATACATGTAGCCAGGACATTCGCGTGTGGAACTTCCCGCGCACCCCTGATATACATGTACCCTGCTGATTTCGCGTGTGAAACTTCCCGCGCACCCCGAAATACACGTAGCCAGGACATTTGTGTGTGTAACTTCCCGCGCACCCCTGATACACATGTACCCTGCTGATATCACGTGTGAAACTTCCCGCGCACCCCGAAATACACGTAGCCAGGACATTCACATGTGAAACTTCCCGCGCACCCCAAAATACACGTACCCTGCTGATATCGCGTGTGAAAATTCCCACGCACCCCGAGATACACATAGCCAGGACATTCGCATGTGGAACTTTCCGCGCACCCCTGGAATACACGTACCCAGCTGATATCGCGTGTGAAACTTCCCGCGCACCCCGAAATACACGTAGCCAGGACATTCCTGTGTGGAACTTCCCACACACCCCTGATATATATGTACCCTGCTGATTTTGCGTGTGAAACTTCCCGCGCACCCCGAAATACACGTAGCCAGGACATTCGCGTGTGTAACTTCCCGCGCACCCCTGATTTACATGTACCCTGCTGATATTGCGTGTGAAACTTCCCGCGCACCCCGAAATACACGTACCCTGCTGATATCGCGTGTGAAACTTCCTGCGCACCCCGAAATACACGTAGCCAGGACATTCGCGTGTGGAACTTCCAGCGCACCCCTGGAATACACGTACCCTGCTGATATCGCGTGTGGAACTTCCCACGCACCCCAAAATACACGTAGCCAGGACATGCGCGTGTGGAACTTCCCACGCACCCCTGATATACTCGTACCCTGCTGAATTCACGTGTGAAAATTCCTGCGCACCCCTGATGTACACATACCCTGATGGAATTGCGTGTGGAACTTCAAGCGCACGCCTGAAATACACGTACCCAGCTGAAATGACGTGAGGTACTTCCCACGCACCCCAGTGATACACGTAGCCCGCTTGCCGTGCTGGTACAGGGTTAGCGCAGCCCTTTGCACTGGATTGGGGATTTTTATGGCTTTTCCCTGCGCGAGAGGCGTTCTTGGGGGCGTAACTGGCGCTGCTGCAGGGTCGCTGCGCCACTGTGTGCCACGGCTGGTTTTGGTAGCTGGAATCCATGAATACGCTGTGCGCGGAAATGGGTTTTGGCGCACGCGGCTGGCGCAGGGATTCGCACGCGCACACTGTGCGCCAGCAGCGTGCACCACTTGTGCGCTAAATTCTATGAATTACCCCCACATGGGATTTCACATTGATTAAATTCCACAGTGACTTGGGAGACATTTCCCCATGTTTCAAGCGCCTACATCCATATTAATACATTAATTGTATGCGTCAGGCAGTTCTAATTGTGTCTTTAAATCAAACTCTTAGCTACATTTCAGATGTTCCAATATACAGTCAATTAAATATTAGCTGGGTGCTTTAGTAATTTCATAGTTACATCTGTCCAAAGCACCTGTTTTATACAAGGATGACCGAGCCAAATTGAGGTTGCCTAGGCATTGTGCCATTCCACACCTTCATTCAGACCGTGGATATGGCTTTTGGACAAAAAATTCAATTTCTGTTCTAGTTGGAGTAACCTTTTGTTGATCAATTCCCGTGACTCCCCTTTTATTTGTTTCAGGATTACCCATTCAAAATAATTTCAAGTATGTTTCTTTTCCAAAAATGTTTTCACCATAGGTGCTTGTTCGACTCCATTCCTAATGCAACTCCTGTGCTCAATCATCCTTTTTTTACATTTTCTGTTTGTTTTCACTATGTAAATGCATTGGCAGGGACATTTAATGAGATAAATTACATTACTCGTATTGCAATTTGTATGCTCTGTAATTTTCCACATTTTGCCAAAGCCCAAATCTACAGCCGTAATTTTTCTGCTTTGCGTACACATTATACAATTCCCACAGGGATAATGTCCTGATATTGGTGGGAGGCCCCATAAGTTAGTCTGTTGGCATACTCTCTTCTTATTCTTCACATCGTTCCTCATGACTAAATTATGCACAGTAGTACTTTTTTTGAAAGCTACGATTGGGCTCCCAATATCTTTGGTCATAATTTTCTTCCAATTCTTATTGATAATGTTCTTGATTTTGAAGAGATTACTGAATGTATTTACGAACACCAATGGTGTCTCTTTTGTTTTGTCATCTCTTCGTATCTGTTGGTCCAATAGAGCTTCTCAATTGTTATTAAATGCTCTCTTCACAGCTCTTTTAACTAGAGGGGTAGGATACCCTCGGTGGATCAATTTGTCAATAAGAATATTGGCTCCATTTTCGTAGGATGCATTAGTACTGCTGTTTTTCATTAGCTGGAGAAATTGCCCAAACGGCAAATTATTTTTAACATGCTGTGCCTGATGACTATTATAATGCAATAATGCATTTCTTTCTGTCTCTTTAGTATATGGTTTCACCAGCAAAAACCCTTTATCATGGTATATGCAGATATCTAAATAATGGATCTGTTCATTACTGATGTTGCTAGTAAACTTTAAGTATCTGTTCTGTTGGTTCAACCATTGTACAAACCGTTTGGATTCTTCTTCACTCCCTTTCCATATGACAAAAAAGTCATCTATATAACATATAACGTAGCCAACACAGAATATTCTCTTGGAATGGATTTAGATTTGTGTACTCTACTGTTTCCTCAAACATATTAACATAAAAATTAGCCACATTCGGGGCCATTGCCGCCCCCATGGCTGTACCCTCAATCTGTTTATAGAATTGTCCCATAAACTGAAAAAAGTTGTTTGTGAGGGCCATTTCTGTGGACCATTTTATGAATGAGTTGGAGACTGGATGTTGATCTTCTCTATTAGTAAAGTCTCTTCTACCACCTCTAATGTTGCTAATTGAGGAATATTGGTATAAAGGGCTTGAATATCCAAACACAATAACAAATTCACACGAGGGTCAAAAGCACTCCCCTCAATCCTGTTGATGGCATCCATAGTGTCCTTTATATAACTTTTCATATTAGGAATGAATGGTCTCAAATAGAAATCCACAAATTTGGAGAGGGGTTTTAGGAGTGAATTAACTCCCAAAACAATGGGTCTGCCTGGGGGTTTCTCCAAATGTTTATGGATTTTGGGGAGAATGTAAAATACTAGTATTCTGCCATTCTCCCTAATTAGGTACTCGCCCTCCTGTTTGCTGATCATGTGATGTTCAACTGCTTTGGTCACCTTATCTTTGATTTCCCTAATAAGATCATTGCTAGGATCTTTATCTAGCTTCTGATAATGATTAGTGTCAGAAAGAAGATTTACACACTCCTCAATATAGTCACTTCTATTCAAAACCACTATTGCGCCTCCTTTATCGGCTTGGTGAATAATGATCTTCTCATTTGTGCCCATGTTTTTCAAAACATGTTGTTCCGATCTGCTCAGGTTTGAGTGGTGTGGTATCCCTTGTGATTCTAAGATGTTAATTTCTTCCATAACTTTCTTTTCAAAAACTTTAGATGGTGAGTGAGAGTTAAAGGGCGCATTAAATGCAGAAGGGTTCCTAAAACCACTATAGTTTTCACCCTTCTCAAACGGGGCATCTTTAAAGAATTCTCTCAGATGTACTTTGTGGATAAATTGGTTGAATTCTACCCTGAATTCAAAAGGGTTGTGATATTTTGATATCACAAAATGTAGTCCTTTGTTAAGTACCTCCTCCTCTTTTTTAGACAAACATACATCTGAGAGGTTTACTACCAACCCCTGTATCTCCGTGTCTGCATCCGCTGGGATGCCCATTGTCTTTGATCTCCCCTTCCTAAAAAAGGCTGTCGTTGATTATTTCCTCTTCGATTGTTAATCCTAGAACCTCTCGACCGATTGCATGAGCAAACAGCATGAGCCCTTGTTCCTCAGAAATGTGTGCCGGTACATGCTGAATGCTTACAGGTCACTCTGTCAGGGATGCATTTTGCTGTTATTGGGGGGACAGGTGCCCAGGTGCACTTCCAAGGGCCCTGGCTGCATGTCAAATGTGCATGTTTTTGGAAAAGTGTTTGTGGCCACACAACAATGTACAAGGTTGACATGTGCATGTGCCATGACTGTGAGTCATCATTGTCCCTACACTCATGTGTCAGTAGTCATGCTGATTCCATGGGCGAGCATAAGTGTGTGTGCATGTGTGTTTCTCTCAGTTGATGGTTGACACATGCTGAATGAATACAACTGTTAATGTTGTGAATGCCACACATGCATTGATACAGATGAATGATGTTCATGTTATTTGTCCTATTTTCCATAGTTGGTGCAGCTTCTGAAGAAGCCTGAGGTGTTGCTTTGTGGCGGAAGGTGCGGGAACAGGCCAAACCCAGGCACCCAGGCACCCAACGCAGCAAGCCTCTATTGACACCACCTCTCCTGAGGGTGAATTGGCTGGTGGGGTGCCATTACCATCAGGGGTAGCTTATGAGGGTGGAGATTGTGGTGTGGGACACCTCAGTGACTGTGGGACAGGGTGCAGAGACAGAGGGTAGTCCAGTCCAGAGGGTCTGGACCAGCTGGCAAGAGAACAGCTCTCGGATGGTCTCTGCTGGTACATACAATTGCCCCCTCCTTCACTTGTTCCTTTTATATGTTTATTTCTTATTTGTTATTTATTGTGATATTGTCAAAAATGCACCGTTTCACAATTAAGTTACACAAAACAACATCAAAATGTGCATCCATTCATACAATAACGCATAAAATAAATTCTTTGTTTTCTTATAAAACCTAAAACCGGGAGCATTTTCAACACCTCAATAGTAAGACAAACTTTGTGCGCATCTATTGATCTCTTCCAGAAAGATTCCAGGGACAATCAGTCTACTCTTATCTACAAACCAACCAAACAAACTGGCTCTCTTTGCCACAGTGCCGCTACAATCAATCATTATATGTTTTAGAGACTGTGCTGTCTTCTCATCACAAATAGAGAACAAATGATTCCACATGAAGACTTGTCCCGAATTGACTGGATTTTGCTTGTACCAATCAAATTTAGGCAAAACCTTAACAATTCCAACCTCAATTTTGAATTTGCAAAACATTTTAAATAAATTGGCATGAAAACTATGGGCTTATCATAAATTAACACAGATCTTGAAATTGCCAATCTGGGCATCTGTTATAGTTTGAATCCAGTCCATTTATGCCAAAGCCATCTTAATACCCAGTGGATTAATTATTATATCAGTCAATATTCAATCACTCTTTAGCAAGATCTTCATTATATATTTCTCCAACTAAACCCAGACTGGGCTATACCCCTCTTTTAGGAGGAAAGCTATATCTTCATATAAGGAGTTTGGCAGAGGCACTACTATGCATCTCTATAGCGAGATTATTTTCCAAACTATATACATCTGTAGAGATTGTAACCCTAGCTCATACCTCACATTAGCTATTGGGAGTCTCTGCGGTAAACACAGAAACTTCCTCCATATCTTCCTCTCTATTGTAGTCCAATGCTTGGGCTTGAGATTTTATATCCATTCCATAAAGTAACGATGGAACAACCTTTGTTATATAAAATCTTACTAACTAGAGGAAATATTGAGAATGTACATGTATTACACAGTTTTTTTTTTTAGTTGGCACGCTAAGTGTATCAATGTATCCTCTATAAAGAATTCAAACTGAGTAAGTGTTGAAAAAGAATACAGCTTAATATTTAAGTAGGTGGCTTTGGTAACCATGGGAACAAGTTGATTTAGCAGAGTCCACTTAAAAGATATAGTGGTCTTCAAGGTACTCTTAAAAGTAGTGAAAATTGATTTGACTGGATTTATTTGGAGATCATTTGTTATGGAGTCTCGGGAGGATAGCTCAAGGGCAATGGGCTTGCCTTGGAAGCAAGATAACACGGAGCAACACATGTTCGATCCACGGGTCTGCGCTTAGAAACCTCTGGGAATTAAGCGCATTATAAATAACCAATCATATCAGATCATATCATATCATGTCATATTGCGTGCAGATGATGCCCCCATCCCCCCATGGCTGCCTGTGCATGCGGATGATCCCCCCACCACCCCATTTGCTGCCTGTGGGTGTGGATGATTCCCCCAACCCCCCTTGGCTTCCTGTGCGTGCAGATGATCCCCCACCCCCATTGGCTGCCTGTACGTGCGGATGAATCCCCCACCCCCCACCCTCCTTGGCTGCCTGTGTATGTTGATGATCCCCCCACACCTCCCTTGGCTGCCTGCATGTGTGGATGAGCACCCCACCCCCACATTGGTCCCCACCATGCTGCCCAAGCCACCCTCCTTCTGTTGTCCACTCCCCGTAAGTGGGTGTCACTGCCCTCAAATAGACTTGAACCCTGTTGAATACTAGTTATCTGAACGCATATATTAGTATGTATATGCCTCCCTGCAAAATGGGGCTGGCACCATGCTATTCCTTTCTGATATTAACTTACCATTGGTGTGTAGCTGCCTCCATGTATTCTGGGGCTGGCACCAGGCACTCACCTGTGAACTCTGACCTGCATCTGTGTGCAGCTGCCGCCATGCAACATGTGCCTGGCACCTTGTATTTGATCACTGACTTTGACTATGCAATTGCTTGTAACTGCTGCCGTGTAATATGTGGCTGGCACCATATATTTGCCCAACAATTTTCTGCATATATTGTAACCTAAAGCACTTATAATAATAATACATTTATTATGAATTAGTTCAAATTTGAACTTTACACAAAAGATACTAGTACAAAGTACAAAAGTACATAAAACTTAATACAAACATAACAATCAATACATTAAATGAAAATTATGTAAGGATTATGTAAAATTGAATAAAATTATACATATATATGTATATAGTCAGACATAATACAGTACAAGGATAATACAGTGCAGTGCAAAAATGTAATACAGAGATAAAGTGTAACATACTCCGTACATGTCCTATTCAACTCCATACACAAAGAGCCTAGCACAGAAGAACGCTTGCTGCCAAGTACCAGATATCAAAGGTAATGATCCGGCCTCAGACTACAAGCTTCAAATATCAAGCATAGGGGCTAAGTCCTAAGTACCTAAGGAGCCCCCCACATTTCCACTAAAGCCGGCTGGATGGGTAATAAACTTTTAACTTTAACCCAAACCCTATATAGTGCCAGTTGAGTCTTAATTGAGACCGAGTTTAGACAATAATCCCAGAAGGACTCACCCTTAAAAGTCTCATAGTTGTTTACCAGCTTCTCCAACAAGCACATATACAACGGGCCCAAACGAGGGCACATAGTCAGGACATCCCTGGTGGTTTCTAAATGTTCTCCCTTTGCACAAATACGACAACACTTTTCCTTAGGTAGAATGCCCAGCCATGGCCCAGTGACTGCTAGAACCGGAAACTGGTTCATCCAGAGCCTTAACATGAATTGATGTACCTCTGGATCTGGGCATAATAATAGGTATTGTTGGGGCTTTCTATATCGATGGATTACATGAGATACGGCTTCATACCCCTTCAAAGTTGACAAATGGGTGCAGTTCTGAGTCCAGTCCCATCTATTCATTTTTTGTATAAAAGATTTTTTTTTGATGTATAAATGACATTAGCCTCTTCTTGTCGTGACCTAAAGCACTTATGTAACTGTAACCATCTTCTTAAGTCAAGGCGCCTTGATACGTCAGGGTTATGGAGCGCTGTATACATGTCAAAATAAAACAAAATAAAATAAAACAAATTAAATACCATGGCATGATTGTAAAATGCACAGAAGGACTATATCGTTTGTATAGACAACCCAATTTATGAGCTGAATGGCAATCTTAGGGCTGACTAACTAGTGTTGATCTAAAGCTTCTGATAAATCAGTGAGGTAAAGATTAAAGAGGCAAGGGGCAATAATACACCCTTGTCTCACACCTCTCCCAGCTGAACCAGAGCAAATAATTCACCCTATCCGATTAATCTTACTTGTAAGTTAGAGTCTTCATACAAGCTCTCCAATATAGCAGACAGAGATTCTGGCAGGCACCATGCCTCCAACTTTCACCAAAGACGTTCCCTATTAATCGTGTCAGAGGCCTTGGAGAGATGTATCCAATCCCCATGTAATGCGGGACCACCCTTCATCCAGGACTTATTTGACACAATAGACATTACACGGTCATTAAGTGAAGTAGAGAGTCCCCTTCTAAAGCCTATTTGCGACTTTGAAAGGATGCTTTTATCTATGGCCCAGGTTTCCAAGGCCTTCAATACAGCCCCTGCAAAGATCTTGCCATTTGCATCCAGAATGGCGATCAGGCAGTAGTTGGCAGGATCTTCCCATTGCACTTCTTATAGATAGGAATGATAACAGCAGATTTCCATGAGTCTGGAAATACCCTACTTTTCAAAACTTCACTGAGCAAAACCATCAGGGTTTTGGACCAAATGTCTACATAAGATTCAAATATAGCATTGGTGAAACCATTCAGGCCCGCTGCCCTAGAGGATGAAGATTGATATTCTTGGTGCGTTTCAGATATATATTTTAAGTCCCAAATTAATTTCCTCAGTGCACTTTTCCTTTGCCATGTTTCCTCTTCAAAGAAATGTTTATGGGTTTGATACTTGATGGAACCATATGGACTGAGCAAATCAAGATCCCACAAGAAATCCAAAAAGGTAGTTGAGTTACATACTCTAGACAGCTCCAAATCATTAACCGCTCTTTTTAGATTATTATTTGAAGAGGAACCACTCTTTCTGAATTTTATTATTCTGTGTTTACCATTGTTTAGCATTAAATCAAGATGATGTCCTATTTCTCTACTTAATGCTCTATGGGTGAAAACACCTGTCAGCATACTGTGATCGCTGTTATCACCACTTAATACTGAAAGGCTTTGCCCCTACCAAATAACTCTTCAGAGATGACTATATAGTCTATAATAGAGCCCACCAGGTCCCTCTCCCAAGTTAATGTTGGAGGTATGCCCCCCTGCACAGTCCCACTGGCAATTATATGATTCCAATCCAGAAAACAGGTCAACCATTTCCTACCATTTACAGTAGGGTTTCTATTTGACGTTTTTGCTCCATCAATCGTGACGTTATACATTGTGAATGTATAACTACTGATCCATGTGCAGTTTTTACTCTCAACAAGTTTGGCAAAGCTTCCAGAAAGGCTGCTAGATTCGAGCAGGCCGCAGCTCCAATAAATATTGATCACCACGATTTCCTCTGGATCCAAGCTTCCACTAATACTCACATGGACAGCTAACAGGCCTTGAATTGAAGTGGGAATACGGTCAAATGTAGTGCCTATTGGACTCCGAATTGTGATCTGGAGGCCTCCAGCTGTTGCCCTGAATTGCTAACTGCTCTGCTATAAAGAAGCCATTGATTTTAAAACAATTGGTTAACCAGGTTTCTTGGAATCGTAGGGGCCAAATATTGTGTCTATCATTGCTTTGTTGTCAAAGGAACTGGTGCCCTCTGTGTTCCAACCCACCATTCGGAAGTCTCTAATTACTAGAGATTATCCTCAGACAACCCCAACTTCTCAAAGATTTTGCTCAGACTGTCTGGTAACAGAGACCAGACCTTTGCCTTAGATTTGTTCAAAGTAGTTGATGCTCCTGAGACTGACGTTGTTGGTCTAGTAATTGATTAGCTTAGTATGGGAGAAATGCCAGCCTGATTTATTGGTCTGCCCGCTCCTCTTGACTCTTTCCTAGGAGCTCTGTACTTGACATTATAGCTAATAGTGTTTGATGAAATCTCAAACCCTAAATTTCTTAGCTCACCGCTAGCCGACAAAAGTGCATTTGTGCTTAGCCTTGATTTTAAATCCATTTCAGCTATAAATGTACAGTTCCTATGCGGGAAGTGAACATACACTATGTCAGTAGTTGAGAAGAGATAGAAAACAGAAATGTTCTTTAAGACTAACAAAATGTCACTGTAAATTAAGGCCTTTATATCCTTTCGTGTTTTTAAATGCTTCATCCACACACTAGGAATGGCAAAGGTTTTACTAGGCAAGGAATCTAGGGCCGGCTCTACACGAACCTGTGCCATAACTTTGTACATAATCCAAATCTCTGTAAGTTTTTATGAAAAGTTTTCATTCTCTATTAACACGGTCTTCAGAGCAGGTCGTAAGTTGTGTCCATTGGTTCTTAAATCTTTCTCTGGTGTCTGATTAGCCAGTAATGTTAAAAGAGTAAGGGGAGCTGTTTGAGTTTTTTTTTCCCCACAATAAAATATTTGCTCCCCCTTGATTAGATCCTGAACTTTTTCTGTTTGTATTTCGAAGGTAACTTTACGGACAGATCCAGGAGGGTTGTTATCTCCTTAGTCTCTATCTGGCACTTGATTTGCTGATGAAGATACAGTGGAAGAATAAAATATAGGCTTCAACTTGATTGATTCCCGAGCGTTTGTTGTTTGTATTCAATGGTAACTTTACTGGCAGGGCCAATAGACTTGTAAACCATAGGAATAGCAGTTTGTCCTTTAAAGGCTTGCATCTGACGCTAACCTCTTCTAGTCTCTGTGCCTTCATAAATGACTGTTTGCTGTTCTATATCCTTCTAGGTGACCGCAAGTCTTTGTGAATCTTCAATTGGCTCTTTTCTCGAAAGAGGCGATTCTCGGAGGAATTTTGTTTTTTCTGTGTTCTTACTTTCATGACCTTTTTGGTTCTTTTATTTGGGCTCAAGATGGAAATCGGTCTGGTTGGGACCCCCAACATTGACCTTATTTTCCTCTTTCGTTTTTTCCTCCCATTGCATCTAGTCTTTTTGTTGCTTCTGTCTCTACGGTTGCCATATCCACGGCTTCAGTTAGATTCACAAACCTATCTCCATCACTTTCAGAGTCGTTGGCCGCATGGGCAATTCTCCTGAATTTTTCTAATACTCATTCCCAAAGTGCAGTGTCATCTAGGATCCGATTCAGCCCCTGAGTGGTTGAAAAGCACACAGTAAAATCCTCTTTAATATTCTCCTGCTGTGTGTTATCAGAAAGCACTAAAAGATGTCCATTCGTTCTTTCCATCAGTTGGTTAAATTCACAGACTTTACTATGAAGTACATTGATCTTCAACTCCTTGATGGAATCCATTGCAGTTGTGTTTATCGTGGATTTCAAACCCACCAACGATGAGTCACTTCCACCAACTTCTTTGGTTCAGGTACTCCATATTTTGCTTTATGTTCATGGACTTGTCCAATGATTATCTGATCTGGAGTTTCTGAAAACATGTGTGCTTGCAGTTTGTTTGGTCTCCCCTGCTCGGGTGAAACATTAAATTCAGGGGCTGTTAATTCGTCCTACACTAAGCCGCTCTGCAGATTATATATTTTTTAGATGTTCTGTGTTTCTTATTTCTGAGGGCTTTGCCTGTCATCCAATTATAAATTAGCAGCTGCAAAAATCCCAAAGAATTCCAAATTAAAAACACCTTTTTTTCCCAAATTGGAACAGTGTTTTGGGATTATTCAAATACGCTCCCTGCAAGGAATTCAGACAAAGTCAAAAATCATGCTGAAAACAGTCTCACACATTTCACTCGCTTTTGCCAAAAGTGTAACAAAAAAATAGAACTATGGATGGATTCAAATAAACAATTGAGCGATTGCAAGGTTGTAAGCAGGAGGCACGTTACCTTTCTAACACACGGTCTAAAGTCTGCTAAAGTAGCCTTGGCAAAGCATGGCCAACAACCTGGAAACATCTGTAATCAAGCACTACCTACTCTCAAATGATGATGCACATCTGCCACTCAAATTGATGCACATTCACATGGTTGTTTTGTCTGTCTGGCTGTGCCCATTAGCTGTCTCCTTGACTCACATGCTTTCTGGCAGCCTTCACATCACCAAACCACACGCCTGTTCTACTGGAGTCACTTGCAGGAACTTTCCACCCCTTCCAAACAACCTGTATAACTGTATTCCATCCTTTGAACAGGGTACAATGCCGGGGTGCCGCTTGGAGTTAGGGGTGACGGTCTGCAGAATCTCTGGTGTGCTGGCTTGAGTTATGGGGGACAGTACACAGTATCGCTGGGGTGCCACTTGGAGTGAGGGGTGCAATGTTTGCCAGGGTGCTGGATGGTGGGGTAAAAAGGTAGCAATAAAGGTTAATGTTTCTCGCTGCTTTTTGTTTGGATGGGGGCATGTTGTGGGTGTTCCAGGCGCAACTCGATTTTCTTTGCACCTCGGGTTACTTTTGTTTTGAAATCCATGAATACACGGAACATGCAAATAAACATTTGCACGCAAGTAGGCACAACGTTGTTTTAGGCGCTAAGTACCTTGCAGGGAATTTGCACTTTTTCTATGGATCTGCCAGCCCCTTTGTCTCTAACAACATTCCCCCAAACCTTTCATTGGCGATGCAAGTGTCATAACACATCTTTTTGCAGCTATAGAGGACAAAACGGGACTAATTCACAGAGCACTCACAGAGCATTTTGCAATGGGATTGTGATATTATAAAACAACTTCTGTGAATAAGGCCCAAGTCTCCACATTCTCTATTAATATTTAAGTTATAAGAACTGATGCTGGTTTTTGCATTGGAAACCCATCACAAATGTCCACCAATTAATTATTGGAATGTTCATCTTGCAATCAAGACACTTAGATGTGGCTGCACAATTACCCTTTTCCTCCTTTTTTTATGATGGCCTCTTAGCATGCACAAGAAAAGGGTTTGCTTTTATCATTGGGATTTTCACATTGCATTACCATTGCGCACTAGTTCAAGCTGCAGGTTATGGGCCCAATTCACAGAAGCGTTTTATAATGGCAAGACACCAATGGAAAACACTGTGAATAAGGGCCTATGTGATCAAGATTTGAAAGTAGGTTGCACAACCAAAACAGTAACAATTCGGCTTACATTACTTCCGTTAATTAAAGGCTTCCATTCAGAATGTGGAATATAAACCTACAATAATATATTGTTTTTCAAAATGCATTTCTATAAGGATGCATATTTTTGTCA
Source organism: Ambystoma mexicanum (assembly GCF_040938575.1). Lineage (NCBI taxonomy): Eukaryota > Metazoa > Chordata > Amphibia > Caudata > Ambystomatidae > Ambystoma > Ambystoma mexicanum. Next base: position 360,462,110 of record NC_090930.1, on the reverse strand, counting down.
GGTGGGTTATTATATTTTGTTACAAATCATAGCAGAGAAGAAATGTGGTCAGTCACGAGCCTAAATTGCAGAGTGGGCATAACTTGCAATTTCTTCACTTAATTTGAGCGTGTGATCAACAGCAAATCATGTTCTCCTAATGTATCTCATCTGCTGAAAGAGTCCATAGAAGTGAAATAGTTTATAACCTACATTTCTAAAAAACACCAAAAATTGTTTAACAGACTATGAGCCTATTTCACAGAAAACGTACTAAATCCTTGCGAAGTACAAACATTGCGAGGAGCAAATGTACTGCACCGGGAGCTGATTGACAGAATGACATGCATGCAGAAACCTACAGCACAAAGAAAAATGAGTAGCGCCCTGCATACCCAGCACATGCCCCCCGCCCCCTGAAATAATGAGTGTAGCGCTGTTGAAGTACTCTGCACCATAATTTGACGTGTGACAGTGGCCGTACCAATGGCAAAGAAGTAATCAAGGATAATTTACCAGCAATCGCCAGTACTTCGACTCCTCTACTGTGACTAACAAGTCCTTGTTCCAGTACCTCCACTAATGTACACTCCCAATCCAAAATAAAGTCCGGACCCATGAGTCCTCGTCCCAGTAGCTCCATTAATATGCGCCTCCGATCGTTCATAAAGGCTGCACCCAAAAGACCTCATCCCAGTACCTTTACTAATATGTGCCCCTAAATTTGCATCATTCTATCCCCCACTCCCTTCCTTAAAGTCCTTGCCCCAACAAGGTGCAAACTGACATTCATGCACTCCAAATACACATCACCCCTATGTTGACATTTTCATTGCACCACACTGACACCAGGTGATGGATGAAATGTAAAAGGTCAGAGTGAAAGACTTCTGAAACTGCTTGCTGCAGAGGTCCATGATGAAGCCCAGTCCCCCTCAGCAGGCCTCCTCCACTCCCAAGTAATTTGGCTCCCACACTCTATTGAGAACAGCTCACTGCAAGTCCTCTCCATACCCCTTGCATTTAGGAACACAACACTTTGATTTCCACTGATGCACTAATCTTGCCGGATGGTGAACACACAGAACTACATGCTGGCCCACAGTCACAATCTGTTATGAAAAGGGCACAGTCACATATCCAACAGTAATGGACCTCCACACCCACTCACAGACCTCAGAAGGTACTGAACAGCCTTGTGGACCTTGCTCAGTATGATGGTGGTGTCAGCCATACAACATTTGTAGGTTCAAGGGCACTTGCCAGCTATGCACCTTGAACACCCATGGCCCAGTTCAGTGTTGACCACTCACCTTGCTCAGGTCTTCAGGCCTGCATCTTCCATTAACTACACCTTGCAGATATTCACCTCCAACATGATCACATTGAAGCAGTGTTGCTAGCACCAGGACGGTCACCTCTTGCATTGCTTCTCTTTGATCACACTCAGCTGCAAAACAACAGCCAACCACTTGGTATGTGCTGTGACCACTTGCTTGTTTGCCATTCAGGTGATGTAAACCTCATTTGAGGTGGGGAGGCCATTGAGTCTAAGGGATCCAACTTCTATTTTATCATTCACAATGCTAATAGGCTATATCTATTGTGGAAGAGTGAGCATATCCATATGGACAATCAAGTGCAAAAAGGTCACACAAACCGCTGTGGCTGCATAAAGGAATAGTATCTAGAAGAACGAGCAATCTGCAGAAGTGAATCGGCAGAGGTGAATGCACTGTCTCCACATTCATCACATATATCCCAACACTGGAGAATGTCTGGCCAGGCAACTTAAAAATGTTTTGCTATCCTCAATAAGAGACACAACATGTCTGCATACAAATATCCTCATGTCCACCCACATCGCCACACAATTCAAATCATAATCAACCACCACTGTTACATTGAAAGCCAAACATGAAATGCCCCTGTGCCATAAAGGGCATCAGTCAACCATAGTTTGCTACCCACACCCTTGTGATGATCCCTTCCCTACTGGTGATACCCAAGTCCACAGGAACATATGGACATATCAGTCAAAGTGATGCTGCCATATTAACCTCAAATAACCCCGCCATGGATCAACACCCATGACAACCTGTACAAAGGAAGTGCCATGGCAACTACAGCATATATGGTTGACACACCCACACACATCAAGAAAATCAATGAAAAGCATGACTGCACGCCAAACCACAAAAGCTGTAAAGCAACATATGTGTCTAAAAATGCGAAACTAGTGCAACTAAAAAAATGTCACCATCCTAAATCAACCGTAGTCCACATATATGCATTGGCCATGGAGGCATCATACCAAGTATCACACACATCAGACACATGCATACATGTCCCTCAGAAAATGGGCCATTACCACCATGATCCCACAGAGTCCACCCTAAAACCACATGACATCCATAGGACATGCTCAGTTGGAGATCATGTGATAATCAAAGGTGCACATGGCCAAAAAACCACAAAACCACACATTCAAGAGCAGCCCTAGAAATACTGCACATGGTACAAAACGTTGCATTGAACAACACAATGTATATGTAGTAATGCTGAACTATGTAGATACATGGAGAATAAATAAAGTCATATGCAACAAAATAAATAGAATACAAGGGAACCAACAATTGCAGAACTATGTACAGGATTCAACAGAGTAGTCTTTTGAAATTTCAGACAATGCCTGTTTCAAGGTCCATTCCCCCTCTACATCCACCTCCTGCAGGCAGGCTATTGTTGTTTCCTGAAGGGCTTGCAGGTCCTCTCTCATCCTTGATTCTGTCTCCTCCGGCGCCCTGCAATTGTCTTCCAGAAGGGCAGCCTGTGACTGCACCAACCTCCAAGCGACTCGGACATGGCCCTTGCAATTGGCACCTCATGTGCTTGCTGTCTCTGCTCATCCTGCTGGGAACCCACCAAGTCATCCACCCACCATCTTTCCTCCTGACTAATGTGCTCAATGTGTGCTCCTTGTTCCTCCTACTGGCAGCTATCCAATCAAGGAATAGCCTGCTCAGCACATACATCTCCTGCTGCCTAACACTGTGTCTTTGGTGCAGGTACTCCCTCTGATTCGATGGTAGTCTTCATTGGGGCAATACGGCACCTGCACTGCCAATATCTAAATGGGCTTCTACCATAGCCTGTACCCCTGTCTGTTCCTGGGAAGGCTTTGTGACCATCTCATCTGCCACTGTACAAACGTCCACCTCCACCAAGGACAAATTCACATCCAGATTCTCCAATGAAAGGACAGGGGCACATGAGGCCAGTGTGTTTACAGACTTGGAGGCCTCAGTTCTGGTTGACTGGGGCACATATCAGGAGGAGGGGGAGGGGGACATTGAGTGGCATGTCCAGAGTGACCACCGTCATGCAGTGCTGTGCCAATTGTGACAAGAGGTGGCCCATCTGACCATGATGCTGTTCAAACAGCCCATGAGTCACATAAACAACATAATAGAAGCACCCCATATGCATCAACTCACCCACCAGCAGTGGCAGCACTACATCAGGGAAGGCCTCATCTGCTGAAAGTGCAGTATCTGTCTGGGTGGATTCATCAATGAAGTTGGGTTTTGCTGCAGCAGATGGCTCTGGGATAACAGGATGTGCTGCCCTACCACGGCAGGCTGGTCAGGGCCAGTTGTGAAGCTTGCACATCCCTGGTGTACCCTCACATGACACTGTGGGCAGGCATGCAATAGCCTGTTCATCCTCTTCCTCCACCATCCCTGACACCTCCAATGAGGTCTCCATTCCTTGGGGCCCCTATTTGGTTACACAATCACTACCCTGACCCTCTGCTGCTGTCCACCACAACAATGGGATCCAGGGGCTCATTCTCAGCAGCAGGGCCATCAGAAGAATATTCCCCTCCAGGCACATCACCTTCAGAGGAGGTGGATGTAGTTGTATGTGCCTGGGATCTGTGGTGGTGTTTGGATGCCGTGTCCCTGGGATGCAGCTCCACAGCACTGGTTGTCCCATTTTCTTCAGCCACCGAAAATGTGGAAAAGGAAATATACAGCAGAAGAATGAATCATAATTGCCAATGCATGTGTACTCCCTTCAATTGTTTTAGTAGCATGCACTCATCATAAGTCAACAAGCAACTGACTCACATGCAGAGGTCCATGCTTGGAAATCTGAATGCATCCAGTCTCACAAGTGAAAGCAAAATGACAAGTTACAATTATGAGACATGCACAAGTGAACATAGCACATTTATGTGCATCTACATACACATGACAGCTCATTTCCAAAACAATAGCAACGAGGCAGTGACCCAAGTGTAACCTGCAGGCAGGCCCATTCATAGGGCACCTGCCCACTTCTGTCCATAGCATAATAATCACATCTCCATCAAACTACATCTTGCTAAATGCATTCATGATTGCCCAATGTGAAAGTATGCAACATGGAACATGCACCCATTGCTCAAGATCAAGCAGCAATGCTGTTGGTCCCAATCAAACAGAGTTTTTTTATGATGTATGCCCATTCATTCAGTGGCCTGACTGGTCCCGATTTTGAACCAGATTGTCAAATGCACTAAATTGCTATGAACAGGTCTCCAAGCAGATGTGTCAATCTCACCTGCTGATGGACATAATGCAAACATCATTCCCTAATTGAGGAACCCCTAATGGAAGTGCAGCTCAATCTGTGTTGGGTCGTTGTCCATGGCCTTGCTGTCAGCATCTCACATTGCATGCACCCACGTTTTACCTGTCACGCAAAGCTGCCAGATCTCACTCCCACACCAGCCCGCTTCACGTATGTGTTCCATGATATGATATGTTATGATATATGATATATGTTATTTATAATGTGCTAAATACCCAGAGGTTTCTAAGCATGAACCCAGGGATGGAATCTGTGTTGATCCGTGTCGTCTTGCTTCCAAGGCAAGCACTTTGCCCCTAAGCTATACTCCCATGAGATACATACATTGTGTGCATGAGAATGCATGCCAGTTGCGATTTGTGCATAACACATACCGCGACACGCAATGACTTGCTCAATTCATGAATGCTTACCCATGGCATTATAAAATAGAGGCACTGTTCACTGTGTGAGAACAAACCATCAGCTTGGATACAGGCCCACAGATCAAGGACCTGGACATGAAGCACTGGGTTTATCTTCTCCAGGATCCAGAGGTAAAGCAGTGTCACTCGATGGAGGCCTGCAGAGTGCACTTCCACGGATGCATCTGCCTCAAAGGCCACCTTTGCCTTCGTCTGGCTCCGGACCCTCCAGTCACCCCAGCACTTTTTGCCTATGTCCACAGTGTGGGCTGCTACCCTGTCATTGTTGATGGCAGTGGCCATGTCCTTCCAGATCCTCTGACGTCAACACACTCCAAGCTGCTTTTGCGGATTGAAGAGGGGATTGTAATGGGTCCGGACTCGTTCACCTAGGATGCCAACTTCAGCAGCAGATAAGTTGACAGCCCTCAGCTTCACTACTTTGGGGGTGCTGGTTGATGTTGCCGACATGGTGCACTTGAGGCTGGAGTGGTGAAGCTGGGCCCCTTCTGATACCTGTACTGTGGAGCTCTGATGGAAATATGGTGATGTGGAAATCCGTATATGGCAGAATAGGTGGTCACAGAGCCTGACAGGGATCTACAGATGAACATGCTATGAAGTAAAATCAGGCAGCCAAGGAAGTGCAAGTGGTCAGCAAACAGTGACACACTACAAGGCAGCAGGAGATGTTGATGTTTGGAGGCAAAATAAGGCAGGGAGACGTACAAAAAGGCACAATGCAGGAGGAACAGCAAGGCACAGGTGTCTTTGCTACATCCATGAGGCAGCACTGACAAAATCAGAGGAATGGCCCTATGTGCGTAAAATCTATGCGACACACAGCATGTGCATTGTAAACAGTGCGCATGTGTGTGTCTTGCACCTGCATCTCCTATTCCTGGTGTGTGTGGATGCAGAGATATTTAGGGGTACCTAGCAGAATTCCTAGCATGTGTGGTTGCAGCAATATTTGGGGATAGCGTGTGTTAATAGCATCTTATTTTGTGCCAAGGAGTACTTTTTCCCTTAGCCACTGCATGGCTCCATGAGTGAGAGGGCTACACAGAGAGTATGATGATGATGGCAGAAGAAGGGACCACTTGCAAAACATGGTGGTTATACTGCAAGTGCCTCAGTACCACCAAGGCCCACTAGAGCCAAGAATGACTGGCCTTCACAGCAGGCACAGGCAACACCCCACAACCAGCCACAGGTTATGGAGAAGGGGCTATCAAGGAGGAAGTGATTCACGGATGAAGCGTTGCAAATAATCACAGATTATATTGACAAACACATGTCAACCTGTGCCGTTGGGCTGGCTGTACCCTTCCTGTGACCCAGATGAGAAAAATATGTCAGGAGTTCACAGATCAGACACTTGCCTTTGGGGTGGAGAGGCACACTGCGGAAGAGGTCCATACAAGGATGGGCGACCACACTAGGCTGACCAAGGAAAAGCTTGGCGGCAATGTGCTTTTTGCCCATGCTACTGTGGGTGGATCAACACATGTTGAGGAACTAACTCCATTTTTATTTATTGTGCTTTTTTTTTAAAGCGCTCACACAGCCCGCGGGCATCGAGGCGCTGTTACAGGAATTGTTCGTTTTTTTTTTTTTTTTTTTTGGGTAATTGTGTTTTTGTCTTAGTTGCATATTTATAATGCGCTTAAACACCCAGAGGTTTCTAAGCGCAGACCCGGGGATCGAACCTATGTTGCTTCGTGTCGTCTTGCTTCCAAGGCACGCATGTTGCCGTTAAGCTATCCTCCCGGGACAAGTGGTCGCCAGTGGCCTCATCATGAATGAGCAAGTGGTTGGAGTGGAAGGCATGGACACCTATGCTGCCACATCAGGTGAGTGTCATGTCAACATGACATATATGCTTTCCTAACCATATGATACTCTATCATGCTTACAGCACAAACTAATGTAAACAGCCATCTTCAGTGAGGCCAATACACCTATATGTGCCAATGGTTTGCACATATGTCATTGGACACACTAACAGTGTCATGTTTGTGGACACAAATGTATGCTCACATGGCATCACACTCAGCAGTGGAGTAATCCATTCACTGGGCCTGGCAACCAGTGGATATGGAAGAACAACAATGTCATTGACACGATGCATAATGATGTGTTGTTGACAGAATTTGTAGTGGGTGGCTAAAAGATATTTGATAAGTGATGGTAATTTCCACATTTAGAATGTCAATTATTCAGTGGTCATGTAAGTGCACACTGGTCATGTCCATGTTGTAGTCTCCTCACACATGGTAACGATGCATGTGAGTGCAGGTAACTACTTTCAGGCCTTGGACTGTCTGACAAAGGGGGTGATGGGGAAGTTGGCAACATCAAATCATGTATACATGTTTTGTCATCAGGAGAAAACTTGATACTTCCACATGTTGCATGTATGCATGGATGCAGTAGAGAATGGGCTCAGCAATAAAGCATGGAACTTCATCTATCTACTGTTATACCTTCCACTCTCATGCATATCTGTCTCTATGTATGAACACCAACTACTCCATTTCATGGCTTGATGTAAGCCATAATGTCCCCCAACATGATTGCACAGAGCATTGAATATTAGCCACCTGTGTATTCCACATTACAGAATGCAACGTTTCAATGTCTGATGCATGTATAGCAGGCCCTTTTGTGTCTGCATTCATTTCAATTTAGATATGTATGTTCAACAGGATAGGTAAGCCTCTGAATATTTTTAGCTGACTATGGGCAGGTGAGGATGCAGCGGATGAAGATGAGTAAGAGAAGGAGGCAGAAGTTGAGCCATAACCTTTCACCAGTGCATCCTGGGATGCTGTGTCTGGTGAGACTCCACGCCTGTTATAGGCCATCTGACTTGTCTTCTGATGATGCAGCCGAATCAGTTGTGTAAGGCATACTGAGGGCCATGGTTGAGGGAGCAGCACTCTGTAGTCCAGATGGCATAGTGCTCCTTGAGCTCTTAGAGGCAGCTGCTCACTATGCAATCCCTCCACTCCTCACTTATGAAGTGCGGCAAGATGAATTTGTGTGATGGCACTTGTACTCAATATCCATGTCCATTGGCCTCTGTGCCTCTCTATGTATGCAAGCGGTTTGCTGTTTTGCAGGACCATGGCATTGTGGGTGGATTGCAGGTCCCCTTGACATTTAGGGAGTGATAATGCTTCCTGTTGTGGAATACCTCTTAAGATGCCTGAGAGGCCACCAACGCCACATGTGTCCAGCCTAGGGCACTCAATGATGTTGGGCATGTGGGCTACCACATGAAACTTACTTCATGGCATACTCCTGTGGTAGGGTGGTGTGCAGGGAAATGTACCTGCACACAAGGTGAAGGAGGGGTTCTAGCACCACCACCATCACGCACATTGGAACATTATTATTATTATTATTATTATTATTATTATTATTATTATTATTATTATTATTGTTGTTGTTGCATTTATTGAGCACTGGCCTAGCTTCAGGAAGGAACAGAGCACTTTATAGAGGTATAAAATAATACAGGTACACAACAGAGCGCTTTACAGAGGTATACAACAGTCCAGATACATAATGGAGCGCATTTCAGAGGTAACAACATAACAGATATACAGCGGAAGGGTAGGGTACAGAAGGGCACAGAGGAAGGGTACAGCTGTACAGGGTGATGGGGAGGAGATGGGAGGACGACATCCAGCAAGTCTGGTGGTGTGGGAGGCAGCATGATGGCCTAGGTTTTGAGGAGGAGAGACTCATTCAAAAGACAATGTGGGCTGCAATATAGCATGGCCATGGAGTGCTGGAACGTGCCAGTCACCAGGAATTGCAGCACAGACACAAGCTTTAGCAGCGGGGGTATGGCTGCTGTTATTATAATTATTATTATTATTATGATATTTATTGAGCATGGACCTAGCTTTGCAAAGCAACAGAACTCTTTACAGAGGTATACACCAACAAGATACATAACAGAGTGCTTTATAGAGGTGTACAATTTTACAGATGCATAACAGAGCACGTTTCAGTGGTAACAACAGAACATTTATACAGCAGGGGGAGCATATAGAGGGGCACAGAGGAAGCATACAGCTGTACCATGTGGCAGGGAGGAGGTAGGCGAGCTGAGTCTAGCAAGTCAGGTAGCACAAGGGGTGACGTGATGGCTTAGTTGATATTATGTTTATCATTCTCGCTAGGTGATCCCGGATTAAGGTAAGCAGCTCACCTATGGTCTACATGTTCAGCCAATACACGATGACCATCTGGTTGTCAGTCCAGGTCCAGGGCTAGCCTGACCCGGGGTATGAGTGCTCACCTTAAATTGTGTCTCCTCCTCCTTGCACCCTGTGCCCTGTGCTGTTCTTCCTGCCTCTGTAGGTCAATACGCAGCATGAGCAGCTGCATGTCCCAGTACACAATGGCTAGTGGCAGCATTGTGTTGGAAAGTGTGTATGGGGAAAACATGTGCCTTATGTAGCCCTCTTGAATGGATTGGGTGCACCCTTGGCTTCATTCCTGGCACCTGTCTGCATTTACCTCCACCTCAAATTATAATCTTACAATTACTGAAAACTCGATTTTGAGTGATTATATCCGTTCAAAATTATAAAGATTATTATAAAGATTACCATTTGAATACTCAGATAAAATACCTCTTCCTTCTACACTTCCTTATTTCATGTGTCATTCATGGTCTTCTAAGACATAGTCAAATCAAAAATCACTAAAATACTTTTTTCAGCAGAACACTTTTGTAAAACAAAATAAAAAAGCTAGACTAATCCATCCACATGTGCACATCCACATCCACATGTGTAGGGATTTTTACTCATCACAGAAGTATAATGCAGCGTTGATTCATTATTAGAAACCATCATGTTTGCAAGATACCTTTAATTGCTGTGGTGGTACTACAAGGCGTTTGATCGGTCTACAGCGAGTCACCCTTAAAGTAGCTAAGAGTGGCATTCAAATATGAAGACTCTGGAACAGATTATTGCATGTCGACGGCAGAAATTGGTTAATATGCACTGTTAAGACTAATTCCCAGGACATCAAAGATGACATCACAAATGGCATCATCAATGACGTCCCATATATCATCTCAAAGATATCATCTCTAAGTCCTAACAAAGTGCTGTGTTTAGGGTATTGCTACCACATATAAAGGGTGACAGGTCACCATCATATGAACTAGTCCATGTATCACAAAATGCAACTATTCAAACAGAAGCTGTCTACTGAAGTTCTGCTGATAATACAGCAATTTAAAAATACAATAATACAGGCAATGGCTGCAGCATGTAATACTATGACCAGTGAATGAAACTAAGATTAACGTCAGTCATGCTACATATAAAGGATGACATTTGTATTATCTGTCAGGTACCTGTTTATTGAACCATATATGTATACCAATAGTTCAAGGTTAAGGAAACTAATGTAAGAACATTCTGCAAGAGGAAGACTTACATACTTAGCATGGTAGTGGTTAGTCTGCTTACTGTCACTAATCAAAAAGCACTCTCAAGGACATGTGATGTCAGCAATGATGCCCTTTGGGATGTTATCTTTGATGCCATGGGTGTTAGTCTGAGCGGTGTTAGATTGTATAGCGCACCAAAGCTGGCACATTTCATTGTTTTTTTCCCCGATTTTGTGCTGCACCCGTAACGACCCTTTAACAATGTGTCTTCATTGAATTTCACATTTTTTATTAGAGAAACCTAACCATAGCATTCCTTCAACAAAGTTTTCTCATTGAAGATAGATAGATAGATAGATAGATAGATAGATAGATAGATAGATAGATAGATAGATAGATAGATAGATAGATAGATAGATAGATACATAGATAGATAGATAGATATTTAAATGTAACATCTATTTGTATCATTATACATTTTAAAATTGAACCTGCAACAATTCTGCTTGATGAGTGAGTATGTGGTCATGACCCAACACAATCAATCACCATTAATGCAGCACATAAAATTACTTGCCATTCGTCTATCTTCCTTCTCTCTGCTGATCCTTGGTGCAGATAAGTAATCCACCTTTTATTTTTCAAATGGTTGATTGCTTCTACTGTCTGTGTTATACTTACAATGAACTTTTCAGTTGTTGTATGGCTTGGGCAGAGGGTACCTGTACAATAAACAGAGAAAAGCATTTTAAATTGCGTGTAACGTTTGCAACAACATAAAATACTGTATGTATAAATCTGCACATATTTGTGATATATTTACATTGTTTAATTCAAACTATTTGAACATGCACTTGTGTAGAATGAACAGATCATGGACACGATTATTTAAATGTATAGAGCAATTCAATTGCTTGAGCAGAGTACAGTATATATTAATATCCAAAAAACTGAGTGATACACTTGAATCAGAAGACATCTGTATACACAAATACAATGGACTTTGTGATACATCTGGAACAGAACGAATCCGTACATACGTTTTTATATTTGTTGTATTTGTTAATTAACCTCATTCACCTGTGTCCCTTGAAATATCAAACTATTTTTGGGAACAAATTAGCATCCACATAAATGGTAATTCGTACAGTGGAAATGTAATCGAACCATTTATGTGAGGCAGAATATACCAAGTGACTCTAACCAGCAATAGTGGAGCATGCTAACAATGTTGTTTAAGATCAGGTACAATGTTTGTTGTTTGTTAATACTATTAGAGGACAAGTTAATCAGAATTCGGTGTATATGAGATAATACATGTTATTTATGTATCTATTTTTACATATATTTCCACAAATAAAGCCGTCGGGCACCAATGCACTAGTTACAGAAAGTGCACAGTACATGAGTGCACGTATTGGTTACAGACAGAATTTGTGAGTAAACACAGAATGAAGCTTCACCTCATGGTACGGGGCTACATCAGGTTTGCAGACAAGCATATAAGACAAAATAGGTGTGTGTGTATGCAGACTGGGAAAGCCCCTCCTCATGATACGGGGGCTACATCAGGCATGTAGGCAAGCATATGAAACAAAATAGGTCTGTGTGTGTGCAGATTGGGAATGTGTCACCTTAGGGTACTGGGGCTATATCACACAACAGACAAGCATATACGATAACATAGGTGTGTATGCAGACTAGAAAAGCCTCACCTCATGGTACAGGGGCTACATCAGGCGTGCAAACAAGCATATAATACAATAGGTGTGTGTAGTGATTGATATAACTGTAGAACTTCGAGATTTGCAATATGGCCGCCATATACTCAACACTTGAAAATGGCCACCACCACACCTAAGAGCCTTAGATTGGTGATGTCAGATATCATGCATCACAAAATCATCATGTGATAGGCAAACAATAGTATGCGTGTGCGGGACGGGAGGCTGGTTTCAGCCACTTCGCAATTCCTGCACCCTGCATGTTCCCATTAGGCAAAGTCCATTTACGCACATGCTGATCCTGGAGGATGCATTAAGTACTAGAGAGGTGGGGCAGTATTGTGCAGAACGTTATGGAGGAGCCTTAATATATTTATTTTCTTTGTTTGATTCCAGAATACTCTAATTTGAGTTGTTAGAGCCATAGGCCACAAGTAAGTGTAAAATGTGTCCTTTGGCATGGTTTGACATATTTTTTAATGGAGAGTTGTATGGAAAACCTTATGGCCGTTCTTTATGACAATTGGGTTCTTGGATGTTTATATCAGCATTTGGACGTTTTTAACTGACCAGTGAGGAGGAAGATAGTGTGGTTTGAGATAGTTGTCTTATACTTTAGTTCTTGTAAATCTGGCGGTATTGACCATGCTTTGTGACCATCTTCAGAGTTTTGAAATACATTTCCTTGATTGCAGTTCTCTCGTTTGGCTATTGATAACACATGAGTCCACAGATTAGTGCATATATTTATCAATATGTAAACCACTCCATATTGGTGAATAAGACGAAAGGCATTTGTCTAAATGACACTCTTTTATATTTATTAGATTATTCAAAAAAGACAACACTTTCACCTGATGAAGGGACTATCTGCCCCAAAACGAATAGTGAGAATGGGAGCACTCCAAGGATGAACCATCCCTTGTTGATGTTGAATTGTTCCCACATTGAAAAGTTGTCTTCCTTTCAAAATATTAACAGGCCGATTCATGGAATAATTAGCGCGGCGCAAGTGGCCAAAAACATGCGAATCGCAGTGGAATAGCGAAAATCGCAGTGCAAGTGCGAAAATCGCACGAAAAGCAGCGCACATCGATTCATGGAAGGCCGTGCGCGAGAAAACCTTCGGATGTGCGATAAAAAAGTGCGCGCCGCACGTTGTCGCACAGGCCATCTAACTGCGTGCACCAGGTCACAGCGAAAATCGCATAGGCCACAGCAAAAATCGCACATAGCGCGGCGCACGCAACAAAAGTAGGCGGAACACGGGCGGAACACTTGGAATGGGGAACAACTTGCCAAAATGTGGGCGTCACGGTGGAAGTACAGGGCACAAGTGCGCGGAACGCCCACACGCTCGCCTACAACACGTATTCATGGAATAGAATAGGGCAAAAAAGCGCACGCTCAAACCAGCGCAGAGGCACAAACACGACCGCCACAAGAAAGCAGGCGGTAGCGTCTCTGCGCCTGCAAGAAATGTGCGCCAATAGGTGCGCCAACAAATAGCACCTATATACTGCCATGATGAATGTCCTATACTGTGGCCCTCCAGGACAAATGACATGCAAAGGGGTACCCACAAACACGGACACCCGCTGACAAAAAATACATGTGCGTGTATACCGGGGTGCACGGGAAGTCTCACACGCGATTTGGCCGTGTACGTGGATTACAGGGGTGCGCGGGAATTTCCACACTCGATTTGGCCGGGTACGTGGATTTCAGGGGTGCGCGGGAAGTTCCACATGCGATTTGGCCGGGTACGTGGATTTCAGGGGTGCGCGGGAAGTTCCACACGCGATTTGGCCGGGTACGTGGATTTCAGGGGTGCGCGGGAAGTTCCACACGCGATTTATCAGGGTACGTGAATTCCAGGGGTTTGTGGGAAGTTCCACACGCGATTTGTCAGGGTACGCGGATTACAGGGGTGCGCAGGAAGTTCCACACGCGATTTGGCAGTGTACGTGGAGTACAGGGGTGCGCGTGGAGTTCCACACGCGATTTGGCCGTGTACGTGGATTACAGGGGTGCGCGGGAAGTTCCACACGCGATTTGTCAGGGTACGTGGATTTCAGGGGTGCGCGGGAAGTTCCACACGTGATTTGGCCGGGTACGTGGATTTCAGGGGTGCGCGGGAAGTACCAGACGCGATTTGGCCATGTACGTGGATTACAGGGGTGCGCGGGAAGTTCCACACGCGATTTGGCCGGGTACGTGGATTTCAGGGGTGCGCGGGAAGTTCCACACGCAATTTGGCTGGGCACGTGTATGACAGGGGTACGCGGGAAAATCTACACGCGATTTGGCTGTGTGCTCCCAGGTATTCCCTGTACACCCTCCACGGCCCCTGCAGGCAGCACACACCACAGGGGACTACCCTGCACACCTGCTCATGTCATCCAGCACCCCCACCCCCCAGCCACCAGGGGCAGCCTCCACCAGGCCCCCACTCATGTCTCCCACCACCCCCACCCCCCAGCCACCAGGGGCAGCCTCCACCAGGCCCCCACCCATGTCCTCTATCACCACCACCCCCCAGCAGTGCAGGGGCACCCTCCACCAGGCCCCCACTCATGTCTCCCACCACCCCCACCCCCCAGCCACCAGGGGCAGCCTCCACCAGGCCCCCACTCATGTCTCCCACCACCCCCACACCCCAGCAGTGCAGGGGCACCCTCCACCAGGCCCCCACTCATGTCTCCCACCACCCCCACCCCCCAGCAGTGCAGGGGCACCCTCCACCAGGCCCCCACTCATGTCTCCCACCACCCCCACCCCCCAGCCACCAGGGGCACCCTCCACCAGGCCCCCACTCATGTCTCCCACCACCCCCACCCCCCCAGCCACCAGGGGCAGCCTCCACCAGGCCCCCACTCATCTCTCCCACCACCCCCACCCCCCAGCCACCAGGAGCACCCTCCACCAGGCCCCCACCCATGTCCCCTATCACCACCCCCCCCAGCAGTGCAGGGGCAGCCTCCACCAGGCCCCCACTCATGTCTCCCACCACCCCCACCCCCCAGCCAGCAGGGGCAGCCTCCACCAGGCCCCCACTCATGTCTCCCACCACCCCCACCCCCAGCCACCAGGGGCAGCCTCCACCAGGCCCCCACCCATGTCCCCTATCACCACCACCGCCCAGCAGTGCAGGGGCACCCTCCACCAGGCCCCCACTCATGTCTCCCACCACCCCCACCCCCCAGCAGTGCAGGGGCAGCCTCCACCAGGCCCCCACCCATGTCCCCTATCACCACCACCCCCCAGCAGTGCAGGGGCACCCTCCACCAGGCCCCCACTCATGTCTCCCACCACCCCCACCCCCCAGCCAGCAGGGGCAGCCTCCACCAGACCACCACTCATGTCTCCCACCACCCCCACCCCCCAGCCACCAGGGGCAGCCTCCACCAGGCCACCACCCATGTCCCCTATCACCACCACCCCCCAGCAGTGCAGGGGCACCCTCCACCAGGCCCCCACTCATGTCTCCCACCACCCCCACCCCCAGCCACGAGGGGCAGCCTCCACCAGGCCCCCACTCATGTCTCCCACCACCCCCACCCCCCAGCAGTGCAGGGGCACCCTCCACCAGGCCCCCACTCATGTTTCCCACCACCCCCACCCCCCAGCAGTGCAGGGGGACCCTCCACCAGGCCCCCACTCATGTCTCCCACCACCCCCACCCCCCAGCCAGCAGGGGCACCCTCCACCAGGCCCCCACTCATGTCTCCCACCACCCCCACCCCCAGCAGTGCAGGGGCACCCTCCACCAGGCCCCCACCCATGTCCCCTATCACCACCCCCCCAGCAGTGCAGAGGCAGCCTCCACCAGGCCCCCACTCATGTCTCCCACCACCCCCACCCCCCAGCCAGCAGGGGCAGCCTCCACCAGGCCACCACTCATGTCTCCCACCACCCCCGCCCCCCAGCCACCAGGGGCAGCCTCCACCAGGCCCCCACCCATGTCCCCTATCACCACCACCCCCCAGCAGTGCAGGGGCACCCTCCACCAGGCCCCTACCCATGTCCCCTATCACCACCCCCCCCAGCAGTGCAGGGGCAGCCTCCACCAGGCCCCCACTCATGTCTCCCACCACCCCCACCCCCCAGCCAGCAGGGGCAGCCTCCACCAGGCCACCACTCATGTCTCCCACCACCCCCACCCCCCCAGCCACCAGGGGCAGCCTCCACCAGGCCCCCACTCATGTCTCCCACCACCCCCACCCCCCAGCAGTGCAGGGGCACCCTCAACCAGGCCCCCACTCATGTCTCCCACCACCCCCACCCCCAGCCACCAGGGGCACCCTCCACCAGGCCCCCACTCATGTCTCCCACCACCCCCACCCCCCAGCCACCAGGGGCAGCCTCCACCAGGCCCCCACCCATGTCCCCTATCACCACCACCACCCCCCAGCAGTGCAGGGGCACCCTCCACCAGGCCCCCACCCATGTCTCCCACCCTCCCACCCCCCAGCAGTGCAGGCGCACCCTCCACCAGGCCACCACCCATGTCTCCCACCACCCCCACCCCCCAGCAGTGCAGGGGCACCCTCCACCGGGCCCCCACCCATGTCCCCTATCACCACCCCCCCAGCAGTGCAGGGGCACCCTCCACCAGGCCCCCACTCATGTCTCCCACCACCCCCACCCCCCAACCAGCAGGGGCAGCCTCCACCAGGCCACCACTCATGTCTCCCACCACCCCCACCCCCCAGCCACCAGGGGCAGCCTCCACCAGGCACCCACCCATGTCCCCTATCACCCCCCCCAGCAGTGCAGGGGCAGCCCCCACCAGGCCCCCACTCATGTCTCCCACCCCCCCCACCCCCCAGCATCCAGGGGCAGCCTCCACCAGGCCCCCACTCATGTCTCCCACCCACCCCCACCCCCCAGCAGTGCAGGGGCAGCACCACCAGGCCCCCACTCATGTCTCCCACCCACCCCCACCCCCCAGCCACCATGGGCAGCCCCCACCAGGTCCTCACAATCCCCAATCATGTGCGTTATGGTCAGCCTCCACAGCCAAAAAGCCCTACCAAGTAACCCATTCACCCACATGGAAATGGAAATTACATGTTACACCCCCAATGTTCATAAAGCTAATGAACCCATGTCCGTCACACACAATGGTTGCAATTGAATGGGAAAACACCCAACATGACATGCATGAAACCAATGAGATGATACCACACAGTGAAGTATGAAAACAAAATTGTATTTTAAAAAAAAGAATGCAAAAGAAATGAAACAAACTACAATGGGAATGAAAAAAAGATAAGCTGCATGTCCGTTTAAAAAAATAAAACCACCAAATCCTAATCCAAAAAAATGTTGTCCAAAGTCAAATGAAAAATAAAATCAATCCAATGAAGAACTATGTACAAAACATCCAAGGGTCCATGAGCCCAACTGAACAAAGGAAACCTACAAAAAACCCTAACTAAAATGCAACTATATACAAAAAGTGGAGCAGTGTCCGTCGACTCCAAATCATAAGAACAAACAAAGGAAACCTAAAACTAAAGAACTATATACAAAGGCGGCGGGCAAGTCCAGCGGCTCACTCCGTGGTGTTCCGGGCCAGGGCATCATCGAACTCCTGTTCGATGTCCCGGAGGCGGTCCTGTTCCATGGCCCCGAGGGTCCGCAGGGAGGACGCCGTGTCCTCCTCCAACCCCCTGCGGATTGCCTCGAGGCACTCGGCCCGCCTCAGGGCCCTCCGCTTGGAGTTCTCCGCCCTGACCATTGTGAGCCGCGCCTCTTCAGCCCGCCGCCGCTCCGTACCTATGGCGTGGCCCAACCGCTGCCACACGGAAGACACTCTCTGTCCTGTGTCCTCCTGCCCTCCGGCCGATGCCTGCCCCTCCGATGTCGAAGGCCCCGAGCCTTCATGGCTCCCACCATGTTGCTGCTGCTGCTCTGCCTCTGCCCGTGCACTGCCTCCTGCTGCCTGCACATCCTCCGCCGGCTGGGGTGCAGTTGTTGATGTGACTACCCCTGCTGGACGTCCGACTCCCGACTGTGGCAGGGATGCCTCCTCCACCAGCCTGGCCGCACCGTCAGAGGCAGCTCCACAGGGCACCCAGGTGACTGATGGGTGGGAAGATGGCACAGAGGACGACTGGCGCGTAGGGGGTCCAGTTGAGGAGGGGGTTGGAGCAAGCCCCATCAGACGGAGGAATCCGGCCTGGGTGACCTGTCCCAGCAGGCTGACATGGTCAACGAGCCATTCGAGATGACGTACAGTGTCTCCATGAAAAGACTGCAGGTCACCTCGCATGGCCCGTTGACGCAATGCCACACCAGCCAGGACAGGCTCAACCCGGACCTGGATGGCCACGTCCGCAGGCAGAGGAAGGCCAGTTGACGTCAGCTCATCCCCTGCCTGAAAACGGGTCTGGACGTAGGCATCCCTGCTGGTGCAAGATGATGCAGGGACAGGATCAGGGACAGGATTGCACACAGGCACCTCCGCGGCGGCCTGTGCTGCCTCCTGTCCCTGGTCCTGCACTGCACCACTAGCACCAGTGGGATCCCCACCTCCAGACCCCGTCTCTGGTGCTTGCACGGCCTCCTCCTCCACCAAACCCCCCACCAACCTGGATGACTCCGTGCCATCTTCCCCTGTTGGGCCCTGTGGGGTCCCAGCTGCCCCTTCTGCTGCCGAGGAGTCCAACTCCAACCTCCGCCTCTTGGACCTCCCCCCGGCAGCTGCGGCCTGGGACGCGGCACCGGACTCCTCACTCCCCGACGAGATGACAACACGGGAGGGGAGCCGGGCCTTGCGTCTCCGGCTGGCGGTGGGATCCCCGCCGCTGTGCTCCACAGCACCTTCTCCGCCCTCTTCATCAGTTGACGCTGCAAACAGGGAGAAACAAAACACAGGCATCAGATCAGGGCACTGTACAATGGACACATACACACATGACAGTTGCCCATGAGTGGCATTGGCAAACCTCAGACATGTCATCACAATCCCCAACACACATGTCATTACAACTCGCACACATGAGCCATACCACAGCCATATCGCAACTGCCACCACCATCCCTACACATACAACTGCATGAGCAGCCAAAGGGGAGCCAGACATCACATACAACACAGAAAGTGCACCACACATGTACACACACCACCACACTTGCATTCATGTGTACACCTCTGCCAAGTGTCGCAGTGTTCAGACGGGCACCCATGTCACATCTGCCAATCAGGCTTCCACATACCGCTGTCACATGCATCCATGTTGCATCACTGTTGCACCCTTGTCAAATACACACACATGCACATGTACACAGTGCTCATACATGCAGCCGAAAACAACATACATGCGTGACATCACGGACATGTCTAGTTACATACACATTCATCCAAACATGTGTGCACACACAACTGCATTTGGCATGCAAGCCTACACACACAAGCACCATCCATGTCTCACACATTACAGCCCTCGCATGTGTCAGCCCCACGGCCCTGTACACCCCCAGCCATACTCGACCCCATACAAACAGATGTGCAACCTGCACACTACCGAATAATCACCACACGCATTGCTCACAATCAGGATGCATGTACACTCACTGCTCGACTCCAGACGGGTCTGCTTCTCTAGGACCTGGACGTGGAGCGCTGGGGATATGTGTTCCAGGACCCTCATCTGTTCTTCCGACAAGTGGCCCCGGCGCCCCTTGGCATCCGCTGCCTTCAAGAGGCGCCGAGCCTTGTTCAGGGTCCTGGACCTGAAGTCCTCCCAGCGCTTCCTGACATGTTGTAAGTCCCGGACTGCCACCCCCTCCGTGTTGAATGCAGTCACGATGTCAGTCCAGATCCCAGTCCGTCCTTCCTTGTCGGCGCGGGAACTTCCAAAGAGGGCATCATACTGCCCCAGGACTTGCTCCACCAGGACACCAACTTCGGTGGCACTGAAGCTGGTGCCCCTCTGCCTCTCTGGCTGGGGGTTGTCAGTGGTCACAGATGGTGTTTGCCCCGACATGACAACCCCAGAGGCAGGAGTGGGTGGGCAACTGGGTCCTGGGGCTGGGCTGTGGAGCGATGGAATCCCAGTCGGGAGTCTTCAGTTCCAGCAGGGGTGGTCACTGCAACAACACCCCTGGCTGATGTGCAGGCAGCAAATGGCAGTGCACGTGGGCAGCAGGCAGTCAGGCAGCAGCAGATGGCAGGTGGGAGCGTGCTCGGGGCTCTGGGGGGCAGTAGTTCGGCCTTCTGGGCAGGAGCGTGGTCTTCCGTGTGCTTACGCGTGGCCAGCTTGATACGGAGTGATTTGGCACGTGAAAATCCTGCACGTCAGCGTGAAAATCGAGGAAAGGCCCTTAGCGCGTAAGCGCGTCAGCACGCATACGCGATTCTATTGGACCAAAGGCACTCAGCGCGTAAACGCGTCGGCAGCGTATGCACGTCTTTGCAGTCACGTGCACGTTGAATTGGGCACACGTTTGAAAATGTTGCGTGTGAAAAAAATGAAAGACACGTCCGAGTGTCAAAGCGTGTAATTGGTGGGAATGGGCCTAGCGCGTACACGCGGCACTGACAAAGCGTGTAATTGGTGGAAATGGCCCCACACGCAGAAGTGACAAAGCGTGTAATTGGTGGAAATGGCCCTACACGCAGAAGTGACAAAGCGTGTAATTGGTGGAAATGGCCCTAGTGCGTACATGCCGCGTAAGTGACGCTGGACGTGTGGGCCTGTATAAAAGGTACCTGTAGAACACCATTTCCTTGTACGTGCTTTTCGTGGAGAGCGAGTGGGTAAATTCTGTACTTCTTGTCGTTTCACACGCGATTTACTTCACGGCGTTTCAAGTTCGTATTCCCTGTTACCTCTGACAGCTTTTTCTCTTTTTTCTCTTTTACTGGTTTACCTGGGCCTGTTCCCTCAAACAGAGTTCCCTTCTACTGTTGTCCTGTCTCTTCAGACAGCGTACAAATCTTCTTTTGGCGGGGGTGTTGACAACCAAACGCGCTCCTTTTTCAATCTCTTTTACCTGGCAGACGGTGAGTCACGCACGTATCTAACATCTGTGCTTGCCCCGTGTGTAGCCTACCCCTTCAGAGGTCATTCTAGGCTGCGTGTGACACGCATACGTTCATTCTTGTGTTACTGGGTGCCACAGCGTAGTGCAGGTTTTTCTTTCTGCACACGTGGTCTAGGAGGGGTTGCGTGCACGTCATCTCCCTTTTTTGGGGCTCCTGTGCGTAGCGTGACCTGTCATCTTTCCCCAGGGGTTACATTCAGCCTTGCTAGAGCACTAGGGTACAATTACTATCTGGTACCCAACCCCTTTGACCCCCAATTGCCCAGGACAATAGTTTACAGCCATTCCCATACGCACATTAACATCAGTGCCATGGCTGGGAGGCGAGGATTCCGTAAGGGTGGCAAAGGTGGAAGAGCCACAAGTGGTGGCCGTGGTGGATCCGGTAGGGGACGTGGTCGTTACTTGCAGGGTGAGCCTGTCCCCCCATGTGTGGAGGACCAGTCAAGGGCACCCATAATCCCCCCCTCCCGTTGAGGCTGATGTGGCTGACACCATCCATGCTCAGCCCTTGTTGGACCAGCCCATTGTGGCACCAGACCTGGCTGACTCCATGGCTGACTTCCAGGTCAGCAGGCCTATGACACGTGCGCTGGTGCACGTTGATGTCATCATGCCACGTGCATCTGGGGCAGCAAGGTCATCTGCTGCCCCAAGTAGGCAGGGCGGAGAGGCTGCAGGGGCAGCTGCGGCTCCATCCACCCCAGCTCTCACACACCCAGCCAGGACAGTGTCGGTCCTAGTCCATCCTGCTGACATTCCCCCTGACACCATTACACTTGAGCCAATGCCTGCACCAACTCCCATGCTGAGTGTGCAATCCCACACTCCTGATACAGAGTCCACCAGGGCTCCTGCCCCTAGTGTCCAGAGCGGCACAGGACACTCAGGATCACCACCACCTTCCAAGCGGAAGAGGAAGAGTGCTCGTCCGGCACAGGCTGATGCCCCAGACACGGCTACACAGTCCGGCCCGTCCAGGAAGCCCAGCTTCACGATGACGAACTGAATGCACTTGTAGAGTATGTGTCCGCACATTATAACGAGATGGTCATTGTTGCAGGATCCAAGACCACACCTGCACAACGCCAGGCACACTGGCAGACCGTTGCGGACATCGTAAGTGCCCTTGGAATCGTGAGGCGCACAGCCAATGATTGCTATAAGCGCTGGAATGACCTAAAGCGCAGGGCAAAGAGTAAACTGGCCTCAAGTCATGCCGCAACTCTAGTGACTGGAGGTGGGTCTCCAGTAGTAGACATGGAACTCACTCCACATGAGTCAGTCGCTGGGACCTACGTCACGGAGGAACAGATCCAAGGCGTGGGAGATCTGTCTGATTACGAGGCATTGTCCAGTGAGTGCACATGCATGTGTGTGTCATCCATGTGCATGGTGTGTGTGTGAGGGCTTCTGTTTGTGTGCCACGTGAGAGTGTGTGCGCCTGAGTCGTATGGGTCAGCCATGTGCTTCATGCAATACTTCCTGCGCAGCTGCATTAGGCCATAGCAGTATCCTTTCTGCCAACAGTAGACATCTAGCCCAACTGCACGCCAGTTGCCCTTGAAGTGTCACCTTGCCACAACATTGTTGCTTATTTTTCACTGTTCATTCAGGCAGATTGTTTGCATTCCACCACTTTTACTAGGCATTTCGCAGTCCTCTAGTCACATGTCTGACATGACTATGGTAAAGTGGAGTGACTTTGTTACATGGATATCATTTGTTCACACATGTCCCTGTGCAATTGGACCATTTTGGACTGGCAGCTCCAGGTGAAAAATCTGACCTGTTTGAATTAGAAAAGCTATTACATGCGGGAACTGGACTGAATGAATATGTGCTGTCCTCCTCTCCATCTTCACTCAATAGCAATGGTACATGCCATCTGTGTGATGGCATGTGTGTTTCACCTGGCAATCACAGGCCAATGTGTGATGCCACTGCCAGGCAGCATGCAGAAAATGTATTCATCTTCCATCTTGGTGTCATCAGTGTGTGCCATTTGCCTGCCCTTCATATGCAGTGAGGGTGCATGCATGGGAGGGTTTTAGTCATGTGGGACATGTGTCAATCAAGTACTGGTTCTCTTGCTTCTCAGCCCTCATTGTGTGCCATGGTGCTAATGCCTGTTTCCATTTCTTTGTTTTTATGTCTTTGCAGGGGAAGACGCACCTGATACTGCTGGGTTTGTGGAGATGGTGCAGACCCAGGAGGGGTCCGAGGGCCGACCAACCACCAGTGAGGGACGTGGTGTGGTGGTGGGTGAGAACCCACAAGTGCTGCAGGTCGTGCTCTCAAGGGGTGTCTCTGGCTGCACCTCCCCCGTGCTGTACTCATGTGTTGATTCGGATGATGAGACCTACGTGCCGTCGCAGGTGAGTGTTCCAGGGAGGGATTCGGTTCTGTCCCACCCACCTGCACCAGGGTCAGAACCCTCAATGGGGATGTCAGTGTTGGCAGCTACGCCTTTGGTGGTTACGGATGCAGGGTCACACTCCGCGAGTCACACAGGGAGGACATGTTGGCGTCCAACAGGGACAGGCGGGCGGCACTGGCGACTCTGCAGGAGGCCATCTCCATAGAGTCCCAGGGCCACAGGGAAGCCCTGAGGCAGGAGCTCCTTCACCTCAGGACGACTCTTGTTGAGCTTGAGGCTTCAACACACCAAAGGACAGAACAGCAGCTGGAGGGTCTCACCTGGGTGGCCTCCCAAACCACCCCGGGCCCATCAATGGCCATTTTTGATTTTTATTTTTATTTTTATTTTTGATTTTTATTTTTTATTTTTATTTTTATTTTTATTTTTCCCAATTTTTTTGGGACAATTTGTTGCCTTCCATGGTTCCTGTGGGCATACACTGCATTGTGGCTGGGCACATGCAGGCTTGTCATGTATTTGGTTCAGATGCTTGGGTTTGAGTCACACACACCCCTCCTGCTTCCTGTTTCCATGGGCTTGCAAAGGGTGTGCCCAAGTGACATTGACGTACATGGTGACATTGGACTCCCACTACATGTGTGGGTAGTCTAGTCAATACTGTGTATACATTCCTAGTGCATATTGCTGTTGTGTTGTACACTGCATGTTGCATTGATGTGTAACTCATCATCGGTGTCTACCTCCCAATTTGCAGGTCCCTTCCTCATGTCTACACAAGGCCCTCTAGTTTGGAGATGGGGTCCATGTTGGCAGCAGTGCACCTACTACTCTACATGGAGCCAACACTGCACAGTTGGTAGTGGTGGGAGTGCAGGCATTTCCAGGTGGTGAGACTACTAATTTATTACATTTGTGATGTCATGTTAATGGTAGTACCTGCTCAAGTTTGTTGTTGGTCCTGCATTACTGTGAGCATTTCAGGTGTTGCAAGTTTAAATTAGGGACACTGTACATTGTGACACTAGTGTCATGTTGTGGGGATTACTTTGTTTACCTGCAAATGGCATGACATGGCACGGTGTGTCGTGTGGCGGTGCTGGGGATGGGTTGGCTGACATGGCACTGTCCTCTTGTTGCATTTTGCAAGTGGGTATTCATGGATGTGTTTCTTCACAAAACTGCATTGGTGGTGTCTGTGTGGGTAGGGATGCACACATTGTAACACTTCCAGGTGAACAATCGCAGGCAGATATGGTTTTCACGGTTGATTCTCCAGACATTCAGGATCAGTGTCAGGTTGAGTCATCATTGATTGTCAGATGGAATGTGCCAGGGCAGTGTGCACTCCACAGGGGTGTGATTACTATGTGAAGTAATTAGCCACTAGCTGTGTACGGGCTGCCTCCCCCCGTGCCCTTTCCCCTCCCATGCACAGTGGCTGTGCATGTGGTTGGGGATGTGGGGCCACCACCATGTTCACGGCCAGGCCCCGGCGTGTTGCAACGTTGTGCATGGCACATGCTGCCACTATGATCCTGCACACTACTGGGGGAGCGTACAACAGCTGCCCGCCAGAACGGTCAAGGGAGCAAAAGCGTGACTTTAGCACTCCGAATGTGGGCTCCACTATGCCCCGGGTTGTAATGTGGGCTGTGTTATATCTTACCTGGGGTGGCGTGGTGGGGTTACGAATTGGCGTCATCGTGTGGGGGCTGAGAGGGTAGGCACTGTCCCCTGTGGAGGTGGTGATTGGTATCATTGGTGGGGTTGTGACCTTGCTCAGTATCTGACATGCATGCATGTGCAGTGGCATTCATACTCACCAAGCAGCCATGTATCGCCATGCCGCCCAGCTTCTAGGTCCCGGCTTAGGGTGGACATTCGGTAAATGAAGCTGTCGTGGGTGGACCCGGGATAGTTGGCATATACTGAGGTGATGATTCCCTTGGCATTACATACTACCTGCACGTTGATGGAATGCCAGTGCTTGCGGTTCCTATAGATGTGCTCTGATGTCCTGGGGGGACGTAGAGCCACATGGGTGCAGTCGATGGCACCTAGCACTTTGGGGAATCGTGCCACACCGTAAAAATCCAGGGCGGCAGCATGCCTTTCTGCAGGTGTTCTGGGCAGGTATATGTGCCTGCGGACTGATGGGCATGCAGTGATGATGTTCAAGACCTGGTGTAGGCAGCGTGACTGGGTGGCCTGTGATACCCCACCCACTATGGCACTTGTCCGCTGAAATGATCCAGTGGCTAAGAAGTGCAGTACATTGAGGACGTTCTCCAGGGGGCTGAGTGCTTGGGAGCACAGGGTGGGTGATGTGAGGTCATCCTCCCACTCACTCACCAGGTCCAGTATTATGTGTGGTGGAAACCTGTACCTCCCATACACCTGGTCATTAGGCATCCCGAAAAGGCTGGTTCTGGGTGTGAATATTCTGGCCCTGACTATCCTCCTCCTCCTCCTTTGGTAGCCCACGCCCACTGCTGCTAGGAACGGTATGTTCATCCTGGGTCTGAGCTTGTTATTTTGTTAGCACGCAAATTTATGCGTTGCGCGTGTTGTAGGCGAGCGTGTGACCCGCGCACCCCTGAAATCCAGTACCCAGTCCAATAGCGTGTGGAAATTCCCTCGCACCCCGGGATACAGGTGCGCTGACGTACTTGCGTGTGTAAGTGCCCGCGCACCCCTGACATACACGTACATAGGCCAATCGCGTGTACACGCACTTTTGTCCAATTACACGCGATGACACTCTGACGTGCTGTCCAATTACACACGATGGCACTCTGACGTGCTGTCCAATTACACGCGATGACACTCTGACGTGCAGTCTTTCCACGTGTGCTCTGTCATCACGTGCTGTGTGGGAAACACCCGTGCGGGTCACGTCACAGACGCGCTTACGCGCTGAGGGCCTTTGGTCCAATAGAATCGTGTATGCGTGCTGACGCGCTTACGCGCTGAGGGCCTTTGGTCCAATAGAATCGCGTATGCATGCTGACGCGCTTACGCGCTAAGGGCCTTTCCTCGATTTTCACGCTGACGTGCAGGATTTTCACGTGCCAAATCACTCCGTATCAAGCTGGCCACGCGTAAGCACACGGAAGACCACGCTCCTGCCCAGAAGGCCAAACTACTGCCCCCAGAGCCCCGAGCACGCTCCCACCTGCCATCTGCTGCTGCCTGACTGCCTGCTGCCCACGTGCACTGCCATTTGCTGCCTGCACATCAGCCAGGGGTGCTGTTGCTGTGACCACCCCTGCTGGAACTGAAGACTCCCGACTGTGATTCCATCGCTCCACAGCCCAGCCCCAGGACCCAGTTGCCCACCCACTCCTGCCTCTGGGGTTGTCATGTCGGGGCAAACACCATCTGTGACCACTGACAACCCCCGGCCAGAGAGGCAGAGGGGCACCAGCTTCAGTGCCACCGAAGTTGGTGTCCTGGTGGAGCAAGTTCTGAGCAGTATGATGCCCTCTTTGGAAGTTCCCGCGCCGACAAGGAAGGACGGACTCGGATCTGGACTGACATCGTGACTGCCATCAACGCGGAGGGGGTGGCAGTACGGGACTTACAACATGTCAGGAAGCGCTGGGAGGACTTCAGGTCCAGGACCCTGAACAAGGCCCGGCGCCTCTTGAAGGCAGCGGATGCCAAGGGGCGCCGGGGCCACTTGTCGGAAGAACAGATGAGGGTCCTGGAACGCATATCCCCAGCGCTCCACGTCCAGGTCCTAGAGAAGCAGACCCGTCTGGAGTCGAGCGGTGAGTGTACATGCATCCTGATTGTGAGCAGTGCGTGTGGTGATTATTCGGTAGTGTGCAGGTTGCACATCTGTTTGTATGGGGTCGAGTATGGGTGGGGCTGTACAGGGCCGTGGGGCTGACACATGCGAGGGCTGTAATGTGTGAGACATGGATGGTGCTTGTGTGTGTAGGCTTGCATGCCAAATGCAGTTGTGTGTGCACACATGTTTGGATGAATGTGTATGTAAGTAGACATGTCCGTGATGTCACGCATGTATGTTGTTTTCGGCTGCATGTATGAGCACTGTGTACATGTGCATGTGTGTGTATTTGACAAGGGTGCAACAGTGATGCAACATGGATGCATGTGACAGCGGTATGTGGAAGCCTGATTGGCAGATGTGACATGGATGCCCGTCTGAACACTGCGACACTTGGCAGAGGTGTACACATGCATGCAAGTGTGGTGGTGTGTGTACATGTGTGGTGCACTTCCTGTGTTGCATGTGATGTCTGGCTCCCCTTTGGCTGCTCATGCAGTTGTATGTGTAGGGATGGTGGTGGCAGTTGCGATATGGCTGTGGTATGGCTCATGTGTGCGAGTTGTAATGACATGTGTGTTGGGGATTGTGATGACATGTCTGAGGTTTGCCAATGCCACTCATGTGCAACTGTCATGTGTGTATGTGTCCATTGTACAGTGCCCTGATGCCTGTGTTTTGTTTCTCCCTGTCTGCAGCGTCAACTGATGAAGAGGGCGGAGAAGGTGCTGTGGAGCACAGCGGCGGGGATCCCACCACCAGCCGGAGACGCAAGGCCCGGCTCCCCTCCCGTGTTGTCATCTCGTCGGGGAGTGAGGAGCCCGTTGCTGCGTCCCAGGCCGCAGCTGCCGGGGGGAGGTCCAAGAGGCGGAGGTTGGAGTTGGACTCCTCGGCAGCAGAAGGGGCAGCTGGGACCCCACAGGGCCCAACAGGGGAAGATGGCACGGAGTCAACCAGGTTAGTGGGGGGGTTTGGTGGAGGAGGAGGCCGTGCAAGCACCAGAGACGGGGTCTGGAGGTGGGGATCCCACTGGTGCTAGTGGTGCAGTGCAGGACCAGGGACAGGAGGCAGCACAGGCCGCCGCGGAGGTGGCTGTGTGCAATCCTGTCCCCGATCCTGTCCCTGCATCATCTTGCACCAGCAGGGATGCCTACGTCCAGACCCGTTTTCAGGCAGGGGATGAGCTGACGTGAACTGGCCTTCCTCTGCCTGTGGACGTGGCCATCCAGGTCCGGGTTGAGCCTGTCCTGGCTGGTGTGGCGTTGCGTCAACGGGCCATGCGAGGTGACCTGCAGTCTTTTCATGGAGAGACTGCACGTCATCTCGAATGGCTCGTTGACCACGTCAGCCTGTTGGGACAGGTCACCCAGGCCGGATTCCTCCGTCTGATGGGGCTTGCTCTGACCCCCTCCTCAACTGGACCCCCTACGCGCCAGTCATCCTCTGTGCCATCTTCCCACCCATCAGTCACCTGGGTGCCCTGTGGAGCTGCCTCTGACGGTGCGGCCAGGCTGGTGGAGGAGGCATCCCTGCCACAGTCGGGAGTCGGATGTCCAGCAGGGGTGGCCACATCAACAACTGCACCCCAGCCGGCGGAGGATGTGCAGGCAGCAGGTGGCAGTGCACGGGCAGAGGCAGAGCAGCAGCAGCAACATGGTGGGAGCCATGAAGGCTCGGGGCCTTCGACATCGGAGGGTCAGGCATCGGCCGGAGGGCAGGAGGACCCAGGACAGAGAGTGTCTTCCGTGTGGCAGCGGTTGGGCCACGGCATAGGTGCGGAGCGGCGGCGGGCTGAAGAGGCGCGGCTCACAATGGTCAGGGCGGAGAACTCCATGCGGAGGGCCCTGAGGCGGGCCGAGTGCCTCGAGGCAATCCGCAGGGGGTTGGAGGAGGACACGGCGTCCTCCCTGCGGACCCTCGGGGCCATGGAACAGGACCGCCTCCGGGACATCGAACAGGAGTTCGATGATGCCCTGGCCCGGAACACCACGGAGTGAGCCGCTGGACTTGCCCGCCGCCTTTGTATATAGTTCTTTAGTTTTAGGTTTCCTTTGTTTGTTCTTATGATTTGGAGTCGACGGACACTGCTCCACTTTTTGTATATAGTTGCATTTTAGTTAGGGTTTTTTGTAGGTTTCCTTTGTTCAGTTGGGCTCATGGACCCTTGGATGTTTTGTACATAGTTCTTCATTGGATTGATTTTATTTTTCTTTTGACTTTGGACAACATTTTTTTGGATTAGGATTTGGTGGTTTTATTTTTTTAAACGGACATGCAGCTTATCTTTTTTTCATTCCCATTGTAGTTTGTTTCATTTCTTTTGCATTCTTTTTTTTAAAATACAATTTTGTTTTCATACTTCACTGTGTGGTATCATCTCATTGGTTTCATGCATGTCATGTTGGATGTTTTCCCATTCAATTGCAAACATTGTGTGTGACGGACATGGGTTCATTAGCTTCATGAACATTGGGGGTGTAACATGTAATTTCCATTTCCATGTGGGGGAATGGGTTACTTGGTAGGGCTTTTTGGCTGTGGAGGCTGACCATAACGCACATGATTGGGGATTGTGAGGACGGACCTGGTGGGGGCTGCCCATGGTGGCTGGGGGATGGGGGTGGGTGGGAGACATGAGTGGGGGCCTGGTGGTGTTGCCCCTGCACTGCTGGGGGGTGGGGGTGGGTGGGAGACATGAGTGGGGGCCTGGTGGGGGCTGCCCCTGGATGCTGGGGGTTGGGGGGGTGGGAGACATGAGTGGGTGCCTGGTGGGGGCTACCCCTGCACTGCTGGGGGGGTGGTGATAGGGGACATGGGTGGGGGCCTGGTGGAGGGTGCCCCTGCACTGCTGGGGGGGTGGTGATAGGGGACATGGGTGGGGGCCTGGTGGAGGCTGCCCCTGGTGGCTGGGGGTTGGGGGTGGTGGGAGACATGAGTGGTGGCCTGGTGGAGGCTGCCCCTGCTGGCTGGGGGGTGGGGGTGGTGGGAGACATGAGTGGGGGCCTGGTGGAGGGGGCCCCTGCACTGCTGGGGGGGTGGTGATAGGGGACATGGGTGGGGGCCTGGTGGAGGGTGCCCCTGCACTGCTGGGGGGTGGTGGTGATAGGGGACATGGGTGGGGGCCTGGTGGAGGCTGCCCCTGGTGGCTGGGGGGTGGGGGTGGTGGGAGACATGAGTGGGGGCCAGGTGGAGGCTGCGCCTGCTGGCTGGGGGGTGGGGGTGGTGGGAGACATGAGTGGGGGCCTGGTGGAGGCTGCCCCTGCACTGCTGGGGGGGTGATAGGGGACATGGGTGGGGGCCTGGTGGAGGGTGCCCCTGGTGGCTGGGGGGTGGGGGTGGTGGGAGACATGAGTGGGGGCCTGGTGGAGGCTGCCCCTGGTGGCTGGGGGGTGAGGGTGGTTGGGGACATGAGTGGGGTCCTGGTGGAGGGTTCCCCTGGTGGCTGGGGATGGGGGTGGTGGGAGACATGAGTGGGGGCTTGGTGGTGGGTGCCCCTGCACTGCCTGGGGTGGGGGTGGTGGGAGAAATGAGTGGGGGCCTGGTGGAGGCTGCCCCTGGTGGCTGGGGGGTGGGGGTGGTGGGAGACATGAGTGGGGGCCTGGTGGAGGGTGCCCCTGCACTGCTGGGGGGTGGTGGTGATAGGGGACATGGGTGGGGGCCTGGTGGAGGCTGCCCCTGGTGGCTGGGGGGTGGGGGTGGTGGGAGACATGAGTGGGGGCCTGGTGGAGGGTGCCCATGGTGGCTGGGGGGTGGGGGTGCAGGGGGACATGAGTGGGGGCCTGGTGGTGCTACCCCTGCACTGCTGGGGGGTGTGGGGGGTGGGAGACATGAGTGGGGGCCTGGTGGAGGCTGCCCCTGGATGCTGGGGGGTGGGGGGGTGGGAGACATGAGTGGGGGCCTGGTGTAGGGTGCCCCTGCACTGCTGGGGGGTGGGGGTGGTGGGAGACATGAGTGGGGGCCTGGTGGAGGCTGCCCCTGGTGGCTGGGGGGTGGGGGTGGTGGGAGACATGAGTGCGGGCCTGGTGAAGGCTGCCCCTGGTGGCTGGGGGGTGGGGGTGGTGGGAGACATGAGTGTGGGCCTGGTGGGGGGTGCCCCTGCACTGCAGGGGGTGGTGGTGATAGGGGACCTGGGTGGTGGCCTGGTGGAGGCTGCCCCTGGTGGCTTGGGGGGGTGGTGATAGGGGACATGGGTGGGGGCCTGGTGGAGGGTGCCCCTGCACTGCTTCGGGGTGGTGGTGATAGGGGACATGGGTGGGGGCCTGGTGGAGGCTGCCCCTGGTGGCTGGGGGGTGGGGGTGGTGGGAGACATGAGTGGTGGCCTGGTGGAGGCTGCCCCTGCACTGCTGGGGGGTGGGGGTGGTGGGAGACATGAGTGGGGGCCTGGTGGAGGGTGCCCATGGTGGCTGGGGGGTGGGGGTGCAGGGGGACATGAGTGGGGGCCTGGTGGTGCTGCCCCTGCACTGCTGGGGGGTAGGGGGGTGGGAGACATGAGTGGGGGCCTGGTGGAGGCTGCCCCTGGATGCTGGGGGGTGGGGGGTGGCAGACATGAGTGGGGGCCTGGTGGAGGGTGCCCATGGTGGCTGGGGGGTGGGGGTGGGTGGGAGACATGAGTGGGGGCCTAGTGGAGGCTGCCCCTGGATGTTGGGGGGTGGGGGGGGGGAGACATGAGTGGGGGCCTGGTGGGGGCTGCCCATGGTGGCTGGGGGTGGGGGTGGGTGGGAGACATGAGTGGAGGCCTGGTGGAGGCTGCCCCTGGATGCTGGGGGGTGGGGGTGGTGGGAGACATGAGTGGGGGCCTGGTGGGGGCTGCACATGGTGGCCGGGGGATGGGAGTGGGTGGGAGACATGAGTGGGGGCCTGGTGGAGGCTGCCCCTGGATGCTGGGGGGTGGGGGGGATGGGAGACATGAGCAGGGGCCTGGTGGGGGCTGCCCATGGTGGCTGGGGGTGGGGGTGGGTGGGAGACATGAGTGGAGGCCTGGTGGAGGCTGCCCATGGTGCCTGGGGGGTGGGGGTGGTGGGAGACATGAGTGGGGGCCTGGTGGGGGCTGCCCATGGTGGCTGGGGGTGGAGGTGGCTGGGAGACATGGGTGGGGGCCTGGTGGAGGGTGCCCCTGCACTGCTGGGGGGTGGGGGTGGTGGGAGACATGAGTGGGGGCCTGGTGGAGGGTGCCCATGGTGGCTGGGGGGTGGGGGTGCAGGGGGACATGAGTGGGGGCCTGGTGGTGCTGCCCCTGCACTGCTGGGGGGTGGGGGTGCAGGGGGACATGAGTGGGGGCCTGGTGGAGGCTGCCCCTGGATGCTGGGGGGTGGGGGTGCAGGGGGACATAAGTGGGGGCCTGGTGGTGCTGCCCCTGCACTGCTGGGGGGTGGGGGGGTGGGAGACATGAGTGGGGGCCTGGTGGAGGGTGCCCCTGCACTGCTGGGGGGTGGGGGTGGTGGGAGACATGAGTGGGGGCCTGGTGGAGGCTGCCCCTGGATACTGGGGGGTGGGGGCGGTGGGAGACATGAGTGGGGGGCTGGTGGGGGCTGCCCATGGTGGCTGGGGGGTGGGGGTGGGTGGGAGACATGAGTGGAGGCCTGGTGGAGGCTGCCCATGGTGCCTGGGGGGAGGGGGTGGTGGGAGACATGAGTGGGGGCCTGGTGGGGGCTGCCCATGGTGGCTGGGGGGTGGGGTTGGGTGGGAGACATGGGTGGGGGCCTGGTGGAGGGTGCCCCTGCACTGCTGGGGGTGGGGGTGGTGGGAGACATGAGTGGGGGCCTGGTGGAGGGTGCCCATGGTGGCTGGGGGGTGGGGGTGCAGGGGGACATGAGTGGGGGCCTGGTGGAGGCTGCCCCTGGATGCTGGGGGGTGGGGGTGCAGGGGGACATAAGTGGGGGCCTGGTGGTGCTGCCCCTGCACTGCTGGGGGGTGGGGGGGTGGGAGACATGAGTGGGGGCCTGGTGGAGGGTGCCCCTGCACTGCTGGGGGGTGGGGGTGGTGGGAGACATGAGTGGGGGCCTGGTGGAGGCTGCCCCTGGATGCTGGGGGGTGGGGGCGGTGGGAGATATGACTGGGGGCTTGGTGGGGGCTGCCCATGGTGGCTGGGGGGTGGGGGTGGGTGGGAGACATGAGTGGAGGCCTGGTGGAGGCTGCCCATGGTGCCTGGGGGGAGGGGGTGGTGGGAGACATGAGTGGGGGCCTGGTGGGGGCTGCCCATGGTGGCTGGGGGGTGGGGGTGGGTGGGAGACATGGGTGGGGGCCTGGTGGAGGGTGCCCCTGCACTGCTGGGGGGTGGGGGTGGTGGGAGACATGAGTGGGGGCCTGGTGGAGGCTGCCCCTGGATGCTGGGGGGTGGGGGCGGTGGGAGACATGAGTGGGGGCCTGGTGGGGGCTGCCCATGGTGGCTGGGGGGTGGGGGTGGGTGGGAGACATGAGTGGAGGCCTGGTGGAGGCTGCCCATGGTGCCTGGGGGGAGGGGGTGGTGGGAGACATGAGTGGGGGCCTGGTGGGGGCTGCCCATGGTGGCTGGGGGGTGGGGGTGGGTGGGAGACATGGGTGGGGGCCTGGTGGAGGGTGCCCCTGCACTGCTGGGGGGTGGGGGTGGTGGGAGACATGAGTGGGGGCCTGGTGGGGGCTGCCCATGGTGGCTGGGGGGTGGGGGTGGGTGGGAGACATGAGTGGAGGCCTGGTGGAGGCTGCCCATGGTGCCTGGGGGGAGGGGGTGGTGGGAGACATGAGTGGGGGCCTGGTGGGGGCTGCCCATGGTGGCTGGGGGGTGGGGGTGGGTGGGAGACATGGGTGGGGGCCTGGTGGAGGCTGCCCCTGGATGCTGGGGGGTGGGGGGGTGGGGGCATGAGTGGGGGCCTGGTGGAGGGTGCCCATGGTGGCTGGGGGGTGGGGGTGGGTGGGAGACATGAGTGGGGGCCTCGTGGAGGCTGCCCCTGGATGCTGGGGGGTGGGAGGGGTGGGAGACATGAGTGGGGGCCTGGCGGGGGCTGCCCATGGTGGCTGGGGGGTGGGGTGGGTGCTAGACATGAGTGGAGGCCTGGTGGAGGCTGCCCATGGTGGCTGGGGGGTGGGGGTGGTGGGAGACATGAGTGGGGGCCTGGTGGGGGCTGCCCATGGTGGCTGGGGGGTGGGGGTGGGTGGGAGACATGGGTGGGGGCCTGGTGGAGGGTGCCCCTGCACTGCTGGGGGGTGGGGGTGGTGGGAGACATGCATTGTTGATCAGTAGTGCAAGGTGACATGTGGGTTGGCTGGGGGGCATGCCCATGGTGGAGGGGCTGCCTGCGGGACATGAGCAGGGGTGCAGGGTAGTCCCCCGTTGTGTGGGCTGCCTGCAGGGGCCATGGAGGTTGTGGAGCGTACACCTGGGAGGACCCACACGGCCAATTCACGTGTAGTACTCCCCAGAACCCCTGAAATACACATACCCTGCTGAAATCGCGTGTGGAACTTCCCGTGCACCCCTGAAATACATGTACCCTGCTGAAATCGCGTGTGGAACTTCCCGCGCACCCCTGGAATACACGTACCCTGCTGAAGTCGCGTGTGGAACTTCCCGCGCACCCCTGGAATACACGTACCCTGCTGAAATCGCATGTGGAACATCCCGCGCACCCCTGAAATACACGTACCCTGCTTGCACGGGGCCAATCGTGTGTGGAACTTCCCGCGCACCCCTGAAATACACGTACCCTGCTTGCACGGGGCCAATCGCGTGTGGAACTTCCCGCGCACCCCTGAAATACACGTACCCTGCTCGCACTGGGACAATCGCGTGTGGAACTTCCCGCGCACCCCTGAAATACACGTACCCTGATGAAATCGCGTGTGGAACTTCCCGCGCACCCATGGAATACACGTACCCTGCTCGCACTGGCCCATTCGCGTGTGGAACTTCCCGCGCACCCCTGAAATACACGTACCTTGCTGAAATCGCGTGTGGAACTTCCCGCGCACCCATGGAATACACGTACCCTGCTCGCACTGGGACAATCGCGTGTGGAACTTCCCGCGCACCCATGAAATACGCGTACCCTGATGAAATCGCGTGTGGAACTTCCCGCGCACCCCTGAAATACACGTACCCTGCTTGCACGGGGCCAATCGCGTGTGGAACTTCCCGCACACCCCTGAAATACACGTTCCCCGCTTGGCGTTTGCTGTTTGCCAGCCTGGTGAACTGGTCCAGGGTTAGCGCAGCCCTTTGCGATGATTTAGCGATTTTGATGGCTTTTCCTTGCGCGAGGGCGTTCTTGGGGGCGTTACTGACGCTGCTGCAGGGTCGCTGCGATTCTCTGCGCCACGGCTGGTTTGGGAGCCTAAAATCCATGAATACGCTGTGCGCGGAAATCGGTTTTAGCGCACGTGCCTGGCGCAGACAATCACACGAGGACACTCTGCGCCAGCCGCTTGCGACACTTTTCTGCGAAATTCTATGAATTACCCTGTAAATGTTTGACATAAGATTGATGGTTGATGTTTTGAGTGTTGTACTCCTTATTCTTCTACATACTAAAAACACTTTATGTATGTTATTGATAACATTCGAAAATGTATCTGTTGCGTTATGCAAAAAAAAGAATTGGCTTGTTTCTTATTCTGAATGTTAAGAATGATTTCACTAAGGATTTATTTGACATCATTATTAAAAGGAGGATTATTCCTCAGAAGAATGACTGTGTAACTTGTCAAATCATTGATGAGCAGAGTATTCTTTACTTTTGTAGTCTCTGTAGTCAGGGACATATCCAGGGCACCTCAAATATAACATGTTAATATTCTTGAATATTTGATTGACTAACTGAAATACAAGAGTGAGTAGTGCAACCCTCCTGACGACAACAAGAGGTGGCAACAAATATTTAAAGTTAAGGAAATATCAAGCAAAAATGTAATCGACAACTGCAAATAGAGTTGAAACTGTAGGTTTTTCAGAAGAAGAAACATCACGCATTCTCAACCTGATTACCCATACAGAAAGAGGATCCATTAATGCCAGAAAACTGGCAGAGCTAATAGGCTAATTGGAGAATCTGATAAGTAGAGAAATGTATCAGAAATTACACACCAGCACCCTTGTTCAGTACTTTATAGTGCAACCTATCCCATGGGGTCTGAGGGTGGATTTAGAGCGAACACTGTGTAGAGACAGTCCAGCTTTCGTCAAACGTTGGAGGCAGATTCTAAACAAGTCCTCTTTGTATATAATTCTTTTAACAATAGAAGAATTGGCAAAATCTATTTCCTAATTCATGAGAGAATTTGAGCAAATCAAAACATTGCTAAGGAGCACATTTCAACAAATCTAGTGGAGATTAACAAGAAATTACAAAATTAGACAACTTTAAAAGAGAAATTGTGTCCAAAGAAATTCTGAAATTTAGAAGAGACACTTCAGATAATAAATTAGATATAGTCTACATGTGGAAAGACTACTAAAATACCCGGGACAATCATCAGAATACACTTAGATTTAGAGGAAACACAAAATCAGAAACACAATCTTCTGAAGATTCTAATGGGGAAATAGGAGAAGATTTAACAACAACTACAGGGAATTTTCCACAAATTTAAAGTGAAAGAGCGGACGGTGGAGAATCATCTAGAGCTAGTTCAGGGCATTATTAAGGAAACCGAAAACTAGACGAAATAATAAAAGAAAAAAAAACCCTCAAAAGGTGACCTTTCCAGGGAAAAGGATTTAGTTAGAAATATTTCAAAATATTCACTTACCCAATTTTAAGGAAACCTTTACATTAAGGGAGTTCATATGTTTCCACAGTACAGTAGCAGTCTGCTTAAGGAGAACATTGATATTCTTTTTGTCTGATATGCAAAATGCATTTGAAACTGTTTTTCGCTACAATATACCCATCATAACATGCAGAACCATATGAATATCTGAAAATGAATTTGAAAAGCTATTCTATTCCTCTAAGACATAATCAAATGCCAACAGCATTTCAGAAAAATGTCCTTAATGATTTAAGCATGATTTCAATCAGGAGGAGGACTACAACTGGGAACTTCTTTAGACATGAATGTGAGGCACTTTTGAAATTGTGGAATAACCCCGAAGTTATCCTGAAACCTGCAGACAAAGGAGGAGCACTGGTTATTATGGATTATGATACATATTGAATGGAGGTTGAACATCAATTGTCAGGTGAAGAAACTTACTTAGAGGTCATTTCTGATCCAACAGTACAGGTTTGAGCTAGCATTAAATCACTCATGGATGATGCAGAACTAAATGGGTGGATTACTCACAAGACTAAGTCATTCCTTACCAAATTACATCCAATGATGCCAGTGATATATATTCTACCTAAAATCCACAAGAGCTTGACTGAATCACATGGAAGACCAATAATATCCCCTACTGGAAGACTACTGTAACTGCTTGCTCAATAGATCGACAAAGTTGTGCAACCATTGATCTAATACTCTAAAACCTACATAAAGGACACAAAAGACTTTCTACTAACAATTCAAGCAGTCCAATTTGATAAGGATCAATATAGTCTGTTCACCATGGATGTGTGCACATTATACACTAATATAACAAATACAAAGTGGGCCTAGAAGCCATCGAGTTGCTTCCATTATCGACAGACAAGTGTACTGCAGACAGAGTTTTTGTATTAAGCCTGTTAAAGGTTGTGTTGTCAAACAAATTCTTCAGGTGTGAAGATAGATTCTTTATCCGAATATCAAGGACATCTATGAGTGCCGTAATGGCACCAAGTTATGCAAACACTTGTATGTTATTTCTCGAGGAGAAATATGTTCTAAACAGTGTCAGATGGATGGGTCTCCGGAAGTGTCTATGTAGATTCTATGATGACATGTTTAGAATCTGGAGAGGCACTCTGCACACTTTGAAACCGTGCTTTGAATTAATGAACCATATAGCACCAAGAATACAGCACACAACGAAATACAGCAGCAATACAATCTTGTTCCATGCTTTGTGACCTTCTTAATAATTTTAAATATATGTCATTGATTGCAGTTCACTCTTTTGGCTACTGACAACACATGAGTCCATAGATTACTTAATATATTAATTCAATATATGGACCACTCAATTTTGGTGAATAAGAAGACATTGGTGCAAATGGCAATCTTTTCTATTTATTAGATTATTCAAAAAAGACAACATATTCACCTAATGAAGGGAGTATTTGTTCTGTTCTAAAACATGTAGTGAGTATCAGAGCACCCCAAAGAATAACCATCCCTTGTTGGTATTGAATTGTTCCCACATTGTAACTTTGACTTTGAGCATTTGTAAGGGTAATAAAAATTCATTTACAAAATACGTATTGTTTGACATAAGATTGATGGATGATGTTTGAGCATTGCAGACTAGAGTTCAATACCCCTAAAGACTGCTGTATTTCAAAGTGGGTTTGTAATACCACAGAGGACACCCATGTCGAATGGGAACTCATATTATACC
Source organism: Ambystoma mexicanum (assembly GCF_040938575.1). Classification (NCBI taxonomy): domain Eukaryota; kingdom Metazoa; phylum Chordata; class Amphibia; order Caudata; family Ambystomatidae; genus Ambystoma; species Ambystoma mexicanum. The sequence goes on along the minus strand of NC_090930.1, from coordinate 360,423,250 downwards.
CTCTAGATCGTATGCATATATATTGGCCTAGGCCAAGTCGCTCTGCGAGGAAATCCGCGTTGCAAGGTCCTGACCTTAGATCTGTGTAAGCCACCATTTTAGGTTCATCCGCCAGTTTAGATTCTCTCTCTAAAGTCACCCTGTGTTCAAAGATGGTGGACAGTGTCGTTTTGAATGTAACATGGCCGTCTTGATCTCTGTGTACAAGTTAATGTCTAAACTGCCTGCAGGCCAAATGTTAGGGTCATGTACTGAGACCTTGTCCTTCGTTGACCTCTGTATAAAGGATTACCTACGCCAACAAGACTAATCCATGAACGTATATTGTGCACAATACTGTTTGAGCATCTTATGTGAACACTTGTTTTACTATATTGTATAAAGTTATGTGCAGAGGCTCAACGCAAAATTCGAAGACACACTGTTGCTATTGTAACTTGTTGGACAATGTATTAAGGATAACCCCTAAACGTATAGCTGTATAAATTAGAAGCGAACTCGGCACAAACCCTAGATTCAAGATTTATTAACCTGGAAATGGGTTGGACATCATGCTTTGGAGTGTATAAAAGGTGTGACTATTCTGATGTATAGCCTCACTCACTTCCCACACCGGACGTGCTGGTATTCGCTGTGGTGAACTGAGGGCCTGATAGCTATCCAATACTCTGTTTCTTTGAAAACTGTTCATTTACTTTGAATAACGATCTGTGTATCTTTATAACCTGCGTTTGGTGTATTTCCTTTTGAAGGTACTCAGCCTCGATATCTTCTTTTGCTTTCACACCCACAGGGTAATTTGGAGAGTAGGTGTTTCTACTGCTTCATTTGATTTGATGACATTCTAATGCACTAAAGACAGACCTAGCTGCATCCTAGCATATATAATACTCAAATAGGGCTTGTTCATACCAATGTCATCAATGCTCCGAGCCTCCAGAAGGAAGGTTTAGGAAAACAAATGCATTTTAAGACCTTGCGAAAGAGTAGAAGGTTAGAGATACATCTAATGTTTAAAGACAGTAGGTGCCATTACATGGCTCCATTGATCGAAAAGCACCTATTGCCACTATGAACAAATATGGATGGTGGAATAACTAAAAGGTGTTTATCAGATGATCATAAGGGACATCTAGGCCTTTACTGGACAGGTATCCTTGTGCAAGATTGTTTATACATTTAAAAACCAACCAGTGGATTTTAAAATCAATCCTCTGCCTAATAGGAAGCTAGTGGAGTGAACTGCTTAGAGGGGAAATAGATGCTGTCTTAGATGATATAAATATCAAACAAATTGCTCCATTCTGTGCCCTCTTAACCCGATTGATTTGTTTGACAGGAATGCAAGTGAGAGTGTAATTCCAGTACTGTTTGTGTTTCCAGAGGTGAACTGCTCAAGCTTATGCGTTCCAACCTCCATCAACAGGGGCATTGCTGAGCATATTCTTTTGCCAGAAGAGGTTCACTTAGTTATGGTGTTCATTTGATGCTATTTTAACTTACTTTTAGAGTGGCTGCTATTGCTCAGAGCCTCTTGATTCATGTGACTGACAGGACAGACAATGTAATGTAGTCAATCGATTGTCCTGGTGCTTAGATCTTTTTCTCTTTCATGAATTGTATTCTCAGACCTCGGGCACAGTGGTGAGTTCCTACAATTTTGAATTGTTTCCACATTGTATCGCTGCACCCTCTAGTCTTGTGTAATACTTCAATTTATTAATTTCTTCTACTTTTCCTGGTGCTCGCAGGTATAACAGTCTAATGTTTTGACAGCCTGCAGAGGGCTACTCTGTTCATCGGTCAACAGACCCATCCCAGAACCTTCCCTTTATACAAGTGCATCTCTCTCTGCATATTTATATAACCTTAGTGAGCATGAATGTAGTGGTATGCAATTATGGCATGAATATATGGTGTAAATAACACAGAGGGCTTTAAAGGGCTTAAGGAAAGTGTGTTATCGCATTGCTCTGTTTTCACCATTTAAGCTGGTCTACTGAATCAGCAAAGACTGTCTTCTCCCTCTCCATGATACTGACCTCCAAAGAACGTTATGCTTTTTGTACTCATTAGATAAACAATGGGATTAGCGTGAGGTTTAGTAACATCTTCTCCCATTGGTATTGCCTAAATCAAAGTCCCATTTTCTCAAGAGCATTTCCTAAGGGTGGACACAGGGTTGAGTAGGGTAGATGCTCCTGGCACATAGTGGTTTATTCCACATAGCCTCAACTTTTATTTCCAATATGTTAAGTCGTGGCAGGACATTCAAATCACATTCCCAGACTCAATTGATCAACAATTGGGACATCCTCGGGACTCTATATCATTTCTGGTTGCTATGTCTGCTATAACTTAGCAACTTCAAATGAACTGAATACAATTGTTAATAAGAATGGTCCTTTGGATGATAACAATCCTTAGGGTTGAGTTTACAAACACATTATCCTGACCATTTTTCCGTAAAAGGGGATTTCCACAAAGATTACTCTTCTGACTGGATTCCCTTACTCTACTTCTTTTACTGTGACACCTGCAAGTCATCAATATATAGTTTTTCTCCTCCACATATTACAAAATAATCTATACATACCCAGCATCCTCAAGCAATTTCTAGCAAAACATTTTCTTCAGAAATGTATTTGGGTGGAAATCCCATTTTCTTTCATATGGGGATAACGTTATAGATTCTATAAATTAAGAGAGGTGAGTATTGTCCTTCCAAATTTCTTTTTTATGTGGCAAGGCCTTGTCAAGTGGGGTTGGGATCCCATCCCATTCAAGGGAAGAATCCAGAGTCAGTACTACTGCTGAGGTGGACAGTGGCAGCAGAGTGAGTCCCAATTTCTGGTCCCCCTTTTTGTGCCAGCATGTGTCTTTGCAGACTCTTACCTTCAGCCTTTATTTTTGGTTCATATACTGGATAGTGTTGTTCTCTCACTTTCAGATACATCCAAGCAAAAATGGTTCTGCAGTGTGAGCGCCTGTTTGTGCGATGAATGAGTAGAGAAGGTGGTGTAAAGAGTGAAAGTGAAGTGGATGAAACTGGATGAAATAATATTTTTGGTGTAGTGGTGGGAAGAAATTAGTGGTGGATGGAAAAGTAGTGGTAGGAGGATGAGCAGTGGTGGGGGAGGAAATATAATGTGATGGGAAGTAGTAGAGTTATGAGGATGATTAATAGTGGGAGCTAGAGTAGTATTCAGCGAAGGAGTAGTGGGTAGGATGAGGAGAGTAACAGTGAAAGGAGAAGTAGTAACAGGAAGAGTAGTAGTGATGGGAGAAGAAGTAGCACGGAAGGTGGAGGAGTAGAAGTTAACATCCAAGGGCGGAGGCAACCAAGAGGATGAGTAGAAACATCAGGGCTCAATGCAACATTAATGCCTTGCTAGCAGAAGGCTCACATCCTCAAGACTGGTCTCATGCAGCCACTTTTGAAAAAATCAAGCCTAGACACAGACAACCTGGACAACTACTGTCCCATTGCGAACCTGTGAACCTCACATTTATTGGCAAAGAACTTGGAAAAAGTAGTCTCTACACAAGTATTCATGAGATTCAAACAACTTCACCTCTTAAATACATATTAGTAGGGGTTCTGTCCCAGGTGTTGCATAGAGACTGCCACCTCCAGGTGGTGAATGATGCCCTCCAAATCATGAATAAGGTTGATACATTCCTCCTCATCCTCCTTGACCTCTCAGCTGCAGGATAGTAGGCGGTGCAGCTTGGCATGTCACCACACGTTGCTAGGTCCTTTCGTCTAGCTCCTCCTTCCTTCCCTCCAGAGCGGCACTGGCATTTGGCACAGCAGCGTCCTGTGACACTGTCCTGCTCACCGTTCTGTGACTCCGGTACCACCTGCCTGCCTTCCTTCCTCTGTAGACAGGCACCAGAGTGCTTTTGGAGCCTTTTGGAGAGAGTACAAGCAGAGGGGTCCTGTCTTTGCAAGCCACAGCTAGGCTTGTCTAGAATGTGACCGAGACCCAGGATTACAGATACATACGGACCTGCCATCACGCCTGAACATGTGAAAATAGAAATCGGATTCCACATTCATCCAGACGGTCTGAGCATAACAGCCACAGAAACAAGCTACTAAACAGGCAGATCCACTTCCCCTGGTTCACATGTACCATCCTGTGGATGGACCTTCTGACGAAATGGGCACTAAAGATTGCACACTTGGGGCCTCATTACAAGTCCAGCGGTAGCCATGCCGGAAGAACCGGCAGGCTGCAGCCAGACCCGAAATACTATTCCGCCTCCGTGATTGCCGGAATCACTGGGGCATTACAACCCCAGTGATCCTGTAATTCCGGAGGCGGAATTCTGTAAATCCCCATTCCCATGGTGTCCCATAGGACTCCATGGGGATGGGGACAATGGAAACACTGGTTCCGTCTATGATGGAGCCGGTGTTAACATTTCCGCCTGCAGGCTGGTAGCGTTACTCCCGCCAGGTCAGACCTGGAGGGAGTGGCACCTCCTGCCTGCAGAACTCAGAATCAGCTGGTCCGGAAACAACGGTGGCAGCGGATTAACCGCCACCATTGTTTCTGGACTGGCTGACTTGAAATGAGGCCCAAGGACTCTCAGCTCCAGTTTCAATCTTGAACAAATTCAGACAGCGGGGTTCCAAACAGGACCCACACACACCCCAATCATCTGTGGATCACCCTTTCCATCTGATTTGCGACATACTGACGTCCGGATCCAGAACTAGCAATTAAAACCCTGGCAGGGTCCTCAAATTGATGCCCTGAAGAAGGCGGCAGAAAACAATTTTGGTGACCACCAAAATGTGAGGAGTTAAGGGACCAGTAGTTTAGCGGGGGTCCCTACACATCATAGTCCCTATTAGTTAGGAACTTGCGCGTAGGCAAGGTAGAGATTTCTTGCACCTTATTGGGCAAGGCAGCGATTTCTTGCACCTGAATGACCCTGATGGACAATACATCATGTCATAGGATTCGGGGGTGAACTCATTAAGCCTCCAATATCTTGTGATGTATTTTTTACACCAGGACATCCGAACAGACATTTGAACTTAAAATGTGTCATGCTTGTTTGTCAAACGTGTTTATTTTCACTTAATGTCAATTCAACCTGAAATGTTTTACATGTTTCTAACACCAGTATGTATGATTTAATTAATTTTCAATTATCCTAGCGCAGTTATCTGTGAAATTGATCACTATATTTGCATTTTTGTGAAATTTGTATTCTGCTTATTAGTCAACTGTTCACATTTTAAGAATTAAAAACATTTTCTTTTGTACTACTAAGAAGTGGGTGATCTGTATTAGACCCATGTATCACAGACACAGACAAATTATGGAGTTGTGTTGGTAACTTGTTCTTTACATACTAATTTGAATTTGCAACAGGGATACAATCATTTTGTTTATAACTCTCAGCTGTTTTCACCACCAACAACAACCCCTGCATCCTCCTCTCCCTCTTCACAGACAGGATGGGGTTCTCGGGTACTGTCTTGAATTGGTTTACTTCCTATATCTCTTGCAGACACCATGCTTTCCGCATGAGCATGTTGCATTCTAACCAATTCCCAGTCTCCTGCGGAGTTCCCCAAGGCTTCATCCTCTCCCCAATCCGTTTAAACCTGTACATGGTGACTTGGCACAGTCCTCAAAAATCCTGATAGAGCAATCTTTCCATATACAAACAATACCCCATTATACATGAGGGTTTAAAGCCCTCAGCACACCAGTCATCTCTACGATTTCATAGCCATCATCATGTCCTGGATGTCAACTGCCTACCTCAAACCTAACCGATCCAAGACTAAATTTTCCTCATCAGTCCCCCAGCTACAACTTGTTCAACAAAGGCTCAATGATTTGTGCTGAGATGAATTTGATCCACAACTCCCAGATTCAGCTAAATCCTTAGCCTTCACCATTGAGAGCAGCCTGTCGTTCCAGAAACACATAGCTAAGAAGGTCCAAACAGCCTGGCTCCAAATCTTTACCCTTTGCAAAATCAAACCCTTCATACCTCTGCACGACTTCCGGATTCTAGTGCAGATGCTTGTGGTGTCAAAATTCCTGTTAGGACTCTTATCTGCTCACTTGTATGCCATAAAATTAGTCCACCATGCTGCTGCACATCTTATTAAGGGTGCCGAGAAATTCAACCAAATCGCCCCATTGTACATGATCTACATTGGCTTCTTCTCCAAGCCAGGACACTGTTCAAGACGACATTATCTTATACAAACTAGTCCTGAGTGGCACACCAGCATACCTGGTGGCCAAACTGTAAATATCATGTGCCACATGCCTCTCGTGCAGCAAATTGTACAACCACCTTGAATCACAACTCATCTGCTAGGCGAGGACACACAAACAATCCTTCTCTTATCACGCACCCATCCTTTGGAACTACTGTTATCTAAGAATGCCCCCACAATTCTCCAGTTTCAAAAATCCCTCAAAATGTGGCATTTTCAACACCTGACCCAGAACCAATTCAAATGAATGCACAGACTGCAACTCAAAGTACTGCACTATTACCAACACAAACACTTGCTACCCACACACTGTACAGTGCTATGCTGCACTCGAACTAGGATCGTGCCTTAAAGAATAACAAAATAAAAATAAATAAAATGGAGGTACAGAAGATTGTTCGGATGAGTAAGCAGAAGCTAGAGTAGAAAGGAAGTGTTGAAAGTGGCTGTGATTGAAAACCTGAATACAACAGAGCAAGTGTAAATCACTATCACAATTCCCATTAGAGCACTAACCTTTGGTGAGAGTTTGGAAAATTAGGAAGTCCCTGAGGAAGTATGCTAGCCTGCACTTAAGAACCATTCTTAGTAGTACTAACTGGGGATAAGGATACCTGGATTATTGATGATGGTTGTGAAGAGGGCGGAGTTGCTATAGGCTATGCAAGGAACTGAATAAACTCCCATGAACTGTTCCTGAGATTCAGCATGTTTTCTGTGCCATCTGCGACAGGTGACAACTACTTAATCCCTTTCTTTTGGGGTTATTCTGAAAGAAAGGTTATTAGGTCATGGGCTCTCCTCATTCTGTGCCCTTATCACAAGCAATGTGCATATGTTCCCCTTCTATAACGTTATGTTATTTCATATTTCTATTATACATGGTTCTGCAGAGTTAAGGTTTCAGAGAATTATTGTCCCCTTTCCTTCAGACGGTACTGTTTTCCTGGCCGTAAACCCCAAGACTGTAAAAGATATTCCTGCTTGAAAGAGAAAAAAAATCAAGACACAAAAGGGGCAGAGAATGCATTGGAATATTTTTGAGTTCATCCTGAAATCCAATTACTGACTACTATGGGCATTATGTAATTATATACTAAGATACCACATGTGGCATTTGTTTGTATTTGTATTTGTATTTATTTATTTATAAAGCGCAGCCAGGCCCAGGGGCATATGGGCGCATAAGTTAGATCTGGTTACAGTTACAATTGAAAGCAGTCAATAAGGGTTACGTTACATTGCAGTTACAGGTGGGTACAAACTTAGTCATGCAAATGCATATATACATATTCTAGTATAAGTACATTAATTACAAAAGTGTGCCAGTGACAGTCAATCATGCTGGAATCAGGTGGTTAGGCTGTCATAGAGTCCATGTTGTGAAGCCAACACTTCGTGTTATGTTTAAATAGGTTAAATGAAGGTTCTGCTCGCAAAAGCGCAGGTATTGTGTTCCATAATTTAGAGGCTTGAACAGGGAAGCTAGCACCACCCGAGTTATGAAGTTTAAATCTCGGTATGGACATAGTGTTAGCTTGTGCTGCTCTAAATGGTCTTGAAGAAGTGTGAGGTGTAAGTTGGTTGGTGAGGTAGGCTGATGCAAGGTTGGCCCTGGCTTTATGTGTAAGGGCCAGAGTTTTAAGGGATATTCTGTGCTTGACTGGAAGCCAACATAGTTTGCGTCTGGTCTCCGAGATGTGCATTTTTTGGGGTTGTTGAGGGCAGCTCTGATGGCATTATTTTGAATGACTTGCAGTTTGTTGATATTTTTGTAGCTAGTGCCTAAGTAAAGGGCATTACAATAGTCTATCTTGGATAGGACTCATGCTCTAGCAAGAGTAATGCAATTGGGTGAGGAGATAAATGGCCTACATGCAGTGATCAGCTTACAGGTGTAAGCGGCTGATGATGCTACTGCATTAGTTTGTTTGGAGAAGGATAAGGTGGCATCGATGTAAACCCCAAGGGCTTTGGTGTTATTTGACACGGGGATGAGATTGCCATCTATTGTGAAGGATTTAAATGCGGGATTGAGATTTTTGAGTTTGGCGTGAGTGCCAAGGATGATCAACTCGGTTTTTTCGTCATTGAGACAGAGTCCATGATGTGCAATCCATGCTTGAATTACTGAGTAGATTTCATTAAGGGTTTTGTTGTCTGTTTCATAGTTCCCCGAGATAGGAATAGGTATCTGGGTGACGTCCGCGTAATTGGTATACGTGACACCCAGATAGTCAAGGATATCAAAGAGGGGCTTTGTGAATATATTATAGAGTGTCAGGGACACGCAAGAGCCTTGTGGGACTCCACAGGGTACTGGTGAAGGTTCAGCAGAATCAGTGGGAGAGAAGACCCTCATGGTTCTCTTTGCCAAGAAGGAACTGATCCAGGCTGTGGCTGCGTCTGAGAAGTGTGCTGCAGTTTTCAAGTGGTGACAGAGTGTTTGATGGTTGACAGGGTCAAAAGCTGCTGACAGGTCAAGCAATAAGAGGAGTGCAAGTTTACCATTGTCTTTCAGGATTTGGATCTGGGTAGTGAGATCTATTAATGCAGTCTCCGTACCGTGTCTCGGTCGGAAACCTGACTGCCTAAGTCCTAGGAGATTGTTTGATTCTAAGTAGGCCTGTATTTGTAAATAGGCTGCTCTATCCAGTATTTTTAATAAGAAAGGTACAGTTGTTATCGGTCTATAGTTAGACGGGATGGCTGGATCAAGAGTAGGTTTTTTAAGGAGTGGGATGACCCACGCATCTTTTAGGTTATCAGGTACTACTCCAGTTTTGAAGGAGGCATTGATGAGGTTGGTTATGAATGGTGCCAGGTCGTGCGCAGCAGCTTTGATGATTGGGGCAGGGCAGGCATCACCTTGGCAATTTGAAGGTTTAAGTTTCCTGATGATGTTTTCTACTTCCCAGATTGGGAGGGGTGAGAAGCTGAAAGGTTTAAAAGTTGACTTAAAGGTAGGTGATTTGTTAGGTAATTGTTTGTAGTCTGGGTCAGCAAGTAGCATGGATTTTTTTGCGTTGATTTTAGATTGTAGGCGAGCTATTTTATCTAATAAAGCCTTCTGAATATTACTACACCATAGTGCATCTGTAACACATTTGTCTATGGGGGCAAAGGGGGATTCTAGTTCTTTCAAAATCTTAAAAAGTTCCTTTGTGTTGGATTCCGCTTGTGTAATCCTTTTGTTATATGTGTCTTTTTTAGCAAGAAAGATGGCTTCTTTGCAACTAGAGGAGGCTAGGGTTAGCTCAGTCTTATTGGATGCTGTGGGATGTTTTTTCCAATGTGACTCTGCGGTTCTCTTAGCTTTGCGTAATTCTCTTAGCTGCGGCGTGAACCAAGTGTTAAGGTGACGCTGTGGTTTGGGTTTCCGCAATTTTAGGGGGGCAATGATGTTCAGTGCTTTAAATATAGCCTGGTTGTAGATATCCACTAAGACTGTGGGGTCAGCCTCTGAGTCGATATTGTTCAGGATGGGGAGTAGTATGGGTAAGAGTTTGTCAGGTGTAATATCTTTCTTATTTCTCGTGCTGGTGGCTTGGGTGATGATAGGCGCCAGGTGAGGTGTATTGGCTTTGATAGAGAAGGTTATTTTGTGATGATCCGACCAAATGCATGGGTCATTGGATAGAAGGTTAATAGAGCAATTGAGGTGAGTGATCCAGTCCAGTGTTCTGCCTTTGATATGAGTGGGCTTGTGAATAATGTGCGTGTGACCCAAGTCCGATAGGGTGTTAGCTAGGTCATGGGCGTTAGTGTTCTTAGGGTCGTTAAAACCAAGATTAAAGTCCCCAAGTAAGATCGTTTGAGAGTTGGGTTTGGTATCTGTGGTTATGAGTGATGCAATGTCCTCTATAAAGGAGGAGATGGGACCTGGTGGTCGGTAAATAAGGTGCATAGTTGCCGTGTGGTTAGGTGATAGGAGTAGCTTAATAGACAAGGATTCAGCAGAGGGGATTTGAGTGTCCTTGATGACTTTGATGTCGAATGTATTTCTGAATATGATGGCGAGTCCACCTCCCTTCATTTGAGTGGTGTTTCTGTTGCATCTAATAATAGCATAATCATTAGGTATAGCAAGGGCCAGAGATGGACCGGAGGCAGCATTAAGCCAAGTTTCCGTTAGTGCGAGGAGATAGAGCTTTTCATGAGATATAAAGTCAGCGATGTCGAGAGCATGGGCAGGAAGAGACCTAGCATTCACCAAAGCTGCTTTAATGAGTTTGTCTTTTTGGGAAGATTTTTCAGGTGGTATAGGTAGGTCGTGCAAATGGGTATGGGCTAACTTGACTGAGTCAGTGGTCGAATTGGCAGGGTTGTGGTCAGTATGCAAATGTTTCATGCTGCGGGCTCTTAATCTAAAGTTTCTGGTTAAGATGCTAGGGTGGAAAGAGCATGGAAAGGTAGGTAGGCTAGTTTTAGAATTCAATCTAATGTTTCTATTAGAAATGCTAGGGTGGTGAGAGCATGGAAAGGTAGGTGGGCTAGTTCTAGAATTCAATCTAGTGTTTCTAATAGCCGTAGTACAAGGTTGGTTAGGTGTTGGTCTGGTAGCAAAGTGGCATATCCAGAGAGCTGGATCATCCAAATACGGGTTAGCAGGTGTCATGGTACTAGGCCACGAGGTGAGGGTGGTGGTTAACATGCGTGTGCAGGTGTAAGTGTCTTGACTAGGAAATGGATTAGGTTGACTAGTCCAACGTCTAGTGTAGATATACAGTAGGTGGATGAGAGTAGATAGGCACCAATACATGATGTGGGCAGTGTTGCTAGTAAGTAGGGGTTGCAAGTGTGGTCTATTAGCGACCATAGGCATAACACAAATCAATCAAATGTGGTCTGTAGGCGACCATAAGGCACAACACAAATCAATCAAATGTGGTTTGTAGGCAACCATAGGGCACAACACTAATCAATCAAATGTAGTCTGTAGGCGACCATAAGGCACGACACAAATCAATCAAATGTGGTCTGTAGGCGACCATAAGGCACAACACAAATCAATCAAATGTGGTCTGTAGGCGACCATAAGGCACAACACAAATCAATCAAATGTGGTCTGTAGGCGACCATAAGGCACAACACAAATCAATCAAATGTGGTCTTGTAGGTGACCATACGGCCTGATACAATCAAATGTGGTCTGTAGGCGACCATAAGGCACAACACAAATCAATCAAATATAGTCTGTAGGTGACCATAAGGCATGATACAATCAAATGTGGTCTGTAGGCGACCATAAGGCACAACACAAATCAATCAAATGTGGTCTGTAGGTGACCATAAGGCCTGATACAATCAAATGTGGTCTGTAGGCGACCATAAGGCACAACACAAATCAATCAAATGTATTCTGTAGGTGACCATAAAGCATGATACAATCAAATGTGGTCTGTAGGCGACCAAAAGGCACAAAACCAAACAAACACGTGGAGTCTATGGTTGACCATAGGGCATGACATTGCCAGGTTTGGTCTATTACTGACCATAAAGGCACAGAATAATGACTTAATACGGAATAATCATGTGTAGTCTGTTTAAAGACCATAAGGTGCTGTGGTCAGACTTGGTGGGTCAGGCACATTGGGAGTCTTGGCGTGTAGGTCTCAGGCTAAACGCAGATTCAGGTAAAGAACATTGTTCGAATCACTGTGGGTGGAAAGCCAGTAATGCTGGGTAGCTCCAGGAGTATAAGGGAGTCTCAGGACAGTATATAGGGTTATTGAGCAAGCAGGCTCAGTTCGGCAATGGTATGCATGTGTACTATGAGAGCAGCGTCAATCGGGCTTCAGATGGGGCCAATGTACTTACAGTTGGTAAGCACTGCTGGACGTTCCTTGCCGGTGTTGGGAGAACAGGATGGCCGGTGCCGACGCACATCGACAAACAGGGGCAAACAGGGCCTTAGATGGCCTTCGGTGGGCCGGCTCTTCCGCCTGCCGGCGGATATGGGCAAAATTTCAAACAAAGGGTTGCTTAGCAACCAGAGGGAAGCCAGCCTCGTTGTGGCGCTGCATCGCGCCTGACATTTTGTTTCGAAAAATGAATGTCGGCGCGGATGCAGGCGCAGGTCCGGGGCTGCCAAAGGTGAAAATGGGCAGGTATGGGTGAAATCTCACCAGATATGTGGATTAAGCAACCACAGCATCTGGATTAGAAGGAGAGGGGCATCTGGGGTGCAGGATGACTCTGATGATGATATTGCATGGAGTGGCATGGGCACTGGATGGCGTTCAGCGTTGTTTGCAATGGCGGATGCGCTGATCCTCTGGTGTTGCTGTGGGTGGGGGCTCCTGCCCTCGCCACCTGGGAAGTGATTCTGTTCTTGTGTTAGAAGCACTTTTGTATATAAAACGAGGGGAAAATAACACACTTAATTATTGTGTTATGTGCTGTACTCAAACGACCCTTACCTCGAACTATTTACAGTTTCTAGATCATTTATACAAGAACACAGTATAGTAAGGGGTGTCACAGTATTACATGATGTAACCAACCTATAGGTGGAAATGCAGGAAGAAGTCAACATATATTCCTCCATGCACCCTTTCAAGTATAGGTGTGTTGTACTGAAACAATATATTGATGATGTGGTGGGATTTTGAACGGAACAGGAGAAGATAGAACCTGGTTGTGGAGTGGTTGAAGGACCACAATGTATAAAGCATGTGTCTTTATTGAGTAACTATGCATTCAATGATTCAGACATAACCATCTCTACAGATATTATAAAACTGAAGATCCAATCATATGCCTCAAAACACATTGTGTATAGACGCATTATAAATACCCAATAAATACATACCATAAAAATAAAATTTAAATTGATACAGAGAAAGGTTGGTGAGAAAATCAGCAAAGCAGTTTACAATAATAATCGAGAGTTACTCTTGGAAAATGGGATTGACTATGTGAGCACATACACAAATATTTCAAGCAAAATCTATAAATAAATATTACACACATGGAAAATCGTGAAAGGAGCATTTGTGTTTAAACGGAGTCAGGATTTAAAAAGCAAATCATGATGAATGATGTAAGGGTTAAGGAATAGAACTCTAAAACTATGAGAGAATTGTGGGGAATCTCCACAACAAACACATCTATTTCACAACCTGTACAGAAGTTCGGACATAGTCTCATCATCACCATACCGAGAAACCAAATTGAATAATTGTAACTTAGCCATGATAGTGTATGTCATATGGTCCAGATGCCAAAAGTCAAATATATCGCAAGGCTGATAGAAAAGTTACGGGGTGCATCAAAAATAAAGTATTCAATTGGCCAACGGAACAGCACAAGATTATAGCTTTAGAGGGACAATCTTCAAATAAATCTAAGTACGGAGAGACCAGTAAATCAGGTCTGGAGTATTTCTGATAAAAGAACATGGATTTATATTCTTAACACAATACTATTTCAGGGGTCTGACTGAAAGAAAATATAGAAGGGAACAAAGTAAGATGAAACAGCATTAGATGATTAGGGTTCTAATGTATGATTAAACATAATGCAGCACCACAACCCTTTGTAATTGTACCATGAATCTATGTCTGGTGATTTATTCATTGAACAAAGTGGAAAATAAAGAAAATAGTAAAAATCTTAGAAATTTGGATTATACTTCATTTTGCAATTTTGTTCATAAGTGAGGTGATGCAATAAGATCAGAAAAAGGCAACATGTGATCTCGCAATAATAATATTGTATCTGTTGATTATTTTCCTTGAATCAGGCATGGCAACTGTTTAAAGCTTGGCATCCCATGAGAATAACAGAGTATCCTATTGTAGGAACATGCGCTCAGAGACTATATTGGAATGGAGTTTAGAAAAAATAACGCATACTCAGGAGACAGTGTAATATTTATTAGAGTAAAGAACCAACAGATGTGGGATACTCCGACATCAGCTTTGGAAGAAAGGGCATTTTGGCATGCATGCATTTAGGGAGCAATGGCTTAACTGTACAAAACATCACCTTTGTTTCTTCTCAAAAGTACAGAGAAGGGTTTGAGATGAGTTAGGACAACACACTACAGGAGGCAACCATTTGTGAGGAACACATCATGAAACAATCAGGGTCATTTTGTGAGTGCTTTTCCACAAGTTTTACTTAGAGGAATAAAGGTTGCCAGTTAGCAAACCGTAGGCTATTTCAATAAGTTGGATATTTTAAAGTCTGGTGAAAAGAAATCAGACAAATTGGATGTTTGAAATCTGTGGATGAAAGGTAAAATGTTGCATGCATTCATGTAAACATTTGAGAAAAAAAATATCTTTTGTTTGCTATTCAATGCTATTAATCGTTGAATACATATTATCGTAACCCCTGCAGCTAAGGAATTGACAAAGTGAAGATTGGAAAATGCTAATAAAAGTAGAAGAGATTGTTTAATGAAATTGATAATTGAACATAGGGCTGCACCTATGGTTATTGTGGGATATGTTTATTGTATGTTCATTGTAAAGAAGATCTATCCGCTCTGGCCCAGGAATACGGTCCAGGAGTGGGTGTATGGATTAAAATGCAAAGGACTTTATACTTCCGTTAGAAATAGATGGTGCATTAGTGACCAGAGGGAGGTTTAGTCACAATGTTTACCTCAGTACAATTTGAGAAGGTCTATATATTATTATCATTGTTTGCCCTAGTGCAAAAGTAATTGGGGTCATGTTAGAAAACATTTTCAACATGAGAAAGGTATTTTTTCTTGGTATGAGCAATAGTGCAAAAAATATGCACTTTCAATGCATTTATGAACCAGTCCGAACTTTGCCCTAGTGCTAAAACCATTTTTTATTACCACTAGGGCAAACTTTCCCCTTGTGCAAAAATGCATGTTTTTTGCACTAGAGCCATTTTTTCTCTAGGGATTATACCATGGAAACGTGTACTTGCCATGGTGAAAATTGTGTCTAGCATGACCCCAATATTTTGTAAACTATGTCAATCGTGTCCCTAGTGCTAATACTGTGCATCTTTGCACTTGCACCAGGCCTAGGTTTCTGTAATCTGGCCCTTGATGTGTAATATTACTGCAACATCTTTGCTAATTTGATGTCGCTGTGTAGTCTTTGATCCTTGTATTATAGCGTGTGCTGTTAATCAAATTCAGCAACAAAATGACCCACCAAGTCCTATTGATATATCAATTTTAATCCAATATTGTCTGCAAACAATATGATTTGCCTGATTTTTAAATTACTTTGATTAAGCTTTGGGGACTTGCAATATGGTGTTATTGCTAACTATTCCTAGAGAATAGAAACAGTATGCTAGTATATTTCACATTACACACAATTATTTTGGATGATTTTATCAGTCATATGAAAAAGTACCATTGTGTTAATTTCTCAAACATCCAAATAAATGATGATTGCAATAATAATAATACATATGTTTTTAATTGTACATGGTTTGTAAACAAACATTTACAAAGACAAAATACATAGAATAAAAACATATATTAAACATAATCAGTAGATTAGCAAAATCATGATAAAATAAAGAACATTACATCCATAAAAGAAGCAAATGATCCACAGTTATTACATTCAGCATATTGATAAAAGAAAAAAAGAAAAAATACATTGACCGTATTAAAGAAAGAAAATACGTTTTATAGCTAATCTACAAATTCATGCTTTTAATAAAAGCAGATACCACCAAACTGTCCCTGGCATGCTGAATATTTAGACATTGATGCCATACAATTTCATCAGACCAAATAGACTTAAACACCAATAGCCTCCCCAGGAATTTCAACTTAATTTGTATTAGGTCTTTACAGTGTGGCATCAAGTGCTTAATGGTTTCCATAGTAGAATTACAGAATCTACAGTTGGTATTCTGTTCAGAGATTATCATTCTTCTAAATTGAATTTCTCCAGTTGGGAGCAAATTCCAATGTAATCTCATAAGAATATCTCTATAGTATCGATTTGGGAACATGATAACGATTGGTGAGAGCATCTCTTGTCTTTATGTTCATGCATGAGATGGTTCATTGAAGGATATGAGTGGAATAAGACAACTGTCTCAATCCAATCCAGATAAAACAGTGATGTTTTACCCTTGTTTGGATTCCTCAATAGACTTTCCATATCGATCAAGATATTAGATAGAATTGCTTCACAGCTGTTACGAAATTTGACAATATAGTTCACTGGTTAATTATTAGTCACACTCTTACAAGCAAGCCCCATAACCTCATATATCATACCCGGTATTGGCATTCAATGTTGCACATAAGGAGAGCATACACCATTCAACTCTAGCTTTTAAGGATGTGATGCCAAGGTCTATCTAATGGCTGCTAAGGGAATCACATTGGGGGGACCCTCAATATTTTCTGCCACAGCCTTGCCTCAATTTGATCTAGCATTTTGGACGTTAATATGCCATAGAGCTCCAGACCATGAGTTAATGTAGGCACCATTTTACCCTCAAAAAACATCATTGCAGGTTTCATGGAGAACCGCCCATATTTACGATCAACTCTTAATATTTGGTTCTGCAGCACATTTGCTTTTTGCAGCAAAATCTCATGAACAATCCTGACACATGGTTGTGCGCTGAAGTTGAAACCAAAGCAAGTGAAGCTGGGAGAGGTCTTGATCACAGCATCGTCCAGGATCCAGGAAGAGCAGCACTTTTTTTGCCTCACCTTTGGGAAGGGCAGTATCCTGGTTTTATCTGGAATGATCACTAGACTATTCTCCTTGTCATAAGCTGAAAAAGAATGTAGCAGTCTTTGGAGACCGATCTTGGACTTATCAGGAAGCAGAAAATGATCAGCATATGCCAACCATGAAATCGTAAATTGGCCCACCCTTCAGACCCAATTCTTATCCCATTGAGGTTGGGAATTGGCATATAATTTGGGGCCAATAGGCTCAGGCATATTTTCATAACCCTGAATATGTGGGTGAAAAATGGGGGTATGTAGTTTTTTTAGGAGGTCCCCAACCGCTGCAGCCGCTGATGGGTATATATTAGATGGTAAATTCCACATAACCCTTCAATTCTGATCCATAAAATCAGAACAATTTTAGTTGAATGGCAATTTCACAATGTTATTCTGATAGAATGGTAATCTCTCGTCGGATGTCGGATGCAGTGGCAGTTGAGTGATGTAGGTAGGATTGTGATACAAGCGGTCAGGACAATACATGTTCTGCAGTACATTATCCTGCTTGATAGATGGAGGTTGTATTCTACAATCTGGAGCCTGGGACAAAAGTAGATTCTCAGTTGTAATAGAGCATTTATTTAGATCCATAATTGCCTGGTTTAATCTACCCAAAATACCAGTCCTAACCACCTCCTTTGTTGGATCAACTGGTACTCCTGCACTGGTAGAGGGTAAAACACTGCCCTGAATTGCCAGGGACACCGGCACCTGAGCAGTGAGATCAGTGGAATGCTGGGTCTGTACATACTGTCTCAAACTTATCACACAGGCCCATTACAGTCTTCAAAGTAGAGTCCACAGTCAGTGTCTTTACCAGCTGATGAGTAGTCTTAACCCTATCCTCAGTCACCGGGGGCAGACATTTAGGCAGGAATAGTTTAGGGATAAGTCGTGGAACATTAGATGAATTTTTCCATGCCTTTAGAAATGGTTCCTTTATAATTTTGGCCATTTTTGCCTTAGGTTATTAGCAAGCATTGTTACATGAGGGGATGATAAGCCAACCCCTGCCTCTTTAGGATTGCTGCTTACCGGTGAGTCTCATTAAGTCAACAATGTTTGAATCATGAGTGGGTTTGCGAGTTGATCTCATACCCTCCCTCAATTGACTACTTTGTGATGAGAGCCCAGGGAGATTCTAAGTCGCAGTAGAAGCTCCAGAACATATCTCAAACTCTGTTCTCGTATCTGTAGGGACACAGTTCCCTTGCAGCTGTGCCTGGCCGTCTCCCTAATTGATCCCAGGCAGTAGACCCAATTGCGGCCACAGTCCGGGGCCCAAAAGATCCAATTTGCCATTCACCTCAGAGAGTAGTATCGAAGTTGTCTTCATCTTGCGCCGTACATTGTCGTGTAGGGCGTCAAAGGAGCTGAGAACCATATTCAGAGCAGAGAAAATTCGGGTGGGTCAACTTGATTCTGTCATCTACTACCTGGAGAGTATGGTGCATAGCAGCATTTCTGGTGAGATTTCCTGCCCCAGCTGAAGATTCAGCCCTAGCCTGTAGCTTTTTTCCAGCTGTCCTCTTTTTTGATATGTTGGAGACATTATGACAGGGGAGATCTGGCACAAGAGTCTCTGCTTGTAGATTCTTGAAACAACCGAGATGATTCAGAATGAAGGTGTACCACAGCTTACCTGCGACTGCACGCTGTACTATTCCTAATTTGCCATGCTAAATGTATCTCGGTCACTGATGTTAAACGCAAATTGAAAGGTGCTAGATAGAGAATATAAAAAGATCATCGTTCTCACAAGCATTTCTATTGGTGTTTTCTAGCAGGCTGACAGGTTCATACAAAAACAGGAGGAGGATATGATATAGGACTGTAGGATTGGGAGAAGGAGTGGGAGGAGTTAACAGCGTTTGAGATTGAGGATATTTAGTTCAGTATAATCTAGTGTATTTCTAATAATCTGAGTCTTGGTTACTCCAGATATTTTGAGGCATAGCACTTGCTGTGAAAGACTGCTACTGCTGCATCTTAGGATGGAAGAGTCGGCATCAAACAGGAATGTGGAATATTGCTGCCTCCATGTTCCTTGTACGACCCTATTGATGCCTCCTCCACTATTGACGATATTCTGCCTTCCTTGTGGAATGTTATTCCTAAAAAAACAAATGCAGAAAATTACAGAGAATAGAGGAAGTAAATGAAAATGATGGAGTGCGGACTTACCTCATCTGCCCTCTCAAGTCTGAAATGTGCATTCCAAATATTATGCTTTTTTCCCCAATTTCAAGATGCCTTGATTTTCTCTCGTGGGTCTGTTCTTTGCTTCTACATGTGTGAAACATATTTGGATTACACCTTCACCTTTTTCTCCTGATTCACGGAATTGTACAACTCTCTCCCTGTTATTTCTCTTAACAGCACTGCTGAGCTGTGGAAGCTGCAACAGCACTGGTGGATAAGAGAGGTGGCTCACTTGGCACCAGATCACAGGATGAAGGTCTGCTGGGAGCATGCAGCAGGTCCCACCACCTGACAGCATCTGATTCTAGTTGCAAACTGCACCATGCCAATGCATGCATGCACATAGAGTAGCAAACAATCACTCACCACTGCTTCCGGGTTAGTGAATCCGGACGTGTTCTGCGCAGGAGCCAGCTGCGACTCCACGAACATGAACACCTTTCATTACATTCTGCGGATTGCAGGCAGAAATTTCTGATCTCAGCCCGCGTTCCATGGAACCCGCAGAATGCCGCGGGCCACCATCTTCTCCCAACTGACCTGATTGTGGCAGCATCGCCTGTTGCCTGCTTCCGCATCACCTTACCTCCTTCTCCGTTTGCAGCTGCCATGGAAATGGAAGAGGGGCTCCGTATGGAGCCCCGCCTTACCTAACTATGATGGCCATCTTGGCACAGTATTTTCATTCAATTAACGGGACGCCTCATGCGTCCCATTCTTTGAATGACAGTACTGTTTTTTTAACACCCTGGGTTACCGCTATGGTAGCGCGGGGTGCAAATAGCATTAACACTTGGTTCCATAGGCTGAAAGGGGGGGGGTAACATCCTGGTGCCCTTGCTATAACTCAGGTTGCCCGGCAGTTACCCCCGTTCCAGCCCTTGGAACGGGGTGATAGCACTATATTTAGCCTGGTGCGGAATACAGAGAGGAGCTTCACTTTCCCTCTCTCCTAAGGCACACACTGAAATATGAATTAGAATAGGACTGTAATTGGGGCTGGAGAACTTGATTACTATTGGAGATCCAAGAAATTCATGAAGACACCACAATGCAAGACATTCTCTTTCAACAGACTAGTAGCTACTTCTGAATCCATTCATGTCCATAACTATCTTTGACATTCAAAAATAGGTCACGGGCAACCACGTGTCTTCCACAGTCACACAGCCACGATCCATGAAGTAGAAAGGCACGTCTGTGCCCTTCAGTCTTCTCATATTTATCTTTGGTGTCATTATAATTTCCATTGAATTAAAATATGAGAATCACTAAAGACACACTAATCAAGTACATGTGTTAAAACTGCACAGGTTTCCCTAGACTCTGCTTCATGCGATCATTCGTCATGTACCAAGCCTTGTGCCGGAAGACGAGATTACACCTAGAGACTCGACAGCATTTTACAATCCAAACCCCGAAGTCCTTCCGAAAATGTTTATTCAGGTTGTGAAAATGTTTGCCTACATGAAGGCAACCGAATCATACCTCTGGGTAGCGACACGCGTACAAAAACCGCAGACAGAGGCGTGGAAATAGCGCAGCAGCCACAGCATCATCCGGTTTGCGCTGAATAATTTATCAGACACAGGATAACACCATCGATCATAGAGCGGCCAGGGAATATTTAGAGGACAGAGCCGCCCTATATAACTTAACATTCAGTCTGCTGTCACAGTACACAAGGCAGATTTGCAATATATTCTAGTACAGAAAAACGGAACTTGACATGTGTTTGCAATGTATGAACAATGTCACTAGCTGAGGATTGAAGGCGATTTTTCCGGTGTATGTATACAGTCCACTAAATAAAAAAAGGAAGACAGACGTCAGATCATTAGTATATTCTTTAAGCAGCATTTTAAATGTGCCTACTTTAGAGTAATATTATTTTGCACATTTTGGAGGACAGTTACCGATGCTTAACAGGTATGCTTAACAACATTTACTGTATACCATTGGGTACATTCAAGAACACATATTCAATGATACACGGGACTTTAATCAAAGTATTCTACGACAGTGCTGTGTTTCTATTACAGTGGATTCTCCGTGTACTGTAGGAAACGCGGCACTGTTTACTTGAATGTTAAATAAGGCAGCCAGGCAAGAGAGCATTTCAGGATCTCAGCGCAGTGCATCTGCCTGATCTAATAAAGGCCCCTGGGTTAGACGTATAATATTTGGAGTACGGCATTTCGCCTTCCCTCCTCGACCTTTTCTGACTCCTAATCTGCTTCAGGATCTAGTTCACAATTGTCCAACTTTCCCTCATCATTTCTTAAATCCCTCACGGCGTCACCCCGACATAACTTTGATTATGTTCTATATACTCAGTGACAGAGAAAAAGCCTTCAGGAAGGAGCCATGCTCCTATGAACACAGAAATGCGGTCACACGCTGCTTCAAACAAGTGAAAAAAGCAATTGCACTTCGATTTTTTTACATCCCATACATCGGCTGCTATTCGTAATCAAACTCATAAAGACGGAGCCTGAATAGATGTGCTACAATGACCTTGAGGACGCTTTCTTTCAAGCAGCACAGTTGCAGGATTCATTATTTGTAAAGCCTTTCTCAATGTGTTTTCAATCAAACCCCACCACTTCATCAGAAAGAAAAATCCAACACTGCCTTGTTCTATATTGAACTGGAAATCTCACTGGCTGGGATGTTTTCTATCCGTGAGCTCTGAGTGGCAACATGAAAAACAAGAGCCCAACTTGAGTTGTCGATGACTCGCTTTGCAGGGGAAAACTTCTAGAAACATCTATGGGTATCAACCACAGACCACGCAGTGGTCTTACGATCGCCACCTTATTGACAACACGAGTGAGGCTCGAGGTGCCTATGATGCCACTCGGACCACCTACCATGGAATACACAATAGATATGATGGATACCGATTTACAATGCTATGTTGCAAAAGCCAACCCTACACCATTTTTGCATACCCATGTGTTCCGACAAGCAGTGCTGGTCCTTGGATATTAGGTATATATGAAACATAGACAACAATGGCATAGTGGGGGACCCCCGCTGTGTGAGGGGGCCCTCTGCAACATGCCCTCAGGGGCTAGGAGTGACATCCTTCAGAGCAAAATTCTTTCTTTCTGAAGGCATAGTGTATGCCCTCTTCAGAAAGAAACACATTTCTTTCTGATGTCAGGTCATTGTAGTGAGTAGATACCTTCCTGTGGAAAGACAGATTCGGATGTGGAGCAGTTAAGAAAACCAACTGTTGTAAATTGGTCTGTGCTGATATATTTAATGTATGAATCTGTATATGTTTCTGTGCGTGAATTCAAGGGTGTGTTATGTATTATATAATGTGTATGAATGAGTGCATGTGCAATGTATGGGTGGCAGAAATGTGAGTGAATGGTTGTGTGCATGTGCGCTTGGTCAGCAGAGAGTAGATGATTTTGGCAGGTGGGGGATGAGGGGTGGCATGCACTACTAAAACAATTTTAATGGTCACCTGTCCAAAGGGTGCATGCTATGTGTTATGTGGCTAGACAGGCATTTTGGTAGAGCCAGTTTAGCCATTCCATACTTTGGCATGACATGTTTTACTGGCCATGTATAATAAAGCAAGCCTGATATATGGAACAAAAAACATGTGGGCCAGTATCAATGCGTCAATGCGCTTGTACAGGCAAAAAAATGAATAAACAATTCATGGTATCTGTGTAAACTCAGAAATTCAGCATGAGACCAATAGACAAGTGATCAATTTTTAATATTGTTCTCCTCTGTATAGATTTTCCCTTTAGCCAACACGTGTTTCAACCTCTGTGTTTTTTTTCAATGCAAAGTTCAAAAGTTTAAAATTAATATCAAATTGTCACTCAAAAATAAACCACTCGGGTTGTCGAAGTGCCAATGTGAAATTCAATGTCAAAGTGCCAAGGTGCAGTATGCTGTCCGTATGATCGCCACATAGGCAGATGTGCGCTCCTGTTGCATCTAGTCATCGTTCTTATGTTAGTATGTCCTCAAAACCTCAAAAGTCAAGCTTCTAAATTATGTCCTAGAGTTATTCTCTGAAGTCCTGTTGGGTTCCTTGCAATGCAGCGCCATGCCTCCGTCTGGCATCTGTGTTCATGTCAACTAACTGATAACCGTTGTTACCTGGCTAGACTGGAATTTGGGTGCAACCAGTCTAGCCATTTTTTTGCATGGCATTTTATTCTGGTCATCTATTATAAAGTAAGCTTGTTACGTGTTTTGGGCTAGACTGGCATTTTGGGCTAGGCAGTCTAGTCTGTTTTATGGGCATCTATGGTACAGCAAACATGATAAGTGTTGTTACGTGTCTAAACTGGACAACATTGTGCAGACCGTTTGGATATGTTTTCTTATTGTGGCATGGAATTTTTAAATGCAAAGGCAAGAGGAGTATGTTCTTACAATTGGATACTGCCAGCATGGACATGTTTTCTTAGAGTATCATTACTGGTGGTGTGCACAAAGAAAATATGAGTATGATCCTATATGGCAATACAGGCATATATTGGTGCAGCCATGTTGGACATGTGTGCATTCGAAAATGTTCCTATGCACTGTTGGTGAATTTCATCTGTTGGATTTTTGGATTGGAGTTACCTTAGAAAACCAAACTGTCTGGCTTTTTATGCAAGTTTTCACAGAAAATGTGCCCTGTAATACACCATTTTAACCCCTTAGTCAAAACATGTTCTGCGAGGACTGGAGGAGAGTTTGCGGTGGGGAGTTTATAGCACAATGGGGCAGGCAGACTAGACCTTTTCTTTCTGTGGCATGGCATTTTTCAAACACATAAGGGGCAAGGCCAATATGGTGTGTTTTCTTATATGAGGACAGTGGGGCCCCATGTATGAAATCTGCAAATACATGTTTTATGGTCAGCAAATGCATGTTTTCTTATTGTGATATATCTCTTTTTAGTTGATAATTTCTCAGTGTTATCCACTTTCTCCCAGTGACCAGCTTTCCTCTTCAAAATCTGTTCTATGGCTGGGTCATTAAAAACGATTTATATTGAAATTTCCAGCAGAGTTGAAAAGTGCAACGCATTCTTCTGTAAACATATAAAATGCATTTTTTGGGGCTTTATCGAAATTCTTCCAAAATCAACTTTTTAGATTATTTTCCTTGGCGTCTGACTTCACTAACTTTAGGTATAAGGGTTCTTTGTATCCTCCATCTCCACGCCATTGATTGTGCACCAAATTCCATTCGTAGGGCCCCTACCAGCACTGAGGAAGGAAGGTGGATGATTGAGCATAATATTCTACCCCCTAATTTCCCTAACCAGATAGTATGTTGCTGTGAGAGTACAGACAAGGCATACCAAAGAGTGGGAATGATACTGACTTGATAAATCTCCAGGAGACCTTCCATGTTATTTTACCCTTTTTTAGCCGTACTTGCCATTTTTTCCAAACCTTTGATGGGATTATTTGTTCATAATAATCGTTAGGGGGGTTTTACTTTTATGCTGACACCCAAATACACATAGGGCCTCATTACACGGAAGGCGGTAATCCAGGGTGCTATTAGCACCCTGGACCATGCCGGTAAATTACCGGCACCGCCTTGGCGGAAAGGGGATTTACCGCCCCATTCCAAGGTTGGAGGGGCGGTAAATCCCCTTTCCGCCATTGCCCTTCCCCATTCCCATTTCTGCCCCATAGGGCTCTATGGGAATGGGGAAGGCGCTAATTACGGCACCGCAATTTTGCGGTGCCGTAATTAGCTCCGAGGTCCCTTAGCGGGTTGGTACTTAACGCCTGCAAGAAGCAGGCGTTAATTCCTCCAACCCGCAAAGGGACCTCGTAGTACGGCGGTAAGGGTTAACGGTCACCGTTGCCATTAACGGTGACCGTTAACCCTTACCGCCGTCCGTGTAATGAGGCCCATAGTCTCCCACAACCATGAGCTTGGCCTTATTTAGTTTTCAGGTCGGCATAGATTTTTTTGATATACATCCCCCAAACACATTGGGCCTCATTACGACCCTGGTGCTAAGTGTTTAACGGCGCCGTAAAAGGCGTTAAACACTTAGCGCCTAACTACGAGGTCCCTTTGCAGGATCCGACCTTGACGGCTGGTCTACACCAGCCGTTAAAGAATGGACCCGCAAAGGGACCTTGGTGCTAAGTACGGTACCGCAATTTGCGGTACCGTACTTAGCGCCTTCCCCATTCCCATAGAGCCCTATCGGGCGAAAATGGGAATGGGGAAGGGCCATGGTTCAATGGAGAATTACCGCCCCACCAACCTTGGAATGGGGTGGTAATTCCCCATTGAACCATGGCGGACCCGTTACAACACCGGCACCAACCATTGTGCTAATAGCGCCATGGTTTAGCCAGTGTTTTTTGGATGGTTTGTTTTGGATATGGTGTTAACTATAAGGTTTTTTGCAGCATAGGTTGTCAAAGCATCTATAGAGCGTTGTAGACCAATTGGAATCATGTGAAACCAAATGGTGCTGTTGACATAAGTCAGACATAGGACAGACTGACCACCTATTTTTGGAGGAATCGTTTGAACTGCTCTAACAGAATCTATCATATCAAGATGAAAAACATAGGAGCTAGAGTGCAGCCTTGTTTCAGCCTGCTTTCTGTTCTGCTATAGTCAGTGTATTTTCCTGCGAGGATCAATCTAATTGAGACAGTTGTGTGTATATATACAAATATTGTATGTAGCATAGTAGCTGTTGGTTGATCCCCCAGCCCTCTATCTTTTCCCAGAGCAACGGATGCAAGATTAAATCGCGTACCTGGCTATAATCTATATAGCAACAATACAGACTGTTTTAAGGCCACAGTCTGCTTCTTCCATTAAATAACGATTTGCACAGATGTTATCTATAGCGGTGTGCATTTTCCTAAAACCTGTCTGGAATGTACTTAGCAAGTTGCATTCTTGCGCCCATCGAGTAAGCTTTCTGACTAGAATAGAAGCAAATACTTTCTGGGAAGAGTACATCATGGCCAGCAGTCGATAATTAGCCGGGTTGAGTCTATCGCCTTTTTTATAGTCTGGAATTAAGATGGACTTGATCCTACTATCAGAAATGTTTCTGCTGTTCTCTAGTTCCCGAAAGGTTTCATAGAGGACTCTGGCCCAAAGCTGAAGATTTGACTTACAAAGCGCACTTGCGATTCCATCCAGTGCCATTTATTCCCCCATGGTTGTAATGAGATCATCAATATCGTAATCCAATGGGGATACTCTCAGCTCATTGATATAACAGTGGTTTCACTTTCTGTCATGATGCATACCCCCGGGCATCCAGACCACGTCCATCAGCCCCGGGAGCAGGCATCATGTCGCCTTGAGAAAACCCAGCAACCCCTGCTAGAGGCTGTCTGGGTTCAGTCCTGGAGCCTATGGCGCCAGGCTCATATGGGACATCAGTCCTGGCTCCATGGGCGCCAGGATCATAGGTGCACGCTTACCTGATGCAGACCACACTGCAAGAAGATCCAAGCCCATGTGAGGCCTGGAAGGGACTACTTTACCTTAGGGACTATTTTGTTACTCGGGTGTGGTCAGGGAGGAATACCTACCTGGGACTACTTTGGAGGCTATTTAAACCACACCAAAAAGAGCAGCACACGCTTCGCGTTATTTTGCATCCAGCAGCGTAACGCTCACCGTGCCAGCAGCAGCATCCAGCCTTCTGTCACGCCCACCTCCAACCTCGAACACCTAGAAAGAAGGAAAGAAACAAAGGTTAGAAGAGTATTACCTGATTTCTTACCTGATTCCGGATTCATCGCATCTTCAAACCAGAGGAAAGACTTTGTTTTAAACGCATCACATCGCAAGCAGCAGCGCCGCGCCAAACTCACCGTTCCACGCAGCATCTCTTCGATCCGGCGCTGTCTCCATCTTTACATCGCCGAATCCCGGCACCTAAGGGAGACAAGAAACAACAAGGTGAGCAGAGAGAACAGACAGAGACAATCTCTTTAGCTGCCATATGCTTACCTGATTTTACCGCCGGAGGTATAATTCATCAGCACGCCACATCTTCTTATGCCGCACCTGTAAGATAAGGAGGAAGCAGCAAGTTTAACCCTTGGCATTATTTACCGGACAGTGTTGGGTAACACAGACTTTTACCGGAGCGCTTTCAGCTGTCAATCTTCTTATTGGGTCAAAGCTGCAAGATAAAAGAGGAATTGGACAGGAGTGAATTCAAGACTTTTTGAACTCTTACGAACTATATACTTACGGCACTTCGCCAGGATCTTTTGGAGTCAGGATTCGTCTACAACTCTTCCAATATCTTCAGGCCAGTGAAGTAACTGGTCATCAACGCGCCCCTGCGTGCTTCGCAGGATGGAGGGCTCATCCTTCAAGAATATAAGGTGAGATTGCTGAGAGGGCGCTTCAGAGGTGATTTGTGGGGAGGACAGTGGGGGTGCTATCACTTGAATCCACAAGTGGCTAAATCCATCTCTCCACTTGTAGGAGAATATTTCTACGGGCCAAGCAGACAAGATTAGGAGGGCAGATCCAGTCAGTCATCGCTGCCCTTGCGCATCATGTGGGTGGAGGCCGCAGCATTCCGGGTCCGACCGACGCCCCTGTGGGAGCCAGGTGAGCGTAACACTTTCTGGTACTGTCAATAGTTCACATATGTATGAGCCCCATAAAAGCTAAGAGACCGGGTTAAGCTCTATAGGGGCCAGGGAGGTATGGAATTCATAAAAACGTGACCAGAACATACTGGAGACACTTGCTTTTAGCCAACCAGCCAACGCTAACCAGTTTGTGTTGTTGGTAGAGTGTTTATGTTGGTGAAGCTAATTCCCATATCGAGTGGCGATGTTTGTCCGTTTTTTTGGTTTTGCTCGCCTTTCCATGTTCTCTGCCCTCTGAATTCTGCCCTAGCTTTTCGATAAAGCAATTTTTGCTAATGTATTAATATACTGAATATACTGCCCTGGTATCTGCCAGGATTCCCCAACCAGGAATTTTTCCCTATTTGTATGATATCGGCAAAATATTTCAGTAATTCTCCCATGTTCCATCATTCCATCCCTCACTCTTTCTCTTCCGCTCTAGCTCTGCTAGATTATTCTTCAATGTATTGATAATATCTTTTATCATGCTCCCAGTCCATAATATGCAGTGTCCCTGTTAATTAACCCCCACTTTTTCTTTCCAAAAGAAGGAAGGCCCCTCAGACACACAGTTACGAGTCCAGGTGGAGTGATCACTCACTTCATTTGCTTAAAGTTTAACTGGGCCACAATACCGAGCAATAGCCACAGCTGTGATTAGATAGTCTATATGAGAGTGGTTAGGGCCGTTTGACCATGTATATGTAGAAGTGTCATTTCCCTGCTCTTTGAATGAGAGGCATTCCAGATCATACATATTTGTGAATTGTTTCCACTTTTGATCTTGATTCCCAACTTTCGCCTGCCTCAAGTGCAAATTGTTTGTATTCAAGTCCCCAGCGATAATAATGTTCCATTTAGGGTGCTTCTCATACCATAGTAGGATTTTTTCACTGTTGACTTGTGTATATGTTTGGTGTGTAATTCTGTGGGAGGATCATATATATATTAAAAAATAATATTTTACTATTGGCATTTGCAGTCGTGTGCAATAAAGCAGAGAGGCCATAAAGGGACTGTGTGTGTCCAGAAAAAGGTACCAAGTGGCTTGTAGATCTTACTCCAATTTCCAGGGCCGGACTTGGGCGACCTCGCTGGGAAGCGTTTGCTAAATTGTGTATGATGTGGTACCCGTCAATGTTGAAAGGGCTCGTCACCCATGTTTCCTGTACAATGAACAGGTACGCACTCAGGATGATCACAAGGCCAGTGGGATGAAAGAGGAAGGAAATGTAAGCCCTCGTGTTCCAAGTTATCCATTTCATTGGTGACTGTGTAGGGGTCAGTCTTTTGCCTGCTCATAGACTCTTTCAGGAGCCCACTGAACCACTTCTTGTTGATTTACCGGCTTATTTCCATTGATTTGTTGGCAGGTACGTAAAGTAACACGTTCAGCAGTCAAAGATGCTTAGTGGTGGAAAATTGTACCTGTTTGTTAACCTTCCTGCAAATTGTCAATGTGGAGCCCATTTAATCAAGCACGTGGATGTTTGATCTCAATAATGCTAAAATTATGGGGATGTAAATTGAATAAGAGCCCAGTTCGAGTCAGTATTCATTTGTGGCAGCTCAATTTGAATGTTATATGTGATCTTGCTGACCATAAAAACAGGGTGGTATGTAACAGAACGGACAAACCATCGAAAAACACTGAATTTGCAACCTTTTTCTCCACCCTTTTAGAGCCACCCCAAACCCATCCCAGCCCATTATATCCCCTTTCCCAATACCCTTTATATATTTATTTAATCTTTCAGTGTTTTCCGGTGTTAGTGTCCACTCTGTTATGTACCCCTCTGTTTTGTTCGCAATCAAATGACTGGATACCAATTTGAAGTATGTCTGCAGAGGGTTTTATGTTGAGTTGGTCTCCCCCGTTAAATAGATTCAATTAGTGTGTGTGGTTCAGGAATGGCCTGTAAGGAGTAGGGTGATGTTTCTGTATTGCCCATTTCCCCACCTCATGCATATTATTAACCATCATGTAATCTTTGGGTCCCTGATTTATTGTAGGACTTGGCCTTGCCTCGTTCTTGGCAGCTATCCATAGATATCCATAGATTTTACTAAGGTATTGTCACATGTAAAGCCACATTCTTGTGTTTTTGAGGAGCATGAGGCTATAGAGTCAGTGATTGTAGTGGGATTTAACCATTGATCCAGAGTTGAACCTGTCTTTTGGATCCATCAGGGAACACATTCATGATTAAATGTTATTATAGGTACATGGCTTTCCAGGCCTTGGAGCTTTTCTATGTTACTTACTGTGTTAGTTTCCTTCTGATTTTGATTCAAGTTGCATTTCTATTTCTTTTTGGCTTGGGGGACTTTCTTTGGATAGTAGATGGTCTATCTTGTGGGCATTGGACATCCATTTGAGAGCTTTCTGTTGTGTGTGTTGAGTGTTTATCAGAACTGTATCAGCCATTGTTGGCAGTATGAATTTCAGATCCATCTGTTCCTTTGCTATGGTGCCTGCAAGTGAGAACAGTGCATCACTCTTGGTGATGATTAAGTTTACAGTTGTGTGAGTTATAATTGCTGCTATAGAGGTGCTAGAGCTGAGTTGACCTGCATGAGTTGCATAATTTTCATCATCTGAGTCCAAATAATTGAATGAGTCAGTTGAAGAGACCAATGTCACCAGATCCAGAGTATTAAATAAGTTAGTTATCATTATGTTTCCATATCAGTGTTGTGGGGGATGCAATGTCCCCCTCCCAGAGAGGCTCTTTCTAAGCCAATTCACATTTTAACAATGTATTGTTGTTGTCAATTGTGTCAATTGTGGGCGAAAACGTTAATGCCCTATTTGATATGTCAGAGGATGTGACAGTTTGATCTTCATCTGAAGGGGTCCAAAATATCTTGTGATTGGTGGTTGATTATATCAGCTAGTTTGTCAAACCTTTCTTTTATATTGGAATTATGCTGCTTGCTCACTGTGTTTGTTGTTTTTGTCCTATGAGAACTTTTTCCCTGGTGAGCCGTTGTGCTGCGTGGTCCGTATTTCCTGCCAGTTCGTTTCAACTCTGGGCACAACGCACAGCTGCAGCAAGCCATGCAATAAAACCCTGCTCTTAACAAATGTAATGTATTATGTTAGCAGGGTGCCGATATGAAATGTTTAGTCGCTGCTCAAAGCGGCGACGCAAGCCTCCCCCCGACAGTCTCCACGATCGGTATTTCACAAAGTTAGAATGAGCAAAAAGAGGCCAATATCACAGTAACTTAGTGTCTGTTAAATTCCAGGAGAGCACTTGAAGTCAATCCTCGGCAGGCTGTGTCTCTCAATGTCTCTCCACGGTGAAAAAGGGGGTGGGGGGTGAGGGCCTGAGCAGAGGAGGAATTATAACCCAGTCCCAGCCAGTCCTAGGAAGCAAACTCAGCTGGCCAGGTAACCTCACCTGTCACACCCCCAAACACAGCAAACACTCCTCAAACTCCACTCTGAATGGAGATTAAGTAGCAGAGTGGGTTGTCCAGACACAAATCAAGTGATGTGGAGAAAATACTTCAGGATCAGACCCTTTCCAGGAAAAAAGCAACAAGACACCTCCAACACTGCAAACACTTCTTGAACTATGAAGGCTTTTACATAGGAACATGCAAATAAAATCCCCCTGTAAATGTGGACCTTTCCCATTAAAGATCAATCAATTTGCCATGCAACTGGTCTGGCTACATCTGAGCATATTCAGGCATAACACCAATGCTGAAAAGCGCATTTTTCACATGCATTTGGAATGCAACTTATTTGGCTACATCAGCACATGTATAAAATCAATGATGAAGAAATATTTAGTTGTATTTGGTTTTCCATACACCCTCACAAATCATGATTTCAGGGAACATATCTTTAAATAGTCCTTTTCGAGTTTTGAGATTTTTGGCACAAATCAAAAACTTACTTTGAATCAGTGAAACTTATTGTGGGAAAACAATACCACTGATGATTCCGGCGGATTGGTGAATGATTTATCAGTAGAAAGCAAACAACAGGACAAAACCAAACCAACGACATTAAGAGACTTCAACGCAAGAGAGAACCTCCCTCCATGCACCGTTCTCTTATACCCAAAACAGCACATGCATTTTAATGGAATGCGTGGTCTAGATAGGGCAAGGAATCATACTGAAACAATGTTTCAAGCAGGGAACAAAGCCCCACTATACAAGTCTTTGGTACCAGCTGCATTCTTACATGTTGTTCAGTGTTATCAGGGAGGGCAGCATAGCATGATACATTTAGTGAAGGTGAATATACTACTGAAGGATTCACACATACTCTGAGGCAGGCGAGAATGCTTACAGTAAAACAGCTTTTCCTGAGTAAGCAGGAGCCTTAAACATGCTTACATATGTCAAAAGGGAAACATGTCAGAAGCTAGATATGTGAAGGGAAGCATATCTGCACACAAACAGAAAGCCTTCATTGTGAAGACATGTACAGAAAAGACACCTAAGACTCAACTCGCACAAGCAAAAAACTGTTGTTTAAACATAGCAATTTGCAGTATCTGCTTAATATTATAATGTAGTGATGTGCAACCAGAGTACATAAACTGTTCAGTTCAAAAACATCCTCCCACATTCCCCTCCCATGAGACCTTCACTCCTGTCTTGTTACAAACATCTTTAGGGAACAAGCATAACATTTGGGCATGTTGTTGCAAATTATTTCTTCCATATAATGACAGTAAAGCACTTGGGCAGCATGATAGACTTCACAACAGGTATTGAATAACCGATAATAGAGACACTTACAAGCCAACGACAAACAGGAAAGACTTAGAGTTATGATTAGCACTATGACTAGAATCTTACCAATAGACACATCCAAGGGTCCAATATAATCCAAACTCAAAAGTCCAGGGAGCCACCAGCCTTGTGGTGTAAAGAAGGCACACAGTGTGAACAATGTTAGTGACTGTGTCTGTAATATTACTTGAATAACTGGGCATGAAAGTACAGCAATCACTCTGCACGATTGCGCAGACACATCCTTGTGAGGCCAGAATTATGTCTAAAGCTATACAATTGTGAAGCACCATAGTTCATATAGCTAAATAATAGAGACAAAGAGGATGCAGCGGCATTCACAATATCCCTCACCAACTGTGACAATTGGGTCAGACAATCGCTATATATCTTAATCCCAATGCTGGTAAAAAATATCCCACCCTGGCAATAAAGCTTTACCAGGTTGTGCTTCTCCAAAGGTAGGAGTATGACACACTGCGGGTAGAATATACCCTGTATAAAAACTCCATCCCCAGTTAATGGGTAGTTAGGGATAAGCTTTAGCCCCACAGATGAACTAGGTTCTGAAATACGCAGCCTACCCAGAATTTGAATATTAAAACTATGATCAAAGGCAAATGTAACATTACTGATTACTTTACTGGAACTGAGGGAAAGATAACAATTACATTTTCTGGTTCACATGAACAGAAAAACTGGGTTTGTGTAGTATATTAGACCAATTGCTGTGGAGGAAACAACTCCTGCTGCTGGCTTAGTTCTTACTAGGTCTCAGATGGGAGAATTTGGAGAACCGGTATAGGCCAAGTGAAAATGAATGTCCTTACAGTGTCAAGGTCTTGAAACTGGGTAACCAACTTGAGATCCAAACAGCGTCACCCCACTGAAAGGGGATGGGTGTGATAGGATTGCTGAAGGATAAGTAATGTGGCAAATGGGCACAGACCCAACAATCAATGAGATTGACAATGCAGGCATATTGCCAGGAGAGGTGCAATTAAGTGCTTTCACTATGAACCCAGGGATGTGCAGCGGGACTGTAATTCTGGTGACAGGTGGTGTGAAAAGGCCTCTGTCGCAGTGAAGAAATGATATATCAATATTCTGATTATAACAACAATAACTGAAATATACCCAGAGATTATATACACTAGGGACCTCATTATAAGGCTGGCGCTCTCGTAATGAAGGGGGCCGGTACGGGACCGGCCCCCTTCATTCCGGGAGCGCCGATTACGAGCTTCTCATCGTGGGGCCCGATCGCATGCCTGGTTAAACCAGGCGTGCTTTCAGATTCCCGCGAGGGGAAGAGGGAGGCAATAACGGGCCAGATGTAATCTGCCCGTTATTACCTCCCTCCCCATTCCCATTGAGCCCTATGGGGGCTCAAATGGGAATGGGGATG
This sequence comes from Ambystoma mexicanum, assembly GCF_040938575.1. Taxonomy (NCBI): domain Eukaryota; kingdom Metazoa; phylum Chordata; class Amphibia; order Caudata; family Ambystomatidae; genus Ambystoma; species Ambystoma mexicanum. The sequence goes on along the minus strand of NC_090930.1, from coordinate 360,389,285 downwards.
GGTTCCTGCAAGGAGGAATTACTGGGTAACCTGGTAAGTCCCCATTGCAGGAACCCAGTAATGGAGCCCGGAACGGAGGCAGCCATGGAGCTAATAGCTCCATGGCTACCTCCATTCTCGTAATGAGGCCCTAGGTCCAGACCTCAAATCTCCAAGTTCAGGAATCAAGTTGTGATACCAGCAAAAGAATTTGTGGCTGCAAGACAAAGGTCAATTAGTTAATCAAGGCAGGTAATGTGCAAAACACAAATGCAATAAGTTTTACAGAACACGAGTTTAAAGTCAATAGGCTCTGTGAAGTTGCAACAAAGTACATTTCAACGTTCAAATGTTCCACCAAGAATCAGGCACTGAACAAAGAGTTCCTCCGTCCACAATGTACGATCAAATGTTATATCTAAAAATCCAAACTACAAGTATCCCAGGTACCAGAGCCAGTGCCCTAACTTGCAGGTATTGGTGAATCAAAGGTAGTAGCTTCTACTCTCTGCCAATGCACCACCAACTCAGGAGGATTCAACATCTTTGTTGGGACAAAACCAGGTGCCAGTGACTTGGAAAACTGCTACTTTGTTCAGAGTTTTTGACTCTCAGGTGCTCTTCCACAGGTTGGCAATGTGTACCTTTTGGAGGTTGCATTGTGAGATCTCCCATTGGGTCTTCTTTGTTTTGGCAGGAAGGAGATTTTGGATAAGAGAGTGCTCCAAAAGATGTCAATCTCTGGAGATCTCACTGAACAAAGGATAGGGTCCAAGTATCTGAAAAATAAGAAGCAGAATCGAGGAACCGCTGGTGTCCCGCTGGACAGTTTGGCACCCCGCTATCGTCCCATGGGACCCCTCTGCATCTGGTCATCTTAAAGGTCAGCAAATATGCTTCAACCCATTGGAATAGTGGGACCAATTATTCTCGGCACCTTCATCAAACCCTGCAAGTAAGCCTCTCGGAAGTATCCCTGGGCCAACCAGTGGGCTGACCAGCTCACGCAGGACCTTTGCCATGAAACCACTGTGGTTTTGAGGAGGCCATTAGGTCAGCATTAACCTTGTTACTTCTCACAGCCAGTCTGGATCCGACATAAGGGCACACAGACCAGTGAAGCAACTAGGTCCATGAAACGCCCACACCAACCACGCGCCCCTGCACAGAGGTGCAGGACAGAGAGTTCAACGCACAAAAAACTAAGGTGAGCAATAACGCCAAGGGAGGGGATTTGGACCAGAGGGAGGTGGCAGTCACCCATCACAGAACCAGTATCTTAACCCTCCATTCTCCTGTTATAGGCGTTACCCAACATCTGGAACATAACAAAGTAGAAAGGGGTCTTGGATAGAGCTTAGACCTCCCTCCAGTATCGTCTGGCGCCCCCGTGGATACCAGGTGAGCGTAACAGAACTCGAAGCCTCAATTATGGAAACATCCGAGACTGGCCAACTAGCCCAGTTACTGGGAGAATTACGGGCCGAGGTGCACTCCGCCCGGCAAGAAACCAACGCCTTTAAGAGGGAGTTGATTGTCACCAAGGACCGCACCGATGAATTAGCCAGACAATTGCTACAAACACAGGCTGGGCAGGCTCCGTTGCCAGGAAGTATTCCGCCGGTTCCAGCCACTCTGTCAATCCAGTGCAGGTGGTCGTCCCTGGGGCAGTTGCTTTGGTCTCACCAAACGGTTTACGGGGGACCCAAGAAAATATGCAGTATTCATGAACCATTGCTGCCTCCATTTTCTTTGTAGACCCGGAGCCTTTCCTAACAATCAGTCGCGGGTTGCCTTCATTCTGTCATAGCTGAGTGGCAGTGCCGTGGATTGGTCCATACCGTTAGTAAACCAGGATGACCCACTCCTGCGGGATTTCAGGGGGTTTCAACAGGAGATGGAGAAGCTGTTCGCCCGACATACCCAGGACCAAGCTCTGGATAACGAACTTCTGTCCCTCTGCCAAGGGAGACAAGATTTGTTAACATATCGCCACTTTTAATAAACTTGTCGTTGAAACTCGGTGGCCTGAGGAGAAATGAACAATGTTAATCCATCGAAGATTACGGGGGAATTAAAAGACGTCCTAGCTCAGGTGGTAAACCCGCCAAAAGACTGTGCAGAGTTCATCAACCTAGTGGTGCAGCTAGACAACAGGCTGCAAGATCGAAGGACAGATCGGGCCAGAATGGAGAATCGGACTGTGTATGTACGCTCAAAGAAGAGCAGTCTGCGTTCATCAGAAAACACTTCGGAACCCATGCATATTGGTGGGGTACGGAGCCCATTAACAAAGGCCGAAAGAGACAAACAGAGACAACAGCAATTATGCCTTTACTGTGGGAAATCAGGTCACTTCCTCAGAGAATGTCCCGTAAAACCCCCTAGGAGAACAGTTGGAGCTACAGAGAAAGAAGGAGGAGAACAAGAGTTGGAAAACTTCCAGGCCCGGCAAGCGTAGAGGTCCGTTTGTCTAGCAAAGGCAAAAAACAGACCTCACACCTTGCCCTGCCAATGATTTTGATCAGTCACCAACAAGCGTCTCAGATGCATACTGTGGAGGCATACATAGACAGCGGAGCCGTTGGTAACTACATAGACCAAGGCCTGGCAACAAGGATAGGGCTTCCCCTCTGTCAGAAAACAACAACTGAGAAAGTCACCACTGTCGACGGCACGGAGATAGCTTCTGGTCCTGTAACGCAACGCACAGCAGAATTGACCCTTCTGTGCCAAGACTGACATCGGGAAGCCATTGCCTTCGACCATACCAAGGCCCCTCAGTTCCGGGTGATTCTAGGGATGCTGTGGTTGGTGGCTCACAATCCTAACATCGACTGGCGAGCCAAGAAGTTAGCCTTCTCCAATGAGTGTGCGCATGCATGCTACCAAGTGGAAATGCCATTGTCTGACCCAGAGACACCTGCCCAAGATAAAGAGGCGTTGGTACTAGGTGTAACAAGTACACTACCATGCAAATACCATAATTTCAAATACATTTTCCAAAAAGAACAGGCTAATACCTTACCCCCTCACCGGCCATATGACTGTCAGATCGACCTTGTACCTGGTGCACAAATCCTGTGTAGTCGAATTTATGCACTCACCGAACCTGAAAATCTCCACTTGAAATCATATATGGACCAATACCTGGCAAACAGTTTTATCCGCCCATCCAAATCCCCGGCAGCCTCACCACTATTCTTCGTACCCTAGAAGGAGTGGGACTTGAGAACGTGCATCGACTACCGTGGAATAAACCAGGTAACAGTTAAAAACAGTTAACCCCTACCCCTTATCCCAGAACTGCTGGACCAAGTCAAGGATGTCCAAATGTACACCAAATTGGACCTCAGGGGGGCATACCATCTCGTGCGTGTGAAGAAAGGAGACAAATGAAAGACCCCCTTTTGCACTAAGTATGGGCTTTATGAATATCAGGTGATGCCCTTTGGGCTTTGCAATGCTCCTGCCACATTCCAGTACTTCATGAACGATGTACTACAGGAATTGATCGACATATGTTCCCAAGTTTACATCGACGACATCTTGGTGTACTCCTCTTCTAAACAGGACCATGTAAGGCATGTTTGCTCTGTCGTTGCAAAACTCTGACAGCACCAGCTATACGCCAAACTTGAAAAATGCTCCTTCCATGTCACCAAAGTCGAGTTCCTTGGTTTTGTCCTCACTCCCAGAGGCATCCGGATGGATATGCACAAAGTAGATGCCATCCTTAGCTGGCCATCACCGTCTTCAGTCAAAGGTGTCATAAGTATGCTCTGCTTTGCAAACTTTTATCGCTGATTCATTCCGGGTTTTTCCCAGATTGTGCACCCGATCACTTCTTTATTACGAAAATACAACAAACTGTTCCAATGGACAGAAAAGGTGGAGAAGGCCTACCAGGAACTCAAAAAAAGATTTACCTCAGCCCCGGTGCTACAACACCCCGCCCAGATCTCCCATATGTAGTGGAAACAGCTGCCTCCAGCAAGGCAATGGGAGCTGTTCTTTCCCAAAGGGATCCTGAAACAGGTCAGTTACATCCCGTGGCCTTTTGGTTGCGAAAAATGTACTACACCTGAACTTAACAATGCAATAACAGACAAGGAACTCCTAGCGATCAAGGCAGCCTTTAAGGCTTGGCGGCATTAACTCCTACGCGCCAGACATACCATCACAGTAATCACCGACCATCGCAACCTACAATATCTCAAGACGGCAAAGGCTCAATCATCCTGTCAACTCCGATGGGCTTTATTCTTCGCATAATATGATTACATAATCACGTTCGAACCTGGAGTCCAGAATGGAAAAGCCAACGCCCTATCCTGCATGGGTATTGATGAGAACACATATTCAAACCCAGACCCGGTGGCCATTATTCCAGGTGACAAACTACTAGGACTTACAACAACGTTATCTCTGGACTTACTCCAAAAGGAAATTTGGCTCCTAACGAACACCGAGGCTCTACAAGACTGGACCACTCAAGGTGACCATTACACAAGAAGGAACCAACTCTCATATTTCAAAGGGTGTTTATATATACTGAATAAGGCCCTACAAGAACAAGTCATTTCTGGTTATCACGACCCCCTGATAGAAGGACATCCAGGAACTGTCAAGACCCTAGCCAAGGTGAAAAGAAATGATTGGTGGCTGACCTGGCAAAAGGACAATACACAGTTTATTCTGTCATGTGGCATTTGTGCACATAATAAATCCCAGAAACAAAGACCTGCGGGCCTTCTTCAACCCCTGGAAATTCCACCTGCACCTTGGCACACACTTTCCCTCGATTTCATCACAGATCTGTCTCCCTGTCAAGGGTTCAACACTATCCTAGTGGTTGTAGACCTATTCTCTAAAATGGCCCATTTCATTCCACTTAAGGGTCTACCAAACGCATCCAGTCTGGCAAAGGTGTTTTTAGAGCAAATCGTACGATTACATGGTTTTCCCTCCGTCCTGATTTCTGACCGAGGGAGTCAGTTTGTGTCTAACTTCTGGAGGAAGAGTTGTGCAATTGCCCAAATTGATATTTGTCTGTCTACTAGTCACCATCCCCAAACTGATGGCCAAATGGAGCGGGTGAATAAGACACTAGAGCAATACCTACGGTGCATGTTACTTCAAGTGAAAGAAAGCTGGACAGATGTACTGTGGATAGCCGAATATGCCTACAACAACTCGCTCCACACCAGTACCGGACATAGTCCATTCTATACCATATATGGAAGGCACCCACGTACTTCCGAATTAGAGACCCCATGGCCTTGGAAATGCCAGCGGTGAAGACTTTACATACGACCATCACTCAAACCTTCAAAAATGCAGCAGAACACTTGATCCAAGCCAAAGAAAGACAGAAAAGATTCTCTGATCAACACCGAAGAAAAGCCCCAGACTACCAAGTCGGAGATGATGTCTGGTTGGCATCTCGGCACGTGCCCATGAGAGGAACTTGAACATTTCATCCCAGATATCTAGGGCCTTGTACCATCAAGGCTACTATACATCCTGTGGCAGTAAAACTAGCTTTACCAGCAAATATGCAGACCTATCCCGTATTCCACGTGTCACTCTTAAAACCTGTTTAGTCTTGAACTCAGGTCAAAACACCTCCAAACCCGGTACTGGTTAACGGAGTACCCACATTTGAAGTCAAGGACATCCTAGATTCTAAACTCACCAGGTCCAAGTTATATTACTTAGTGGACTGGAAGGGATACGGCCCTCGGGACAGGACATGGGAGCCTAGCAAGCACGTCCATGTGCCACGCCTGGTAAGATGATTTCATTGGAACCATCTGATCAAACCAGAGCCAGACAGAGGAAATACCTTGAGAGGGGCCTTAGGAGGGAGTGCTGTCATGATCCATGCCCCTGACCCCCTCAGGTATAACAGCCCCCTAGCAGCAGTGGGGCTAAAGCCCTTCACACTAGCCCCAAGGGCCTTAAAACTCCATCAGAAACATACATGGAGTCAGTCCTGGCGCCTTTGGCACCAGGCTCATTATCATGAATAAAGCAATACCAGTTTTGTACCTTAATCCAACATGGAGGCCTATTACACAGCTCAGTTCTCTAGAACCAAGCCATGTGGTCTAGTGTTTTGGGTGTGACTGGGCCTGGAACTACTTGGCCTGGAACTACTTTGCCTGGGCTATTTAAACCACACCCAAACAGCTCAACACGCTTCGAGTTATTCTGCACTCCTGCAGCATTACGCTCGCTGTGTCCAGCTCCTGCTCATCTGCTTTTCCGGCAGCCCTAGATCCAGATTCCATTAATAACCTGATCAGCATTAGCAAGCAAGAACACTTACTTGTGAAGTAATCAGCCTTCAGTCCATCCTGCGCTTTGCTTACCTTGCCCATCTCCGGAGTTCGCCGCAACCTGCAAAGGTAAAGAAACAAGGACAGCATTAATAACAACTCTTAACTGGGCAAGCAGCGAGTCCTGGCAGCACCCTGCGCTTCTCTTACCTCGCCCATCTCCGGGTTTCACCACAACCTGCAAGGGAGAAGGAACAAGATCAGCATTAACAAACCACTTACCTGGGCAAGCAGAGCATTGATGGCTCATCACTCCGGAACATCACCGCAACCTGTACAAAGAAGAGAAGAGAACACAGGTTAGCAATTAACACCAATAAACAGTGCAGCGCTCCACGACTCAATAACTTACTGTGGTCTTCACCATCGGCGCAGCAACTCCAAGATCGCAACCATCCCTGTGAAAACAAAAGAGACATTGTTAGGGAACAGCATAGTGGAGCAAGACGGTCAGAAGACAGAGACAATGGAGGGAAAAAAAAGAGACAGAATAAAGATGGAAAAGACATTATAACTCACCTGGAAGACAGCAAGCAGAGTAAGAGTCACAGCCAGTCTGGACCGGACATAAGGGCACACAGACCAGTGAAGCAAGTAGGTCCATGGAACGCCCGCACCAACCACGCACCCCTGCAGAGAGACGCAGGATGGAGAGTTCAACGCAAAAAACCTAAAGTGTGCAATAACCCCAAGGGAGGGGTTTTGGACTAGAGAGGGGTCCGGGATAGCGCTTAGACCTCCATCCAGTATTGTGTGGTGCCCCGGTGGATACCAGGTGAGCATAACTATGGCTCACTATCCTCTGGGGTGGGTAGCAAAGAGGCAGGATTCAGGACTGAACATAGAGTACAAGTTACATTTGCGGCGGAAATAAGCAACCTTTCCTATCCGGTTGGACATAAATTTGACACATGCTGTGTCTTCCCTTTAAGCAATAATGACAATACATCATGGGGAACTGCAATCCTCACAGGATGCCCAGCACTAATGAGTCAGTCTTTTCTATGAACAAGGCAGCAGCAACGATGGATCGCAGGCAAGCTGGGAGTCCCGTGGCTACTGGATCTAAAGCTATGCAGTGATAGGATATGGGCCGATGCCTATCACTGTGTAACTGAGTCCGCACACCTTGTTCAAACCTGTTGCACTCATCCCAAAACAACAAAAAGGTCTTACTGTAATCTGGCAACCCTAATGCAGAAGCCATTGCGAGTTCTTGCTTAATGGTGATATTTTTTGCTTCCTGAGAGCATGGCAGGGGCTTGTGGTCAAATAGTGCATGCTGGTCGGAAAGCGCATAAGTATGGATGCATATCCCAGGACCCACTGCCTACATAAACTTACCATCTTGATGAGCCCCCTCATCTTTCCTTGTATGGGGCTTAAGGATTTTCTGCATCACCGCAAACCAATCCTGGAACACATGTATTTCCTGAGCAGAAATCTCATGGCCCAGCTATTGCACATGGGGCAGTCAAAGCTGTAATTTATGTTTAGATGCCTTGTAATCCTTCTCAGCAAGCACTTACAACAGAATAAGTGAGTCTTCCTCACAAACTTCCAAGGACGGGGAAGCTAGGATCAGATCATCTACATACTGCACCAGCATCGACCATCCTGAAAACTGAACCAAATCAAAATCTTTCAGACAACAGGGAATGGCTATTTACGCATCACATTGGAAACCTAGTAAACATGCTGAGTGGGTTTATAGGTAAATGCTAATAGGTTCTGGCTGTCAGGAGGTATGGGTATGGAGAAAAATGCTGAATACAAACTACAACAGTGAAGGCCTTGGTCGAGTAGGGAATACATGACAAAATGGTAGCCAGATTGGGTACAATGGGAAAAGCTGGTAACACACAGCCTTAACTGTGTGCAAATCCCAAATAAAATGATAAACCGCTTTACCTGGCTTACTAGTGTTCACCATCTGAGTGTTGCAGGGACTGCAGGTTGGTACAATAATACCTTTTTGGAGAAGGGATTCTTTTACAGTGTGAATTCCTTCTTCATCCTGTTGGGAAATAGGATACAGAGGTATGCATGAATTTAGAGTAATTGTGACTGGCACAGCATTAACCATATAAACAATGCCATTTGCATGGGTTGACCATATATTGACTGAGAGTTGGTCTAACAGTTCCTGTTGTGAACAGAGAGTGTTGGGCTGGTCTCCTCTGGGTTTGAATGGGTATATCACTCTAATACTGCAGCAGCCAGTGCAATCTGTGAGCAGGAGTTTTAAAGTATACACCATCAAGGGAGCAGTAAATAGAGCAATTTAATTTACACAATTAATCTAATACAAACAAATTAACAGGAGAACCGGGATTCATCAAGAATGCATGCTGGTTTGAAATTGGATCTATCATAACCATAAGCTGAGTAGACAAAGGATGAGGTATTGGAGCCTCTATGCATACAGCATTAACTTCTTCATCAGAATGCATCATTTATGAAAACTCAACATCATTTAGTGTGGAGCATACTGCTCCATTGTCAACAAGAAACACAAAATCAACATAAAGGGTAGTAGAATCAATCAATATAAGTGGTGAAACAAGTTCAGAGACCCCTCAGCAATCATAACCATTGATTTAAACTGTTGTGGGTGGAGGTAGAGACCCTGTAGTTCTGCTTGGCGCAGTTGTCTGTCCGCCTCGACCGTCATTCTGAGTCCGATGTGGATTCTTTGCTTTCCAATATCCAAGCACTTTACAATAGTTGCACTGGTTGCTGTATGTGTTCATAAAATACCTCTGAACAGTTTGCCCTCATTCATATGACTGGGTTGCTTCTCTCCCTCTTCCCCATCCTTCCCCTCACCCATTCGATATGGAGAAAATCCCTCCCCTTGCCTGGGGAGGTTGTAAACTCTGTATCTGCAATGTCATAAGTTTGGCTTCAGTAGTTTCTTTTTTTCTTTCAACTTTTCATGGAAGTTCTGTGCAACTAATACATTGTACCAAACCCTTTCCTTCCCATCCTATTAGTACTGACTTAATTCCTTCAGATAACTTAGGTTGCAAACACATAACTAACTGAGCGACTATGGCTTGAGGAGCTATACGGGCTGCCAGAATATTGTTCAAAACCTTGTTTCAAACACTCAAGATATTCCGCAGGATTTTGTCCCTCGCCTTGCTTGCATGCATTCATTTTGGACCAATCAGTCTTTCGAGGACAAAGATCAGTGATAGTTTGTACCAGTTTATCAGTAAACTCCTTCAGCTGGCCTATTGGTCTGCACTTTGAGCAAGGTACATCTATCTGTGGGCAGCACTGCTGCCAACAATTGATTCACATTTACACAAGAGGGATGAAAGCATTCTTTTTTTTTTTGTTTTTTTTGTTTTTTTTGTTTTGTGTTTAATCATTAAGATTTTTTTACAAAGTGATCATGTTGAGAAACAGATTCTCTTTCTCATGGATTCTTTAAGCAAAAGAGAAGTACTTTTTGTTGCTAGGTGTCTGACAAGGGGGGTTTTGTGGCAGTAGTACAGAGTTTACATATTTTACGATGTTAAAGGTTGCCAGGTGCCATCGTGTTCTGTCCCCCCCTATTAACTTAGCCCAACAATTTTCTTGGTCGCTTAAAGCAAACTTGCTTAGAATGTCCGGAAGATATGATGATCTTAAACCTCTGGTAATGGGACACTCAAGGATCAGGTGACGAATTGATTACGTTACTGATTGATCAGTACAAAAACAACATTATTTTTTCGATGATAAGCCTCTAGTGAATAGGATTTCGTTAGTTTGTAAGAGGTTCAATCTCGCTCTCATAATCAGGTCTCTCGTTGGTTTTGATGGAAATATCTTAATGTAAGGCTGCACTTCGTTTAACCTCCTTGTATTTGGTGGCAAGTGCTGGATTAGTTTGTTTTGCGATGCTATTTCTTTAGTTTTGATCCAGTCCAGTTCTTTCAATTTCTTTTGTATTTTTGTTGGATTTACGAACAGAGTTTCTTCGTCGCATTCCACTGATGCTAGATATTCACAATTCCGGGTACACCAGACCTTTAACATTTTGTTGGTTCCACTTTTAATTTCTCTTAGTATCAAGTTATGAATTGACTGATCTTCTGCCATTCTGCATTTGCAAAATAGTATCAAGGAATTGATTTTTACTGTGCCTTCCAGAGATAGTAAACTTAGTTCCTGTCTTATCACTGCCATAGAGGTGGAATCCGGCAGGGCTAGTATTGATCTCCCGAATTGTGCATCAAGTTTCAGCCAAAATGTAGTTGGAAGAGTTGGCATTGCATCTGCCCCATATGTTAGTGATGGAACAACCTTTTTTTTGTAAAATTCCAACACAGGCAGTAACGAAAAGCGGCCAAATTTCCTGTTAATGGCTTTGCCTTGCCCAATCAGTTTCTTTACCTTCAGTTTTAAGTGCATCTGCATTGCATTTTCTTTTTTCGAACTGTCCAAGATCACTCCCAGATATCTAAATTCCGGCACCTTTTCAATTGGTTCTTTCGTCAGGTGCAGTGATATCTTTTCCGATTTTTTGGAGCTAATTGAGATAATCATGAATTTTTTTTTTTTTTCGTTTATCTCCAAATTGTTTGTCCTCATGTATTCCTCCAGACTGTTCAGCTGCCGCTGTAATCCAATTGGAGTGTGATCCATTAAGATTAGATCATCAGCGTATAGCAGTCTATTTATGTGGGCGCTTCCTATTTTGGGCGGAAAGCATCGAGTTGACAAATTTACTTCTTGTAGATCACCCAAGAAGGCCAGGAAGAGCGCAGGCGCCAGGGCACACCCCTGCTTGACTCCTCTGTCCATTGGAATAGCTTTAGAAAGGAGGCCTTGTGGAGTTAACTTCACTTTCATGGTGGTATCTGTGTATAGCGCCTTACTTGGGTCCAAGATATCTTGTGGACATGCCCAGGCTTTCAGTTTTTTCCACAGAAGAATTTGGTCAACACGATCAAAAGCCTGTATAAGATCAATGAAAATGACAAACAGACTTGGGCCCCCTTGTAATACTTTGCTCTTTACGGCGCTCAGTAACAAAATGTTAGCCGAAGTCCCCAGGTTTTTTTTAAAGCCCGTTTGAAGGTAATCGCTGCACGGAGCTGATTTTGCCCATAAGTTAAATTCCTCCAAGAGCAGGGAACCAAAGACTTTTCCAATACAGTCCAATAGGGCTATTGGCCTGTAATTTGCCGGGTCGCTTTGTTCCCTTTTTTGTAGACAGGTACCACAATTGAGGATTTCCATGAGGGTGTGATAGAGTGTAATGTTGCACATCTCTTAAAAATATCACTCAAGAGACTTGCCCACTCCCCTGGAAAGGCTTTAAGATCTATGTTGGTTACGCCGTCTGGACCCGGAGCTCTCGAATTTTTCAATTTCATTATTTGTCTTGTTATTTCTTTTTTGTCATTTAGAGGTCTCCACGCTGTTGGAATGGTCTCTTTAGCTGGTCTTGGCCGTGTTTGCGTCTTCTCAAAAAGCGTTTGGAAGAAATTCACCCATGTCCCTTCTCCGATGTTTGAGATAAACGCTGGCACAGATGGAGAAGAGGCCGTTTTTAAGAGAGACCAAAACTCTCGGGTATTGTTAGCTGTTATTGCAGTTATGATGTTCTCGGCGTCTTGTTGGTATAGGGCCAAACGATGGTTATGAACCCAGTTTTTAAATTCTCGTTGACCTTCGTTCGCTGCCTTGATTGCGAGTCGTGTACCTAGTTTACTGGCTTGTCGTTTCAATTTTTGCATTTCTCTCTTTTTAGTCACCACTTTTAGGTCATACCTATGAACATGTGATCTTTTGGGATCCTTATTTCCAGTTTTATGGCTGTATACGAGTAGCAATGGAGAATAGTCGATCTGTTTTTCAGAGGTAAGCTCTGACTGGGTGTTATACTTTGACCTGAGGTCCTGCTGATAGCTTCAGTCTTGAGCGTTGATTGTTGATACATAATGGTAATTCCCCCGTAGATTTTACTGTCCTTTTTCTGGGCCACGTTGCACAGAGGAGATTGTGGTCACTTGCTGCTGTTTCGATTACTTCAAATGCCGTCACAACTGATAGCAAGGTTGTGGATATGAAAATGTAATCTATTGTGGCCCTTGTAGACTCCCTTTTCCAAGTTGGCAAGCGCGAGGGGTCTGGGAAAACACTGTCTATGTTGTGCATTTCTCTAGATTTCATCAATTTGAGCCAAGCCGTACCTCTTTTAGCTGTTCCGCTCATGGAATCATGGGATGCTAGCTTGTTTGAATCTTGTATGCACGTGGCGTTGAGATCACCACAAATCATAAGGTAGGGTGCCAAATGGACACCTATGGCTTCGTCAATTGCACTTTCCAGCATTTCCAGGTACTCTAAATCAGTTAGGGTCGCCGGGTTCCAATAGGTGTTTGCAATTATAATTACTGGTGGCTTGCCTTTGTCTCCTTTCTTGATACCCTCTAGCCATATGGCCTTGACCAATAGCAAAGAAGGGTTACTGATCAAGGTTTTTTCCAAAGTGCAGCCACTTCCCTGTCTGCAGGCTATCAGAAGCCCCGAAGATGGTCGTCCCATTGGTCCTTTTTTTGCTGGAGAGAACGCTATTTCGTAGCCATCCAATGTTGGTGCTTGTGTTAACCACGTTTCTTGGAGGCACAGTAGGTCGTAGTCTGCTGATTTTATAGGTCCTTGTGCTGTCAAATGAGTATGGCCTCTGGTGTTCCATGAGCCTATACGGAAAATTTGCCTGTGTGTTGCTACTTTGTCGTTGACGCCACTCTTTAGATTTTGATTGTTGCTATCTCTTAGATTCCCTTTGGAGGGCTTTAGGTAGCCAAGACCAAATGCTGTGCGATGATTTTGACTCTAGATTAGGTCCATTGTTGTCTTTGGCTGCTACTTTCTTTATAGTTCTCGTTATCGTAATGACTTTGCTTTTATCACTCTCTCTTCTGGTACTTCTGTTTTCTTGCGTCTCATGCTTGTTGTTGTCCACGCTCTTGTCATCTTCTTCTGAGAATTGTACAAAGTGACGATCCTGGATATGTCCACAAAGTACTGTATTGTTTCTGTCTTTTTGGGACGGGATCTCTTCCTCTTGGTTTCCAGATTTGGTGGGTGACCTTTTTCCATAACGAGTCCCTCACTGAGCTGACTTGGAGTTTCTTGTTCTTGATTTAAGCTCCTCGTCGCGCCTAATTTTTGGCATCAAAGCTATCGACCTTGACGAGTCGGCAATGTCATAGCCCATTCGTAACAGCGATTTGGTCTCTTCTTTTAACAGGTCGCGGAAGATTTTGGAAGGATTTTGGAAGAGAGGTATAGGTGTGATATGGCCTTTTGATGTATCTTGCTGGGGTCGACAATCAATAGGTCCTCCGTTTTAATAGATCTTAGTTTCGGGATAAAGGCAAAGAGCCTTAAAACTGACCCTCTATTCAGAATCACGTCATCTTCGTTCCCTGGGATCTGTTCCAATTTGATCACACATCTCTTTTTCTCGGGGTCAGTCTCCTTTATTTTGATGTTCTCCTTTTTTCTTAGAGGCTGATCATTTCCCCTTTTCTTCTCATGTCTCCTGTTTTCACCTGTTACTTTATGCGTGTGATAAATACTTGGCGAAGCTCTGTTAGACCTTTTCCGTTCTCGAGGGTTCTCCTTTTGATGTAATTCCCGGGACTTCCTCCTGATTTCCCTCAGGATAGGTTCTTATGGTCTCGCCTCTTGCATGCGATTGCAGTATTCTGATGTGCTTTGAGTCCATCCATCCTTCTTAGCTGTCTTCTTACATTGATCTTCCAATGTTAAGAAACCGTCAGCTTTAGTTTTTTCTCTAGGCTCCTTTTTCTGTAAGGCGGTCGCAAGTGTGGGGGATGAAATAGCCTCCCCTCTATTTTCATCCATTGTATGTTGGCTTAGGTTTATCATTTCCTTGTCTGCCAGGAAATCTTCTACCGACCTTGGGGAGCCTACAGGTCTAAGAATGACCTTGGGACTTTCAATCTGTGATTCAGTTTCATTCTTCTCATCCATGGTCGGTTTAGGATCACCTTTGTTCGAAGTATAAGCTGTAGATGTAGAGGATCTAGTAGCCTTCGTGATGGGCACTTTTTTAAACATTGGGGCCAATGGAGTTTCATTACCCGCCAGCACGATCGTATTTATACGTTCTTTCGTAATTGCTTTTGTTGTTTTCTCACCGGTAGTTTGATCACGTTGTCCCAATGTTACTTTTCTAGACTTTATTGCACTTAGGTTGTTGTTTGTCGACTCTTCTGTAATACATTCCTTCATATTGCTAATGCACGGGCCCCAGATACTTGAGTTTTTTGTCCACACGTTGTTAGTCTCCTCAGTCAGATCAATTTCTATTTCTGTTTGAGTGCTACTAGATGTTTTAATTTCCAGGTGTGTGGATTTGTCAGAGGAGCGTGATTCTAGCCTACCTGAGAGCAGCGCTGCCTCCAGTTGCTCTCGTGCCAGGATATGAGCCTCCAGGCAGATTAGTTTTTTGTTCATTGTAGTTGGAATGTTAGTGTGGTCATTTAAACTGTCACTGATTGTTTCATATAGCTTTAAGAAGGGATTTAAAGCTATTGTAATTGCTGACATTATCAAAAGCATGTCACCTTTCTTCGTTGGTGTGTCTGGAGGTGACAGGTTTTGTTGGCCATTGCTTCTTGTTTTTTCTTGGAGTTCCTGTATCCTGGGCTGTCTCATCGGTTGGTAGATGCCCTGGCTCCCCACTGCCCCAAAAGAATGTCTTCGAGGATCCTGTGGTCGTACATTTTCATTTATGGTTGAAGAACTTATTGAAGGTAAGTTTACATTTTCTTTATTACTTTTTTGAGGTCTTTGTTCAAGGTTCTCCAAGCTTGTAGGGTCTTTTAAGTTTACTGGGGTCGATGTCCCCTTGTTCGTCACTGACTTTTTCACAGGTGTTGTGTTTGTTCCTGTATTCATGTTTTTCTCACCAATTCGATCTTCTGTAAGGGGCTTGTCGTTTTGTGCCATGATCGCAAGATCTGTTTGACTTACTGGAGGTGAATTCAAGTTTTCAGGACCTGGGCTTTGGAAGGGTGCTGTGGTTGCTCCTGTCGATCTGTTTTCCTCGCAGCTGCGTTTTTCCATGCGGGACGCTATGGAAGATGAGTCTTTAGGGGCTACGAGTGTGGTAAGATCTTCCTCTGTTGTCTGTGGGCCTGCTTTTGTTTGGGCTGTCGCATCGCCCCTTGACGGTGTTGCATCGTCGATTTGGCCGGTTGGAGCAGAGCTCAATTTTGATCCCACTTTCTTGCTTGGTGTCAAAGACCTTTCCATTAATTCCTCTGGTCCCATGTTTTCTTCTCCTCTTATAATGTCTGGGGGGTCTCCCCGAGGAGTAAAGTTTGTTTGAGGCTCTGGCACATCCGTTCTACGATGTTTCGAATAAGGCCAACAATCCTTAACAGCCTGGAGGATTTCTGCGTCTGAAAGTTCCTCTATCAATTGCCTGTGTGTTTTGTGGGAAGGTTGGAAATAGTTTTTGAAATTATATCTTTTATTTCGATCCCCATTTTGCTCTTTGAGCATACTATTGTTTTGGGGCCCCCCGCGGGATGTCGCTCGATTTGGTACTTTTCCTTTTAAATTTCTTTTTGGTGCGGCTTTGTTTTTACTCAAAGAGTTCCTATTAATCTGTCTTTTCTTAGATTTTCCCCTATTACATGTGTCAACCTGTTGCCTTTTTCTTTTTAGGCATTTGTTTCTTTCGACCGCCAGGGAGTCCGGGGCTCCTAGCTCATGCTTGCTCTCCGTAGGGTTCACCTGGTCGGCACTGACCTCACGGGATATCTGGGGAAGGTGGATCATGGCTTCAATCAAGAATGTTTGTCCTGCAAACTCCTGGATTTGCTTTGAATTTGTAGGAGGGGCCCTCGGGACGAGCTCCTTTCCTTCTTCCCAGTTTATGTTTGGAGGCGGGGCTCTAAGGGGCAGCCCCCCCTCGTTAGCCTCCACGGCCCTCGATGGCGTAAGCTCGTTGATGGGTATTCTATCCCTTCCCTGCACCTCGGGCGGCTTCCGAGATGCATTTGCCTGGGGACGCGGAGTCGAGGCAGAGGAAGCCCCTCCCTGCCCCCTTGTCCTCTGCTGCTGCCGGCTCCACTCCGTACCCCTCCTCTTCTCTCCATACGCCAGTCCCAGTTACCGCCACAACCATCACCAAGTTAAGAGCCCCCGGACTGGTGGGCTCTGGGTCGCCAGCCACGCTGGGGGAGGGCAGCACAGGATTATGCTTATTGGGCAGGGGGGGGGATACACTGGGACATTTGTTTGTGTCGCGCTTTGCATAGGTGACAATGTTAGTTTTGAATGGTTTGTGCTTTCATTAGGGAGCGTGATAACAGTTTTAGGAGGCAGTTGTGATCGCTCACCTCTTTTGCCAGAGACTGGCTTGACAATCACAGCATCCGAGCCTAGGCGTAGTCGAGAACTGCGTAGTCTCCTGATGTCGTCTTCAGCTTCACACACAGAAGGTGTAGGGATCATTCCTTCATGCCTTCCTGCCTGCATGACTGCAGGACTGCACATACTCAGCACCTACTCTGCTCCGCTCCGCTGGAGAATGGAGTTTTTGACTGTTGAATTTGCCCTGCTTTGCTCCACCCACAGTAGACACTGCAAACAGACTGCTCCAGAGTAGACTGCAGGACTGCACCTACTCAGCACCTACTCCGCTCCGCTCCGCTGGAGAATTGAGTTTTTGACTGTTGAATTTGCTCTGCTTTGCTCCACCCACAGTAGACACTGCAAACAGACTGCTCCAGAGTAGACTGCAGGACTGCACCTACTCAGCACCTACTCCACCTTATGACCGAAGTTTCTTCTGAAAATGTACGGGATCTTCTCATATCTTTGGAAATCTCTGAACAATATTAAACAAATCAGTGCTCCACATATAGTATAGTATAGTATAATATAGTATAGTATAGTATAGTATAGTATAGTATAGTATCTAAAGTGTAGCCTCCTCCTAGGAGTTTATTAAGCAGAATGCACCAACACTGGTATTAGCAGTCAGATTCGGGAACCTAAGAACGTGCCTGAGGAAGGTGAAAAAGTTTAGAAATCTGAGCTCGAATTTCAGGGATGAATGAACTAATGTATTGGGCTGTACTGCTAAGAGGTTTGTGATTGGGTTGAGTTTGGGCTAGCCAGTTGTTGGTCTGGTGTAACAATTAAAATGGCAGGAGTGTACATGTCCAAATATGTTCCAGATTTTCCTTTAATGTGGTATAAATGTTTGTACCCTTGCTTTATGAGCCGGTACCTGCAGGTTAGAGTACTTAATTTTCAGGGATTTATCTTGCTCCAGGAGCTTTTCTTGAGTATCTTTCAATGCCCAGGTTTTGAACTCAGACTGTCTCTTTTTACCTTTGGTGTACCAAAATAGGTGACTGCATATTGGCGTTGGTGTACACATGCTCCTTTCTTCGCTAACGTCTTGTGTACATTTATATATCTGTGCCTTCCTGTGGCTAGTGTCTTGGTGACTCAATTTTTGTATATATGTGTCATGTATCCAGATACTTACATGCTTTGGGAGAATAGTAGGTGAACATGAAATGTTCTGTGCTTCCTTTAGGAGAAAACCATTCCTAATTCCATCTGCATCGGGATGCTATTGTGTCTCAAAGATGGGGGTCGGAGTACTGCTCATTAGCTGACCGTTTTGCCACATCTAATCGGAGGCTCAGGTATTGCTGCCTGGCCTCCGTTCTTCCCCCAGTATAGATATTTCAGTGGCACTTGCAAATGTCGGTCAGATGTCAGATGACTGCAGGTTTGAAGCCTATATCCCCAACTTTGCCTTCCACAATGCAGAGCAGTATTTTGGCTTATTTCAGAAAGTTGGGTAGGTGAAGATGAAGGACAAGATGCATAATTGGTAGAAACAATGCCTGTTAGAACTCCCATACTAGGATAGAGGAGAGTGTGAAATATAATGCAGGATAGCAACTAAGTGGGTTTCAAGTAACAAGGCACATGTTTCGATACGAAAATACAACCTTGTGGCTTTCTTACAAATATTTTCTTCACACTCATACAGCACACATTCTTCTTAATCCCTGATCGACTACACTACTCTGACTGGCTCAGCGGTCTCATGTTCTCTTAAGTCTGTAGGGAGCATGGATGCACTGCTCTTATACTGTAATGGCAGCTGTTTTTCCCTTTTCTTAAACCGATCAACAGTTCCATAGGCAGGTTACTTTCCCTCCCATATTCTTGGATACTCACAACAGATTTCAGACTTCAGAATTCAGATTTCAAATTTCAGATTTCAGATTTCAGATTTCAGATTTCAGATTTCAGAAACAAACATTTGCCACATCCCGTTTCAAACAAAACAATATAAAACATAAGAATACACTGACACAATTACCTGTGTTCACCAACCCACAAACTTGTGGAAAAAATGACCACTGATGATTCTGGTGGATCGGTGAACAACAAACCAACAACAGAACTAGACAACGAGGGAGCCCCCTCCCCTCCATGCAATGTTCCCTTCTACCCAAAGGAACACATGCATTTCAATGGAAGGAGTGGTCCAGAAAGGGCAAGGAATCATACTGAATCAATGTTGCTTGCAGGGAACAAAGCCCCACTATACACATCGTTGATACCAGCTGCATTCTTACATGTTATCAGGGAAGATATCATAGCATGATACATAGCATAGCATGATACATTTAGTGAAGGGGAATATAGTCCTCAAAGATTGACATACAGTTTGAGGCAGGCGAGAAGGCTTACCGCTGTCTAATAATACACTTTTCCCATGAAAGTGGGAGCCTAAACACTCTTAAATATGCCAAAAGGGAAACACATGCCAAGAGTGAGAAATGTGAATATGAGTATAGCTACATTCTAAGTGAAGAGCCGTCATCGCAAAGTCATGTGCTGTAAAACATATGCCTCACCTTGAGTAAGTAAGAAACGGCTGTTTAAATATGGCAGTTTGCAGTATGTTCTTAATATTGTAATGTGTAAGGGAGTATAGCATTTTCAATTCCCAAACCTTCCCTCACAATTTCACAATAACCCCAAAAATCATATTAGATATAGTCATGATAAACAGTGTTAAGAAAATGAGCTATGAATATATTTGTAAAGGAAATGAAGAGCCTTATGGAATTTATACTGCCGTTTGTATATAAAACATGCACATATGACCAACAACAATAAGAGGTAAATAACATGAACATAATACAATTAAGCAACATTTTCATATACAACAAGCCCTGCAACAAGCATAGACAATGGGCCCATTATGAACACAATTAATACGTTCAGAATAATACACTTAAAATAACCTCGGTGTAAAAATGTTACGCTCACCTGGTATCCACGGGGATGCCACCCAGCTGCGGGGACTCTGGTGCCCTTCTCAGCCACTCCCAGGTATAATCAGTGGGGAAGTTCTGCCTGGAAAACAGGTGGGCAATGTTCAAAACTGGGCAACTGGGGTAAGAGCCTCCAAACACCCCGTATGCCCGCAGCCCCTTCCCAGACCTGTCCGCACCTTGTTATGGGTTTTGGCGTGCTCTCCGTCCTGCCTTCTTGGCAGGGGCGCATTGTCCTTTGTGGGCGAGTGCGATCCAGTTACTTCACTGATACTGCCCTTTAGAGTCTTTCAGGTATGTCTTATTACTGTTATACTGTAAGCCTTTCTTGCATTCAATAATGTCTTTTCTCTCTCCTTAGGTGCGTGGAAGTTTGCTCTGGAACGTTGGCTAAATTTGGACTCACCGGCAGGTGATGGTGTTTCGAGAGCGCCTTGATGCGGTAAGTAGGTGCTATGCGCAGCGCTATGATGCCTTGCCTTTGCTAACCCATTGTCTTTTGTTCCCGTAGGTTGCGGTGCTCACCCGGAGCAAGAAGTCCCAAGGTGGTGCTGGTCGATGGGCGACTTGAGAGGTAAGCTGCCGGCACAATTGTAAATATCTAATGTCTTGTTTCTCTCCTTTTGCAGATCTGACGGTCCAGGAGGCTCGCTGTTCCTTGGATGCTGTTTGCAGGAGCAGAGGGCAGCTAGTGGTGGAATCACAGGTAAGCTGCTGCTAATAACGATGTCCCTTTTGTTTTTCAGGTGCTGTTCTTCCGAGGTTCGCAGATGCTGCTGAACACGATGAGTATCATGTTGCAGGATTGCAAAGTAACGCGAAGCGTGTTCTCCAAGTCGGGTGTCGTTTAAATAGCATCAAGAAAGTAGTCCAGGTAAAATAATCGCTAGGCTACCACACCCAAAACAATATACCGCATAGTTTGGTTCCAAGGAGCCAATCTATGTGGATGCCTCCATGTTGACTGGCATTGAAATAAAGTAGTTCCCAAGCACAAGTCTTCATTAAGTATGAGCCTGGCGCCACAGGCGCCAGGACTGGCCCCAAGTGGGTCTAGACAAAGGATGCCTAAGCTTGTTGGGGGCGTGAGCCGAGACCCCTCCTGGCCCATGGGCCTGCCGGGGGCGTTTCAGGAAGTGGGTTGTGACAAAAAAATGGTCAACACAATAGTGGTTCACAGCTGGCACTGCATACATGTCCAACACCAATACCAATAGCAGTACATTATCTGAATTACATATGTGTAATACAAATCTGAAAAAATATCCATACACAGCAGGCACTGTATACAACCCCCCCACCATAATGACAACCTAACCAACATCAAAACGCTCTTACTAATATGTATCAAACACAACATTCATAATAAAATGCAGCAAACTATTCATATACAATGCATACAAGCTCAGACTATGATTTTCTAACACCAATCTTCCCAGAATCTTCCCAGAATAAAATGTTGCAATAACTCATACATAATACATTTCAGCCCAACAGACATTTGCATATTTGGAGAACTTTCAAGTTAATAATGTAAACCATAAATGTGGATAATTCATCCATCATTCAATCAATCAATCCAGCAACCACATCCGGCACTATCTACAATCCTCCACTGTAAGCAGAAAAACACTGGCAATAATATGCTTCAAATTACAAATGTAAATGTATAAAAATAGTTGTACATACAAGCCTCTGCTTGCAAGCACACAACTTGAGCATATTATGACCAACAATAGCAACCTTACGTGCACAATATAATACTCCAAAAACAACAACAAAAATTCACAAATAAAAAAGAGGAAAATAACCAACCACAATGGATTCAGAATAAAGAATAATATACACAGAATAACACTAGTTCATGCCTTCAGCTTGAGAGCAGTCTGACAAACCTTGTACACATATTTTAGCTCTCAGTGTTTCTTTTTAGCAGGGAAAGAAAGCCATCCACTTAAAGTGAGTTCAAGAACTGAAGTGTGTGATATAATTGAGCTGTGCTACCTCTTTCACTCACAGGAATTCAGGTTTGTTAGGAACATAAACAATTGCATTGCCATAGGTAGAGGTATTGGAGGCATCCCGTGCCACATACAATTACACAGAGTCTATTAGGTTTTATAAAAAGAATAATTAGTAAACTCAGTGGTGTAGCCAACAAAGGCCATCTCCTAATGGAGATCAAAGTTCAATCTCTGTCTTCTTTTCAGAGGTTTTATTTCTGCATAGGCAATTAAGGTCATAATACTTAATTCTTACTTCTGCTCTGAGGTCAAATTTGACTACAGAACAAATTAAGAATTTAAACCGCATTCATGAATTACACAGCCACGATAGTGGCTGTGTAGTTATGGATAAGTTGCTAATCCCATAGGAAGAACACTTTTTGGACAGCTTATAACTTTTCAAAAAAAGTATATGCCCACTCTGAAATCTTTTGCAAATTTTAGTGAGGTGTGGTTCAGGGGGGGGGGGGGCAAAGCTATAGGGGGGGATCCAAAATTTATTTTTTTTCCATAGACATAATGGGAAAAACTTTGTGCATGCCTACAGCTCAAACCGTTGGACGGTCTCCACCAAATTTGCAGCAGGAGCGGCAGCTTAGCCCCGAAAGCGTGCTTTTTTCAATTTGGTGTAAATCCATCAAGTAGGTTTTTTTTTTAAATGGCCAAAACAAAATGCAAAAAAATTAGTGATATCTATGTCCGCGGACACACTTCCCTGTTTGCTTCATGTACAGGACACTGATTGGCTAGTCAGCTTACGTCATGTCCGCGGACATGCAACGTGTTAACCGATTGGCTGGGGTGAGGCGTTGATGAGTCCGCCATCTTCGATACGCCGACAGCGCGGCAGCGAACAGAGGCAAAATGCAATTTTGGGGAGTGTGTTGGTGTGCAGGAGTGCTTGGGGAGGGTTGAGGAGTAAGCGACGGGTCAAATACTGCATTTGTTTAGGTGGCATGTGCCCTTGATGTGTTTGACATGTCTGCGATCGTAGCGACTGTCCGCGGACATAATGAATGCACCACTAGCTATTTTACTTTAGTATGATATTGGTTTTGGGTTGCTAGTGCAGCATTGATTATTATTAATATGATCTATAAGCAGCCCACATACCACAGTCAAAATGTTTGGTATTATAGGTGTGTTATGCTGCTGCGGTTCCCACAACCACCGCAGCATAACACACCCATAGAATCAAACACCCATCAAATATGCACAACCCAAAAGTTTGTGTACTGTTTCATTTGTAGAGTTTGCATCTGAAGTTTTGGCTAGGTTATCCAGTTAAGACTGTAGAGTTTGTAACAAGGAGTGCAGTGTTTCTGAGTTTATTTATTGGATACTTATTGGTTGAGATTTTTGTGGTTGTATGCAGTTTTTTCATGACATGGGTAACTGGACCAGACATACTTTTTCGATCCCTGTGATAAAAGAAAAGATAATTTGTTAGAGCAGGTAGTTCATAATGAGTTATTGCTGTGCATAATAGACATTTCTGTATTTTTTCATCCTCATATTTAGTACTTTACAAGTACTGTAGTTCAAACCAGTGTACTGCGCAATTTGCTCAGTTTCTGGGTTTCTTTTCTAAATCATTGGGTCTCTGGGAAAAGAAAATCCATGCTGGATTAAAAAAAAAAAACCTTCTATGTTGTGGTACAATATATTTATTTCATGGTTTTACTGTTTTTCTCTTGTTTCTTGCTAATCTTCTATCTGTTGGCTTGCTGCAGATTTTTGGGCCACTTAGATACATTTTGCCGTATTCTAATTGTTTATTTTTACTTTTATGCTATTCATCAATCTGTTGGGTTGTTGCAGATTTTTTGGGGCAGTTAGGTACCTGTTGGCGTATGCTAACTGTATATTTCTTGTTTGATTTTAGTAGTATTTGTTGATCTGTTTGCTTGTTGCCGATTTTTGGGGCAGTTAGATACCTGTTGGCGTATTCTAACTGTATATTACTTGTTTGATTTTAGTGGTATTTATTTATGTGTTTGTTTGTTGCAGGATCTTGGGGCAGTTAGATACCTATTGGCGTATTCTAACTTTGTATTTCTTGTTACATTTTAGTCGTATTTATTTATCTTTTTGCTTGTTGCAGAATCTTGGGGCAGTTAGATACATGTTGGTGTACTCAAACTGTGCACAGTTTTGAAGCTGAAGTT